>NC_060127.1:158899611-159220236 GCF_021461395.2 Schistocerca americana | reverse complement strand
CTGTTTTCTCGATTGATCTGTGTTCAGTTTTTCAATGCCTATCCACTGTACCAACTTATAACTAAATCTGAGGGGGGTGCGTTGGGGAGGTTCCCTTGTCAGGCACAAATTTAGTTGAGGCTCACCGGCCACTTGACCATCTTCTTCTTCTGTGCGAATGTTTCGAAATGTGGAAGCACCGGTGGGACAAAAGGTGTAGTTGTAATGGAGAGTATCTTGACGAGGATAAAACTGCTTTGCAAGAAAAAAATTGAAAATATATAGCTTTTAAAAAATAATTCCTTTTTTCGGGTTCCTCCTCGTAACTGTATTACGAGACTAACTAATTAACTGACGAGTACGGTACCTGCATAACTGAAGTTCTTTCCTTTTCTATGTCTATCCAGGTTGCAACTGAGGATGCAGTACGAAGACCTCACACTAAGCCATCTGCAGATGAACGATGAGTTACTGAACGAAACGAAATCCACCAACGAGCAGCCGCTGGACTGTTCCAGTGTTCCCCTACCAAGCACTGGGGAATACTACGCTGGTGAGTGCGCTGGAACGCCTTGCTTTCGTTCACGTGACGCGTCCAGTTTATGCCATTATGCTACGTAGCAATAGTTACACTGACGGAAAAATCGCAACATCAAAAAATTATTGTTGTTGTTGTTGTGGTCTTCAGTCCTGAGACTGGTTTGATGCAGCTCTCCATGCTACTCTATCCTGTGCAAGCTTCTTCATCTCCCAGTACTTACTGCAACCTACATTCTTCTGAATCTGCTTAGCGTATTCATCTCTTGGTCTCCCTCTACGATTTTTACCCTCCACCCTGCCCTCCAATGCTAAATTTGTGAGCCCCTGATGTCTCAGAACATGTCCTACCAACCGATCCCTTCTTCTAGTCAAGTTGTGCTACATACTCCTCTTCTCCCCAATTCTATTCAATACCTCCTCATTAGTTATGTGATCTACCCATCTAATCTTCAGCATTCTTCTGTAGCACCACATCTCGAAAGCTTCTATTCTCTTCCTGTTCAAACTATTTATCGTCCAAGTTTCACTTCCATACATGGCTACACTCCATACGAATTCTTTCAGGAACGACTTCCTGACACTTAAATCTATACTCGATGTTAACAATTTTCTCTTCTTCAGAAACGCTTTCCTTGCCATTGCCAGTCTACATTTTATATCCTCTCTACTTCGACCATCATCAGTTATTTTTCTCCCCAAATAGAAAAACTCCTTTACTACTTTAAGTGTCTCATTTCCTAATCTAATTCCCTCAGCATCACCCGACTTAATTCGACTACATTCCATTATCCCCGTTTTGCTTTTGTTGATGTTCATCTTATACCCTCCTTTCAAGACACTGTCCATTCCGTTCAACTGCTCTTCCAAGTCCTTTGCTGTCTCTGACAGGATTACAATGTCATCGGCGAACCTCAAAGTTTTTATTTCTTCTCCATGGATTTTAATACCTACTCCGAATTTTTCTTTTGCGTCCTTTACTGCTTGCTCAAAATATATATATATATATATATATATATATACTCCAGGAAATGGAAAAAAGAACACATTGACACCGGTGTGTCAGACCCACCATACTTGCTCCGGACACTGCGAGAGGGCTGTACAAGCAATGATCACACACACGGCACAGCGGACACACCAGGAACCGCGGCGTTGGCCGTCGAATGGCGCTAGCTGCGCAGCATTTGTGCACCGCCGTCGTCAGTGTCAGCCAGTTTGCCGTGGCATACGGAGCTCCATCGCAGTCTTTAACACTGGTAGCATGCCGCGACAGCGTGGACGTGAACCGTATGTGCAGTTGACGGACTTTGAGCGAGGGCGTATAGTGGGCATGCGGGAGGCCGGGTGGACGTACCGCCGCATTGCTCAACACGTGGGGCGTGAGGTCTCCACAGTACATCGATGTTGTCGCCAGTGGCAGGCGGAAGGTGCACGTGCCCGTCGACCTGGGACCGGACCGCAGCGACACACGGATGCATGCCAAGACCGTAGGATCCTACGCAGTGCCGTAGGGGACCGCACCGCCACTTCCCAGCAAATTAGGGACACTGTTGCTCCTGGGGTATCGGCGAGGACCATTCGCAACCGTCTCCATGAAGCTGGGCTACGGTCCCGCACACCGTTAGGCCGTCTTCCGCTCACGCCCCAACATCGTGCAGCCCGCCTCCAGTGGTGTCGCGACAGGCGTGAATGGAGGGACGAATGGAGACGTGTCGTCTTCAGCGATGAGAGTCGCTTCTGCCTTGGTGCTAATGATGGTCGTATGCGTGTTTGACGCCGTGCAGGTGAGCGCCACAATCAGGACTGCATACGACCGAGGCACACAGGGCCAACACCCGGCATCATGGTGTGGGGAGCGATCTCCTACATTGGCCGTACACCACTGGTGATCGTCGAGGGGACACTGAATAGTGCACGGTACATCCAAACCGTCATCGAACCCATCGTTCTACCATTCCTAGACCGGCAAGGGAACTTGCTGTTCCAACAGGACAATGTACGTCCGCATGTATCCCGTGCCACCCAACGTGCTCTAGAAGGTGTAAGGCAACTACCCTGGCCAGCAAGATCTCCGGATCTGTCCCCCATTGAGCATGTTTGGGACTGGATGAAGCGTCGTCTCGCGCGGTCTGCACGTCCAGCACGAACGCTGGTCCAACTGAGGCGCCAGGTGGAAATGGCATGGCAAGCCGTTCCACAGGACTACATCCAGCATCTCTACGATCGTCTCCATGGGAGAATAGCAGCCTGCATTGCTGCGAAAGGTGGATATACACTGTACTAGTGCCGACATTGTGCATGCTCTGTTGCCTGTGTCTATGTGCCTGTGGTTCTGTCAGTGTGATCATGTGATGTATCTGACCCCAGGAATGTGTCAATAAAGTTTCCCCTTCCTGGGACAATGAATTCACGGTGTTCTTATTTCAATTTCCAGGAGTGTATATATATATATATATATATCACATTAGAAAGTGTAAAATAATTTCTTCTATCGCCATTCATATTGCTAACTGCATAAAGATACTTTTGAAATTTTGAGATAGTGAATTTTTGATAAGTATGAAAATGCATACCGGTATAAGATTTATAACAATAACCATAGGACACATGCACTACTTAATAGTAAGCGTTATACCGAAGCCAAGGTAGTCCCTGAGGGCTGGCAACCTATATAGCACCAGAGAGGACGAGGTTGTCTATGCCCAAGTCATACCCAAAAGCACCAAGGTAAACACCTGCTATTTATTTATAAGATAATAGAAACAGACATTCCGAGCACTACTTCCTGCAGGGGGAGCTCGATCCACGGCCTGCAGGAAGTATCACTACGCCAAAACCTGATTGGCTGGAGACAGCTATTTAGGAGCCAGAACCAGCCCCGAAGTTCAGTTCACGCCGGATGCCGACCTCGTGTACTGCGACCGTTGAAGATTATGCCTTCGTCTCGCAAATGGACTGTTACTAGTGTGTGAATGTGTTACCACGAACATTTGTGGAAAATTATAAGTGAACTTTTGTTTGCCTCAATTAGGAGACTTTTTTCGTTGTTGTTACCTTTCGTTTGTATATTCAGTCATCAACCTTGTGCACTTATATCAATAAAAGTTGTGTTTGTGAAAAATTTCGAATTGTCAGTCACAACAGTAAGGGAGTGAACAATTCATACATCAAATAGTAAGTACTATAATAGTAAAGAAATGAACTACTCATGTATCAATTAAGTTTTGGATTCGCCCCAAGTTTTTCGATTTTAAATCTGACAAGTATTTTCAAAGCTATTAAAAATTCATAATCACTAATGTTCAGGATTATCTGCATGGGATTATGATTCCGTGCGGGACAAGGAGAAATTATTTTGTACCTTTTAGTCAGGTTTAAAAATGTGCTATATTAGAAATTCATTTTTACTCAAGTAATTATTTTCTGCTTTTTACTGTTGAATGTGCGAAATTTTTTGCTCGAGTTCATACAAGTTGAAGAGATTACAACGCATACATGAGTAAGTTTCAGGTTTACGTGAGCTTCTCTTCACGAACTCAACCAATATTAGGCTTCCTCCTACATATATTTCACGAAAGGCCGTGAAGATAAAAATGAGAGATTCGAACTCAGATTGAGGCTCACGAGCAGTCGCCCTTCCTGCCAAACACTCGGCGACTGGAGCAGGAAAAGGGGAAACTAGCAGTGGTACACAAAGTACGCTCTGCCACACACCAGATAAGGAAGCGAATTAATGTTGCACTGTCATACAGTTCTGTGCCAAATCGAAAGTCCAAGTCTGTAACTCATCAAGAAGGTAGTTAAAAAACCAATTACAAAATTTGTTGCTGAAAGGAGTCTACTGGAGCACACTTGTGTGTGGCACCCGAATATGATATGAATATTAATGTAAACTAAACGGAAACTATGATATTATAAACGTTGTATGTCTCTGATAGGCTTTATAAAGCGGATCGCTGACTTTGCAAGACCGCTGACTTTGCACGACCGCTGAGCCAAAGATACTGTTGTCTGAGATTGTAGTGTTGGAGTCAGAGAGCGCTTGGCTCACGACTGTAGGTAGCTGTCTGTGAGCAAAAGACGATGGAGTAGGCCGTTTTTGTGGTGTGCTGTGTGAAGCGCCAAGTGTTAGATTAATGAAGGTATGTCAATATTGTTGAACATGGAAGCAGAAGTTTTCATGCAAGCAAGATAAAGATGTTAAATAATTATGATCTTTATTTTGCCAGGTCGTTAGTATAGATGAGTTGGCCGATAATTTGTAATTGTTGAGTAATCCCAGAATGTACATAAGCTGATTTCATAAAAAGGCCAAATACATGTTTCACTTTTATAATGGTTCTAAGACTTGTTAATAGAGCGATATGTAATGTGATGATTTGCATTTATGTTGGATTGGCAAGGTTAAATAATACTTGCTGTTTAAATCTCATTGTTTGTGAGTCAATTGTGAGTAATGTAACTTCAGTAGTCAGATGTTTCTGAAAAGACAAACTTACCTTGCAATATAATTTTTGATAAAAAAACTCAGTAATTCACCATAATCAGTACCGCTTCCCTCTCCAAGTCATATATTTTTTCAAAGGAGTTTTCATAAATGTTTTCATTAATCAGCCAAAACAATTCCGTGTGCATTTCAAAGTATTACAGCCAGCACTGCACACCGCTGAGCCTGTAGCTTGTATATTTATATTTTCTGTGCAAGAACAGACTATTTCGCGTTCCACCGTTGCTGCTTTAGAGGTAAAACAATTTCATTTATTTGTTATGTGCACAGGGACCAAAGTGGTCAGTTTCGAACAGGGCCAGAGGATTCAGTGCCTAAGGGGCTGAATGTATTTTGCAGTGACTGTATTTCTTTATTGATATTGGGAGTTACAGTGCCCAAAATGTTTGTATATAGTTTTTGCTAACAAACAATAACACTGAGTTAGCACAGCACTTGCAGTTACAACAATCAACACGATAATTCGAGTTTAGTACCCATTTCACAGTTCAGACATTCATTCAACGTAAACACAAACTTTTATCAATTTTTTAAAAGGAAGTTACATAGCGAACAGAAAGACAGACAAGAAAACGACAACTATCTCCTTCCCCACACCCCTCTTCCCCTCTCTTTCTGCTCAGCCGTGTCTTCCAGCTTGAATACCGCCTGGAGGGCCCAATGATACTACCTGAAAAACACGCTGGACCAGCAGTGCATTCGAGATGTCAGGTGTCATCACCCTTTCCACACCCACCCTCAACCCTATGGATCAGGCAGAGAAGGAAGCCAGTTAATATTGCATTATCATCCTGTTCTGAGCTATGTTTATAACTTCAAGTCGCTAGTTCATCAACAACTTAGTTTACAATCAACTGCAAGGCTTGTACAATACAGAGGGACAGACAAGGAGGAAAGTTAATAAAAACTTGGTAAAAATGATTGAAGCTTATGTTGAAGAAGTAGCGTAAGACACATTGCTAGACACATATCTGATAGCCAGTGTGGCCGTGTGGTTCTAGGCGCTTCAGTCTGGAACCGTGTGACTGCTACGGTCCCAGGTTCGAATCCTGCCTCGGGCATGGATGTGTGTGATGTCCTTGGGTTAGTTAGGTTTAAGTAGTTCTAAGTTCTAGGGGACTGATGACCACAGATGTTAAGTCCCATAGTGCTCAGAGCCATTTGAACCATTTTAGACACATATCTCCACCTATATGTAGACTGCACTTGCATAGTCACTGAAGTACTAGGGTAAATAAGTACCACTAGGATTTGCATTTCGGAAGCTTATGTCCGATTGATGGGCCCAGTTCCGCCCTCTAACACCTGAATCGTTGATGGCTCCTTTTATACATAGTCTTCTTCTTTTGCTTGGGCCTTTGTCCCACTACAACACAGGGTCGGCCTTGTTACTATGGAATTGGCAATGCTAGTGATGGAAGGTGGCTGGATGCCCTTCCTGTCGCCACCGCATACCTCCCACGACGGAATTAGTATACCCCAGCTGTCTGTGTCTAGTGCAGGCCATGAAATAGTGCAAACGTTTTCAAATATCTATGTGGCTGGTCCCGGAGGAGGTTCGAGTCCTCCCTTGGGCATGGGTGTGTGTGTGTTTGTCCTTAGGATGATTTAGGTTAAGTAGTGTGTAAGCTTAGGGACTGATGACCTTAGCAGATAAGTCCCATAAGATTTCACACACATTTAAACAACATCAAATATCTGTGAGTCATGTAACTGAGGCAGTGGGATGTGGAAAACTGCCTGAAAACCACATCCAGGTTGGTTGGCACTCGTCGTTATTCCGCCAGGCGGATTAGATCTGGGGCCGGCGCGCCTACCCGAGTCCAGGAAGCACCGCATTAGCGCTCTCGGCTACCCTGGCGAGTCGCTCCTTATACACCTACTACTGACAGCAAATGCATTTGTCAGTACACTGTGAAACATCCTCTTAGAAATATTTAACAATGACAGTGCTGGAAGACATCTTGTGTTATTTTATTTTCAAACAGCTGAGCATAACTGAACTTACTCAGACATTTTTCTCTTTACTCATTCTGATCAACCCTAAACTGACACACAATATATTTAGCGCAGCGCAATCTGACCTTCTACAAAAGAATGGACCTGACTAACAATAACCTATACCTTTCATGAATCACTTACCTCACAAAAATCTTCGTTACTCGAACTACTGCAATACAGCGAGCGCCACTACTGCCAGCTAAATAAAAGATTCAAACTACTGGAGGCACTAACTACTGATAGGCATAGTTAGCAAATGAAAGATTTTGATAGAGAACAAACAACGTATTTACGTTAATAGTGTTCAAAAGTCATATATAGCAATTCATGGCATCCAGTCTTACAGATTTACTCTTTCTGATGGGCACACCTCCAGATCGTCCGCTCTCAAAATTCTGCCATCTCTCTCCCCACATCCACCACTGCTGGCGGCTCACCTCCGACTGCGCAACGCTACGCGCTGTTCACATCCAACTGCCCTACACTACAATAGCGAGTATTCCAACAATGCCAACCAGCCACAGACTTCACACAGCACAGCCAGTGATTTTCATGTAGAGCGCTACGTGGCGTTACCAACAAAAAAACCTGAACAGCCTACTTACAACTGGATCCCATACTACCGCGTTTACAATATGCGCATCTATTCCAGACGACAATATAAATTTTCACTGATTTCCACTACTACATACGATCCCCTCCCGGTAATTAAAATTTTTGTAGCTTCTATCCTCCCTGCCGCAGCATTTTCAGTGCAGTTGAGGACACTGTTTCTCTGCCGCAGGCCCTCTGGCGGTGATCGTGCCGGTGGTCGTGCTGAGCACGCTGGCCACGATCGTGGTGGGGGCGGTCTACGTCAGCACCATGCGCTACGTGCAGCTCCACACGCCGCAGGTGCTCCGGGGCTACACGTCCTTCGTCATCTCCATCTACCCGGTAAGGCAGACACTCTAGGCGGCGAGCCGTCACATGGGCACCTGCTCGCGCGTCCTCTGTCGAAGAGAGCCAGCTGATGCGATGGGAGAGAAGTGGGGGTGAACCAAAAGGGCCCCATATTTGTGGTTTCCCCTTAACTGCCTGAAGCGAACTTCCAACCATCGAAAACCGGGGCGTTGTGGAGTATCTTTTCCCGCTTGCATAAAGCCCAACGTTGTTTCATCCATTGTCAACCTCCAATACTCCATCCCAGAGATATACACTCCTGGAAATGGAAAAAAGAACACATTGACACCGGTGTGTCAGACCCACCATACTTGCTCCGGACACTGCGAGAGGGCTGTACAAGCAATGATCACACGCACGGCACAGCGGACACACCAGGAACCGCGGTGTTGGCCGTCGAATGGCGCTAGCTGCGCAGCATTTGTGCACCGCCGCCGTCAGTGTCAGCCAGTTTGCCGTGGCATACGGAGCTCCATCGCAGTCTTTAACACTGGTAGCATGCCGCGACAGCGTCGACGTGAACCGTATGTGCAGTTGACGGACTTTGAGCGAGGGCGTATAGTGGGCATGCGGGAGGCCGAGTGGACGTACCGCCGAATTGCTCAACACGTGGGGCGTGAGGTCTCCACAGTACATCGATGTTGTCGCCAGTGGTCGGCGGAAGGTGCACGTGCCCGTCGACCTGGGACCGGACCGCAGCGACGCACGGATGCACGCCAAGACCGTAGGATCCTGCGCAGTGCCGTAGGGGACCGCACCGCCACTTCCCAGCAAATTAGGGACACTGTTGCTCCTGGGGTATCGGCGAGGACCATTCGCAACCGTCTCCATGAAGCTGGGCTACGGTCCCGCACACCGTTAGGCCGTCTTCCGCTCACGCCCCAACGTCGTGCAGCCCGCCTCCAGTGGTGTCGCGACAGGCGTGAATGGAGGGACGAAAGGAATCGTGTCGTCTTCAGCGATGAGAGTCGCTTCTGCCTTGGTGCCAATGATGGTCGTATGCGTGTTTGGCGCCGTGCAGGTGAGCGCCACAATCATGACTGCATACGACCGAGGCACACAGCGCCAACACCCGGCATCATGGTGTGGGGAGCGATCTCCTACACTGGCCGTACACCACTGGTGATCGTCGAGGGGACACTGAATAGTGCACGGTACATCCAAACCGTCATCGAACCCATCGTTCTACCATTCCTAGACCGGCAAGGGAACTTGCTGTTTCAACAGGACAATGCACGTCCGCATGTATCCCGTGCCACCCAACGTGCTCTAGAAGGTGTAAGTCAACTACCCTGGCCAGCAAGATCTCCGGATTTGTCCCCCATTGAGCATATTTGGGACTGGATGAAGCGTCGTCTCACGCGGTCTGCACGTACAGCACGAACGCTGGTCCAACTGAGGCGCCAGGTGGAAATGGCATGGCAAGCCGTTCCACATGACTACATGCAGCATCTCTACGATCGTCTCCATAGGAGAATAGCAGCCTGCATTGCTGCGAAAGGTGGATATACACTGTACTAGTGCGACATTGTGCATGCTCTGTTGCCTTTGTCTATGTGCCTGTGGTTCTGTCAGTGTGATCATGTGATGTATCTGACCCCAGGAATGTGTCAATAAAGTTTCCCCTTCCTGGGACAATGAATTCACGGTGTTCTTATTTCAATTTCCAGGAATGTATATGAAGACAGTAACTGTTCTCTAAAGAACAGATACCACTGATGACCGTGCAGCTTCTCTAGAATAAATGATAATAAATTGAAACCCTCAGCTGCCGACAGGTGCTGTTGATCTACATCTACAGCTACATCCGTACTCCACAAGTCACCTGACGGTGTGTAGCGGAGGGTACCTTGAGTACCTCTATCGGTTCTCCCTTCTTATTCCCGTCTCGTATTCTTCGTGGAAAGAAGGATTGTCAGTATGCCTCTGTGTGGGCTCTAATATCTCTGATTTTATCCTCATGGTCTCTTCACGAGATATACGTAGGAGGGAGCAATATACTGCTTGACTCCTCGGTGAAGGTATGTTCTCGAAACTTCAACAAAAGCCCGTACCGAGCTACTGAGCGTCTCTCCTGTAGAGTCCTCCACTGGAGTTTATCTATCATCTCCATAACGCTTTCGCGATTACTAAATGATCCTGTAACGAAGCGCGCTGCACTCCGTTGGATCTTCTCTCTCTCTTCTATCAACCCTATCTGGTACGGATCCCACACTGCTGAGCAATATTCAAGCAGTGGGCGAACAAGCGTACTGTAGCATACTTCCTTTGATTTCGGATTGCATCTCCTTAGGATTCTTCCAATGAATCTCAGTCTGGCATCTGCTTTACCGACGATCAACTTTATATGATCATTCCATTTTAAATCACTCCTAATGCGTACTACCAGATAATTTATGGAATTAACTGCTTCCAGTTGCTCACCTGCTATATTGTAGCTAAATGATATGGGATCTTTCTTTCTGTATATTCGCAACACATTACACTTGTCTACATTGAGATTCAATTGCCATTCCCTGCACCATGCGTCAATTCGCTGCAGATCCTCCTGCATTTCAGTACAATTTTCCATTGTTACAACCTCTCGATATACCACAGCATCATCCGCAAAAAGCCTCAGTGAACTTCCGATGTCATCCACAAAGTCATTTATGTATATTGTGAATAGCATTGGTCCTACGACACTCCCCTGCGGCACACCTGAAATCACACTTACTTCGGAAGACTTCTCTCCATTGAGAATGACAAGCTGCGTTCTGTTATCTAGGAACTCTTCAATCCAATCACACAATTGGTCTGACAGTCCACATGCTCTTACTTTGTTCACTAAACGACTTTGGGGAACTGCATCGAACGCCTTGTGGAAGTCAAGAAACAAGGCATCTACCTGGGAACCCGTGTCTATGGCCCTCTGAGTCTCGTGGACGAATAGCGCAAGCTGGGTTTCACACGATCGTCTTTTTCGAAACCCATGCTGATCCCTACAGAGTAGAGTTCTAGTTTCCAGAAAAGTCATTATACTCGAACATAATACGTGTTCCAAAATTCTGCAACTGATCAACGTTAGAGATATAGGTCTATAGTTCTGCACATGTCTTCGACCTCGATGGGACAGCTGTCGGCAGCTGAGTGTTTCAATTAATTACCATTTATTCTAGAGAAGCTGCCTCGATACGCCTGGGCATTGAGTCAAACAGAGGTTGGATGGCGTGTACAGGTACACCTGCCCTTGCAGCTTAAACCCGATACCACAGTTCATCAAGAGTAGTGACTGGCGTATTGTGACGAGCCAGTTGCTCGGCCACCATTGACCAGACGTTTTCAGTTGGTGAGAGATCTGGAGCATTTGCTGGCCAAGGTAGCAGTCGAACATTTTCTGTATCCAGAAAGGTCCGTATAGGACCTGCAACACGCGGTCGTGCATCATCCTGCTGAAAATAGGGTTTCGCAGGGATCCAATGAAGGGTAGATCCACGGGTCGTAACACATCTGAAATGTAACGTCCACTGTTCAAAGTGCCGTCAGTGCGAACAAGAGTTGACCGAGACGTGTAACCATTGGCACCCCGTACCATCACGCCGGGTGATACGCCAGCATGGCGATGACGAGTACGCGCTTCCAACGTGCGTTCACCGCGATGTCGCTAAACACGGATGCGACCGTCAGGATGCTGCAAACAGAACCTGGATTCATCCGAAAAAATGGTTTTTTGCCATTCGTGCACCCAGGTTCGTCGTTGAGTACGCCATCGCAGGCGCTCTTGTCTGTGATGCAGCGTCAAGGGTAACCGCAGCCATGGTCTCCGAGCTGATAGTCCATGCTGCTGCAAACGTCGTCGAATTGTTCGTGCAGATGGTTGTTGTCTTGCAAACGTCCCCATCTATTGACTCAGGGATCGAGACGTGGTTGCACGATCCGTTACAGCCATGCGGATAAGATGCCTGTCATCTCGACTGCTAGTGATACGAGGCCGTTGGGATCCAGCACGGCGTTCCGTATTACCGTCCGGAACCCACCGATTCCATATTCTGCTCAAAGTCATTGGACCTCGACCAACGCGAGCAGCAGTGTCGCGATACGATGAACCGCAATCGCGATAGGCTACAATCCGACCTTTATCAAAGTCGGAAACGTGATGGTACGCATTCCTCCTCCTTACAAGAGGCATCAAAACAACGTTTCACCAGGCAACGCCGGTCAACTGCTGTTTGTGTATGAGAAATGGGTTGGAAACTTTCCTCATGTCAGCACGTTGTAGGTGTCTCCACCGGCGTCAACCTTGTGTGAATGACTGAAAAGCTAATCATTTGCATACCACAGCATCTTCTTCCTGTCGGTTAAATTTCGCGTATGTTGCACGTCATCTTCGTGGTGCAGCAATTTTAATGTCCAGTAGTGCAGTTTGCCTGGACAGGCCTACAGAACGGTGGATGAAGTGGGAACCCTGTGTCGGACAGGTGTCTGCGTCCGTGGCGTACGTGTCGGTGCTGGTGCCGCGCACCTTCCCCATGGTGCAGCTGGTGATGCAGGGCATGTTCGTGGTGTGCTTCTACCAGCTGTTCTCGCTGCTCGTCTGCCACTTCGACAGCAAGGAGCAGGAGCTGTCCTCTCAGCTGGTGGCCACCACCCTGCGCCCAGCCACCGGACCCTGCTGCTGCTGCTCCTGCTGCGGCCGCTGCCTCAAGCCCGTGCCCCTCACCAGGTACGTGTGTCCTGAAAACCATCCTAGAGGTAAAATACATGCTGTCCGAAAACGTCTCTCCCTATATTGCTCTAAATTATATCATACGGAACTAAACGCTTTATTAGAAATTCTTTGGTGACCCCCTGTACACCGCAAAATAAATATTCTTCTTAACGAAACGTTGTTTTCTGCTGAATGCAAGCGCGTAATGACGGTGTTACCAACTACGCACAATACGCGCTGTCGACTTATTTGACATTCCAGTGCAATTTCGTTGTTGTTGTTGTTGTGGTCTTCAGTCCTGAGACTGGTTTGATGCAGCTTTCCATGCTAGCTTCTTCATCTCCCAGTACCTACCGCAACCTACATTCTTCTGAATCTGCTTAGTGTATTCCCTCTGGTCTCCCTCTACGATTTTTACCCTCCGCACTCCCCTCTAATGGTGATCCCTTGATGCCTCAGAACATATCCTGTCAACTGGTCCCTTTTTCTAGTCAAGTTCTGCCACAAACTCCTCTTCTCCCCAATTCTATTCAATACCTCCTCGTTAGTTATGTGATCTACCCATCTAATCTTCAGTATTCTTCTGTAGCACCACGTTTCAAAAGCTTCTGTTCTCTTCTTGTCCAAACTATTTATCGTCCATGTTTCACTTCCATACATGGCTACACTCCATACAAATACTTTCAGAAATGGCTTCCTGACACTTAAATCTATACTCGATGTTAAGAAATTTCTCTTCTTGAGAAACGCTTTCCTTGCCATTGCCAGTCTACATTTTATATCCTCTCTACTTCGACCATCATCAGTTATTTTGCATCCCAAATAGCAAAACTCATCTACTACTTTAAGTGCCTCATTTCCTAATCTAATTCCCTCTGCATCACCCGACTTAATTCGACTACATTCCATTATCCCCGTTTTGCTTTTGTTGATGTTCATCTTATATCCTCCTTTCAAGACACTATCCATTCCGTTCAGCTGCTCTTCCAGTCCTTTACTGTCTCTGGCAGAATTACAATGTCATCGGCGAACCTCAACGTTTTTATTTCTTCTCCATAGATTTTAATACGTACTCCGAATTTTTTTTGTTTCGTTTGTTTTTTCGTATATACGCAAATTAAATAAACAATTTACTAACAATAACAAATCACATATCATAAATTTTCTCTTACCATCTGTTCCCTCTACCTTCCCCCAGATGAGGTTGTCCCTCTTGCTGACCTAGCTGCCTTGTTCGCATAGCTCCCCCTGCCACTCCTTCTTTTGGGGGACTTTAATGCCCACCACCCTTTATGGGGTGGGAGCCAGATCTCGGGTCAGGGTAGGAACGTTGAGGCTCTCTTGGCACAGCTGGACATTTGACTCCTTAACACTGGTGCTCCCACATATTTTAGCTTGACTCATGGCACATACTGGGCCATTGACCTCTCTCTTAGTAGCCCAGGTCTTCTTCCATACCTCAGTTGGAGGGTCCACGACTGTGATAGCGGCCACTTTCCTATCCTGGTTTCTCTTCTTCAATCCCAACCCCCTGACCAGCTGCCACGATGGTCTCCTCGTAGAGCTGATTGGGCAGCCTACACCTCAGCTACTATGCCCATTGCTCCGCTTCCTGGTGACATTGATGTGGCAGTGGACGAGGTCACTATGGCCATTGTTTCTGCTGCTGAGGCAACTGTCCCCTGTTCTTCAAGTACCCTAAGGCGTAAGTCAGTCCCTTGGTGGACACCAGAGATTGCAGAAGCTATCCGGGACCGCCAGCGAGCCCAGCAACGACACCGGCGTCATCCTTCCCTAGAGAACATGGTTGCCTTTAAACGGCTGCGGGCCCGGGCTCGGCAGTTAATCCGGCCGAGCAAACAGGCCTGCTGGGAACGATATCTTGCCAGCATAGGTTCTCGCAGCTCCCCATCTCAGGTGTGATCGCGGGTTCGGCGCATTTTTGGCTTTCACCCTCATGCGTCTGTCCCTTGCCAGTCTCTTCGGGGTACACTTTGTACTGACCCAATCGCCATCGCCGAACATCTGGCAAAGTACTTCGCTCGTAGTTCCGCGACAGCAGGCTACAGCGCAGATTTCCGCACCATTAAAGAGCAGGCTGAGCGTACGCACTTGTCGTCTCGCACGCACCATTGCGAACGATACAAACCCCGTTTAGTGAATGGGAGTTCCAAAGTGCCCTTACAGCCTGCTCCGATACCTCTCCAGGTCCAGACCGAATTCACAACCAGTTTCTTCGCCATCTCTCGGCGCACTGTCAGGGTGAACTACTCACCCTGTTTAACCGCATCTGGACGGAGGGCGTTTTCCCACCTCGTTGGCAGGATAGCGTTACTGTCCCGGTGCTGAAACCTGGTGCAGATCCGCTGGTGGTTGATAGCTATCGCCCTATCACCCTTACCAACGTTATGTGCAACCTCCTGGAACGGATGGTGAGTCGGCGGCTCATGTGGATCCTCGAAGCTCGGGGCCTCCTGACCCAGCAACAGGGGGGCTTCCATCAGGGCCGCTCAGCGACCGACAATTTAGTCTCCGTAGAGTCGGGTATTCGTACAGCTTTTACTCGGCGAGAACATCTAGTTGCTGTTTTCTTTGATCTTCGGAAGGCGTACGATACGACCTATCATATCCTTGCTACGCTGCACAAATGGGGCTTACGGGGTCAACGTCCGATTTTTCTACGGAGTTTTCTCTCCAATCGCTCCTTTCAGTTTAGAGTTGGCACTTATTTTAGCTCTGCTCATATTCAGGAGAACGGTGTCCCGCAGGGCTCGGTTCTCAGTGTTCCCCTCTTTTTGGTGGCGATTAATGGTCTTGTGGCTGTGGTGGGCTCATCGGTCTGTTCCTCTCCATATGCCGATGACTTGTGTCTTTATTACAGTTCCCCAGGCATCAGTGTCGCTGAACGGCGGCTACTGGGAACTATCCGTAAGGCACATTTTTGGGCATCCATCCATGGTTTTCAGTTCTCAGCCTCTAAGACCCGAATGATGCATTTCTGTCGTCCTCGAACTGTCCACCTCCATCCAGAGCTCTACCTCGTCAATGAACTCCTTCGTATTGAGGAGACGCATTGCTTTCTTGGCATGCTGTTTGATGCTCAGCTCACTTGGACACCTCATCTTCGCGATCTTAAACAATGGTGCTGGCGGCACCTCAACATCCTTCGCTGCCTCAGCCACACCGTTTGGGGGGCTG
Source organism: Schistocerca americana (assembly GCF_021461395.2). Taxonomy (NCBI): domain Eukaryota; kingdom Metazoa; phylum Arthropoda; class Insecta; order Orthoptera; family Acrididae; genus Schistocerca; species Schistocerca americana. Next base: position 159,204,382 of record NC_060127.1, on the reverse strand, counting down.
CACGAACAACCCTCCTACAGCTCTATAAGGCCTTAGTCCAGTCCCGTCTCGACTACAGGAGCGTGGTGTACGACTCAGCAGCACCTTCAACGTCGCAGATCCTCGACCCGACTCTCCATTGTGGCGTCAGGCTGATGTTCAGCAGCATTCCCTGCCTTGTGGGAGCAGTGTTTTCACTGCAGAGCTGGTTGCTCTTTATCGTGCACTTGCTCACATTTCCTCCTGCCCTGGGGAGTCATTTGTCATATGCAATGATCCCCTGAGTGGATTGCAAGCACTCGACCAGTGTTTTTCTCATGACCCTTTGGTGCGCGGTATTCGAGATGCTGTTTTTGCTCTCGCCGAGTGTTGTCGTTCAGCGACGTTTGTGTGGACCCCGGGCCACATCGGCATTCCAGGAAACGAACGTGTCGATCAGTTGGTCAAGCAGGCCACCACTTCGCCGCCCCTGGAGCTTGGTCTCGTGCAAAGAGACCTCCGGGCAGCCCTACATCGCAAGGTCCGCGATGTCTGCAGCGCTGAATGCTCTGTCTTGAACACGCCAAATAAGCTCTGCACGGTAAAGTCGTCCACGGCCGTATGGAACTCATCCTTGAGGAGCACGAGTAGGGACTCAATTGTTCTCTGCCAATTGGACATACGCGGTTGACTCACAGCAGTTATCTCCTTCGCCGTGAGAACCCGCCCAAGTGTCGCTGTGATGCAGGGCTGACAGTGGTCCATCTTCTGATAGACTGCCCCCTTTTAGCTCCCTTGAGGCAGTCCTTTAATTTACCCCCTGCACTTCCTTTAATTCTAGCTGCCTCTATAGCTGACTAAGTTTTACTTTGTGTCCGTGCAGCTGGGTTTTATCACACTCTCTAGTGTGGGCGCTCTCGCATGATTTCTCAGGCTACAACCACTTCTGCGACATTTAATTGTGACGTGGATACCAAAATAGTGTCGTTTATGGTAACAAGTTGTGTTGGTACCTCTATCAACGCTTTCCAGCTGGAGGTTCTTCGTTTGTAGTTGAGTGGTTGACCTTTCACCTGATCCATCAACCACTGTAGTCTGTTTTACTCTAGCCAACTATTTGCTCTGCTCCTTTTAAGTGTCCTCTATTACGTGTTACTGCGGTGTTTATTTTAGCTCTGTACCCCTTGGTGTTCTCTCCCTATGGGTGCAGAGGTTACGTTTTAACAAGTATGTCTGTTTGGAACAGGGGACTGATGACCTCGATGTTTAGTCCCCATCAAACGCCAAAACCAACCAAATTTTCTCTTAAAAAATTTGTCCTATATTTGAGCGACCATGGACTGAAAAGTACCATGGACTGAAAAGTACATTTGCAATCTCCGTCCGAAAGAACGATGAACAAATGTAATTACAGTGGATGATTCAATAGAGCATACACTGGCGATTCGACGACACATATCATCTGGCGTAATTGAGCCTTTGTCATAGACTGCATCTTGGAGTGCTCTTCAAAGAATTAAATAAAAAAGTGTTAAATCGGGGACCTCGCAGGCTATTGGACAACAAATTTAGTCCGATCCAACGTGCAGGTAAGTTCTCATTTAGTATTTGCGTTGCAATACGGGTTGAGTGAACTGGACAACCGCCGTGTTGCAGCCACAGGCACTGCCGAATATGCAGTGATAGCTCTTCTAGAAGAAGCGGCAGAATGTCCGTCAGAAAGATGAAGTAAGGTCCCGCAATGTAATTTCCTAAGATGCTGCACCATATATTTACGCTCCACGGCCGTTTGTGTCACACGTGATTGAGCCCGTGTGGATTTTCAGCTGCCCAGTAGCGCATTTTACGCAAATTTACAGTAGCGCGGTTAGTAAACGTTGCTTTTTCGGTAAAGAGCACACGTTTGAAACACGGAGGGTCGTCTCACATTTGCTGAATTGCAAACCGACAAAATTATGTACGTTCGAAATCACTCTCGCCAAGTGCCTGATGTAGTGACAGATGACAGGGATGGAAATTCCGTCGATGCAGGATGCGAATCACACTCGTGTGGCTGATTCCGCATTCCTCGGCAGTGTGTCTCGTAGCGTCCGCCTGCTTAGCTGCGTGGGTAACGCGCTCGCCTCCCACGTAAGCGGGCCCGGGTTCGATTCCCGGCCGGCTCGGAGATTTTCTCCGCACCGGGGACTGGGCGCTGTGTTGTCCTCCTCATCATCAGAGCGTAAGTCGCCCAATGTGGCTGTCGAGTGAAGTAAGACTCCCACTTGGCGGCCGAACTCCCTCGGTTGGGGCCACCCCGCCAACGGTGCCATACCGTCATCTCGTTTTCATGTCTCGTGGCCCTGTGCGGATTCAATAGCGTCGTAGCTAGAAGAGCTTCCTCGTGTTCTCTGTCAGTTGCAGTCTTCCTTCTTGTCCTCTTTCTCGCGCTCAAGCAGCCTGTTCGCACTAACGTCTTAATAATTTGCGCAATTGACTGGCGCCTTGGACACTGGCGATCCGGATAGATATCTCTGTACCGCTGTACTCTTTTTACGGCATTCCTTTCACATTCTCCATATAAAAGTACACTACTGGCCATTAAAATTGCCACACCAAGAAGAAATGCAGATGATAAACGGGTATTCATTGGACAAATAGACTATACTAGAACTGACATGTGATTACATATTCACGCAATTTGGGTGCATAGATCCTGAGAAATCAGTACCCAGAATAACCACCTCTGGCCGTAATAACGGCCTTGATACGCCTGGGCATTCAGTCAAACTGAGCTTGGATGGCGTGTACAGATACAGCTGCCCATGCAGCTTCAACACGATACCACAGTTCATCAAGAGTAGTGACTGGCGTATTTTGACGAGCCAGTTGCTCGGACACCATTGACTAGACTTTTTCAGTTGGTGAGAGATCTGGAGAATGTGCTGGCCAGGGTAGCACTCGGACATTTTCTGTATCGAGAAAGGCCCGTACAGGACCTGCAACATGCGGTCGTGCATTATCCTGCTGAAATGTAGGGTTTCGCAGGGATCGAATGAAGGGTAGAGTCACGGGTCGTAGAACATCTTAAATGTAACGTCCACTGTTCAAAGTGCCGTCAATGCGAACAAGTGGTGACCGAGACGTGTAACCATTGGCAGCCCCTACCACAACGCCGGGTGATACGCCAGTATGGCGATGACGAATACACGATTCCAATGTGCGTTCACCGCGATGTCGCCAAACACGGATGCGACCATCACGATGCTGTAAACAGAACCTGGATTCATCCGAAAAAATGACGTTTTGCCATTCGTGCACTCAGGTTCGTCGTTGAGTACACCATCGCAGGCGCTCCTGTCTGTGATGCAGCGTCAAGGGTAACCGCAGCCATGGTCTCCGAGCTGATAGTCCATGCTGCTGTAAACGTCGTCGAATTGTTCGTGCAAATAGTTGTTGTCTTGCAAACGTCCCCATCTACTGACTCAGGGATCGAGCTATGCCTGCACGACCTGTTACAGCCATGCGGATAAGATGCCTGTCATCTCGACTGCTAGTGATACGAGGCCGCTGGGATCCAGCACGGCCTTCCGTATTACCCTCCTGAACCCACCGATTCCATATTCTGCTAACAGTCATTGGATCTCGACCAACGCGAGCAGCAATGTCGCGATACGATAAACCGCAATCGCGATACGCTACAATCCGACCTTTATCAAAGTCGGAAACGTGATGGTACGCATTTCTCCTCCTTACACGAGGCATCACAACAACGTTTCACCAGGCAACGCCGGTCAAATGCTGTTTGTGTATGAGAAATCGGTTGGAAACTTTCCTCATGTCAGCACGTTGTAGGTGTCTCCACCGGCGCCAAGCTTGTGTGAATGCTCTGAAAAGCTAATCATATGCATACCACAGCATCTTCTTCCTGTCGGTTAAATTTCGCGTCTGTAGCATGTCATCTTCGTGGTGCAGCAATGTTATGGCCAGTAGTGTAGTATAGCCAGCTTCTCCTCATTGGTGTACATGTCTGCAGGCAACGGATGTTGGGGCAGAAATGAGCTGCCTGCAGTGCAGACATGTAAACAGGCAAATGTGTTGACATTCTGACACAGCGTAGCACGAGGCCTCTGATTGGCGGTGTTTGCACCGCTAATGCCGATTCCGCCGTGCTCTCGGATTCTAGGACATTTCTCGAATTTCTTTTACTACCGGTTCAACGTCAACATTAACAAACGCTATATCACTAGAAGTCGCTTTTCAAGAGCTATCGAATTCAGTTATAAAAAGTATACGATTCCAGTTTTAAAAAAAACGTACTTACTTCAATATCTAAGTTGATACCAGCGCTAAAAACATCAACCAAACAAAAAAATACGTGTCCCTCGACCCTCTAATATCTGCCGAAAACCGCGTTTCGATATGTGTAACCGTTCACGAAATAAAAGGTGTGTTACGTTCTACGTTAATCACTCTGCATATGCGGGGTGCTCCATTGATCGTGACTGGGCCAAATATCTCACGAAATAAGCATCAAACGAAAAAACTACAAAGAACAAAACTCGTGTAGCTTGAAGGGGGAAACCAGATCGCGCTATGACGCTATGTTTTAGTTGGACCACTTTTTTCGCTTTGTGATAGATCGATGGCGCTGTAATAGTCACAAACCTATAAGTGCGTGGTATCACGTAAGATTCCGCCAGTGCGGACGGTATTTGCTTCGTGATACATTACCCGTGTTAAAATGCACCGTTTACCATTTGCTGGAAAGATCGATATCGTATTGGTTGGTTGGTTGGTTTTGGGGAAGGAGACCAGACAGCGTGGTCATCGGTCTCATCGGAATAGGGAAGGATGGGGAAGGAAGTCGGCCGTGCCCTTTCAGAGGAACCATCCCGGCATTTGCCTGGAGTGATTTAGGGAAATCACAGAAAACCTAAATCAGGATGGCCGGACGCGGGATTGAACCGTCGTCCTTCCGAAAGCGAGGATATCGTATTGATGTATGGCTATTGTGATCAAAATGCCCAACAGGCGTGTGCTATGTATGCTGCTCGGTATCCTGGACGACATAATCCAAGTGTCCGGACCGTTCGCCGGATAGTTACGTTATTTAAGGAAACAGGAAGTGTTCAGCCACATGTGAAACGTCAACCACGACCTGCGACAAATGATGATGCGGTTTTAGCTGCTGTTGCGGCTGATCCGCACATCAGTAGCAGATAAATTGCGCGAGAATCGGGAATTTCAGAAACGTCGATGTTGAGAATGCTACATCAACATCGATTGCACCATATTTCTATGCTCCAGGGATTGCATGGCGACGACTTTGAACGTCGTGTACAGTTCTGCCACTGGGCACAAGAGAAATTACGGGACAATGAGAGATTTTTTTTCACGCGTTCTATTTAGCGAAGAAGCTTCATTCACCAACAGCGGTAACGTAAACCGGCATAATATGCACTATTGGGCAACGGAAAATCCACGATGGCTGCGACAAGTGGAACATCAGCGACCTAGCCGGGTTAATGTATGGTGTGGCATTATCGGAGGAAGGATAACTGGCCCCCATTTTATCGATGGCAATCTAGATGGTGCAGTGTATGCTGATTTCCTACGTAATGTTCTACCGATGTTACTACAAGATGTTTTACTGCATGACAGAATGGCGATCTACTTCAAACATGATGGATGTCCGGCACATAGCTCGCGTGCTGTTGAAGCGGTATTGAACAGCATATTTCATGACAGGTGGATTGGTCGTCGAAGCACCATACCATGGCCCGCACGTTCACGGGATCTGACGTCCCCGGATTTCTTTCTGTGGGGAAAGTTGAAGGATATTTGCTATCGTGATCCACCGACAAAAAAATGGTTCAAATGGCTCTGAGCACTATGCGACTTAACTTCTGAGGTCATCAGTCGCCTAGAACTTAGAACTAATTAAACCTAACTAACCTAAGGACATCACATACATCCATGCCCGAGGCAGGATTCGAACCTGCGACCGTAGCCGTCGCCCGGCTCCAGACTGCAGCGCCTAGAACCGCACGGCCACTCCGGCCGGCCCACCGACAACGCCTGACAACATGCGTCAGCGCATTGTTAATGCATGTGCGAACATTACGGAAGGCGAACTACTCGCTTTTGAGAGGAATGTCGTTACACGTATTGCCAAATGCATTGAGGTTGATGGACATCATTTTGAGCATTTATTGCATTAATGTGATATTTACAGGTAATCACGCTGTAACAGCTTGCGTTCTCAGAAATGATAAGTTCACAAAGGTACATGTATCACATTGGAACAACCGAAATGAAATGTTCAAACGTACCTACATTCTGTATTTTAATTTAAAAAACCTACCTATTACCAACTGTTCGTCTAAAATTGTGAGCCATACGTTTGCGACTATTACAGCGCCATCTGTCACAAAGCGAAAAAAGTGGTCCAACTAAAACACTCATATTTCTTTACGTACTACACCAATATGTAATTAAAAATGAGGGTTCCTTTTTAAAAGAACGCAGCTGATATCCGTTTGACCTATGGCAGCGCCATCTAGCGGGCCAACCATAGCGCCATCTGGTTTCCCCCTTCAAGCTACAAGAGTTTCATTCTTTGTAGTTTTTTCGTTTGACGCTTATTTCATGAGATATTTGGCCCAGTCACGATCAATGGAGCACCCTGCACACTCCAAGAAGAAAAAAAAAATAGAAAGGTGCACCATGAATGAATTAACCAAATAGGATGGGATTGGCAGATGAAAGTACGTACAGAGATAAACAAATGATTACAGTATCAGAAAAACTGAAGGATTTGTTCAAAAGAGAGAACTTCACAAATTGAGCAATATGACCTCATTCCTTTCGCCCCATCTGCTCCTATTCCTCGAACATATCCGCATCCTCTACACCTCCCGCCGCCTGAAACCCCCTCACCCCCTGGTTGCTCCTCTCCTCTCCCATCCCTGCCCCCTGCCATGCCTTCACTGTTGTGTCCCCCCTACCCTCCATCTCTACACCCTTCTTCTCCTTTCCCAAGGTGGCTTCCATCAACTCCCCCTCCCGGATGATGCCCTCTCTCCATCCATTTATACCTCCTATCAACTCTGATCCTTACTCCCCCTCCATTTCTCCATCCTTTCCCTGGGCTCCCTCTTCCCCACCCCCCCGCCTTCCATCCTGTTTTCTCCCCACCAAACCTCTCCCTACCTCCCTTCTCCCCCCCCCCTTGAGTCCTTTTGTATTCTCCTCCTCTGCCTTCCCCACTCCCTGTCACGTCTGCTCAGTACCCCTCACCCCTCTTATGGGTCCTGATCCTCCATTGGCTCCTACCCCTCTCCCCCCTTCGCTTTTTCTCTCCTTCCCCCCTTTTTTATTTTCCCATCATCTGTCCAGTTTCCCCCCACATGCTCTCGGCTGTGGTATGTCATATTTGTGCCAACTTTTTAGTGCAGTGTTTAAGTGAGTGTTCAGTGTTGTGCGTCTTTCCAAAGTGTTGGTTCAAATGGCTCTGAGCACTATGCGACTTAACTTCTGAGGTCATCAGTCGCCTAGAACTTAGAACTAATTAAACCTAACTAACCTAAGGACATCACACACATCCATGCCCGAGGCAGGATTCGAACCTGCGACCTCCAAAGTGTTGCAAACAGAAATCATGCTGTTGCTGGGTGTGAATTTTATATGTCTTGCGAACAGAAACCAGACTGTCGCCGTGTTTTTTAATTGTCTGTCTATTATTTTTCTGCTTCATGTGTATTTTATTAGCATCATCAACCCTTTGTTTTATGTTTTAAGTTCCAAAATTTTCCGCCATTTTACCTTTAAGTCACGGATTTTATCGCAAACTTTTATTATTTATTATCTTCATCTTTTTAAAACAAATTCTGTAGGCTGAGGAGCGGCGTAATCAGCTGCTGCCAACCCGCCCCCCCCTTCAGGGGGAATCGAAACTCAATAAAGAAAAAAAAGTTCGCAAATTGAGCAAGTCAGTAGCAGTTATTGGACTTGGAATTGATTGACAGAGTTGTTGCAGTCCTCCTGAGGGTCGTGCCACAGTCTATCCGATTTGCGCGTTATATCATCACAATCCCAAGCTGATCAGAGGGTTCTGCCAATAATGCTCCAAACATTCTCAACTGGGGAGAGATCCAGCGACCTCGATGACCGACGTAGGGTTTGGCAAGCACGAAGACAAGCAGTAGAAACTCTTTCCGTGTGCGGACGGGCATTACTTGACAGAAATGTAAGCCCAGGATGGCTCCCCATCAAGGGCAACAAAACGGGACATAGAGTGTCGTCGACGTACCACTGTGCTGTAAAGGCTCTGCGGATGGCAACCAAAAGGCTCCTGGTATCAAACGAAATTACACTCGAGACCAACGCTGCTGGTTGTTGGCTGATATGTCGGACGACATTCAAGTTGGTATCCCACCACCGTCTGAGGCGTCTCTGGACAAGTCTTCGCTGGTCATTGCGGCTCAGTTCGAAACGGGGCTCATCAATGAAGACAATTCTATTTCAATCGATGAGATTGCAGACCGAATGTGCCCAGCACCACCTCAAACGGACTGATTGTTGTGCAGAAGTCATTGGTAGACGGCGCAAGGGGCGTCGTGCGTTTAGCCCTCTCTCTGTGAGCCACCTACTAATGGCCCTTATGGTCACCGAAGCACCAATAGCACGTCGGATCAATAATAATGATGAATCCGGGGCTCCAAGTGTCTCTCTGACCACTGCTCTCTAGATCGACAGCTTGCTTCTTGACGCTAACACATCTTTGTGGAACATGTGTTGCCAGAACTGTTGGAAGTCCTACCTGCGATTGTTAGACAAAGGATGTACTTCCAGGGCGATGGGCAGCCAGACCATTTCACCATTCCTGTGACGGATTATCTGAGAGCCATGATGGATCAGCTGAGGTAGACCTGCGGTCTGATCAGCCATGTCATCTATCTTCACGTGACTGGACTTTTTCCTCTGGTGGTATATGAAACAGCTGGTAGATGAAACTGTTGTGGAACCAGTACGCCGGCCGGGGTGGCCGAGCGGTTCTAGGCTCTACAGTCTGGAACAGCGCGACCTCTACGGTCGCAGGTTCGAATCCTGTCCCGGGCATGGATGTGTGTGATGTCCTTAGGTTGGTTAGGTTTAAGTAGCTCTAAGTTCTAGGGGACTGATGATCTCAGGAGTTAAGTCCCATAGTGCTCAAAGCCATTTGAACCTTTTTTTTTTTTTTTGGAACCAGAACAAGACGTCGTCGCTAGAGCGACCAAATCTGATGGTACTATTGTGGACATGCGAGTAATCTTCAAACGGACATGACCGTCAATGATCTGACGATGTACTGTGGGCATACGGGACTTTGGTCGCACATTCGAGGTGTTGGAGCACTGCTGTAAATAGCATGCAAGGTTACATTAGTACCTTCTGTGTAAGTCGTCCTTTGCATCACAAATTACCATCAAGTACCCTATGTACCATAAATAAATAACAGGTGATCAAAAAGTCAGTATAAATTTGAAAACTGAATAAATCACGAAATAATGTAGATAGAGAGGTACAAATTGACACACATGCTTGGAATAACATGGGGTTTTATTAGAACCAAGGGAAAAAAGTTCTAAAAATGTCTGACAGATGGCGCTTTATCTGATCAAAATAGCAATAATTAGCATAACATAGTAAGACAAAGCAAAGATGATGTTCTTTACTCGAAATGCTCAATATGTCGACCATCATTCCTCAACAATAGTCGAGGAATAATGTTGAGAACAGCACTGTAACGCATGTCTGGAGTTATGGTGAGGCATTGGCGTCGGATGTTGTCTTTCAGCATCCGTAGAGATGTCGGTCGATCACGATTCACTTGCGACTTCAGGTAACCCCAAAGCCAATAATCGCACGGACTGAGGTCTGGGGACCTGGGAGGCCAAGCATGACGAAAGTGGCGGCTGACCACACGATCATCACCAAACGACGTGGGCAAGAGATCTCTCACGGGTCTAGCAATATGGGGTGGAGCGCCATCCTGCATAAACATCGTACGTTCCAGCAGGTGTTTATCATCCAGGCTGGGGATGATGCGATTCTGTAACATGTCGGCGTACCTCTCACCCGTCTCGGTAGCAATTACAAATCCAGAATCATGCATTTTCATCTGTCGGACATTTTGTGAACTTTTTTTTTTTTTTTATCTAATAAAATCCCATGTCATTCCAAGCATATGTGTCAATTTGTACCTCTCTATCTACATTATTCCGTGATTTATTCAGTTTTCTAATTTATACTGACTTTTTGATCACCCAGTATATTTGTTTTGCTGGTCTCTACCTCTTTTACTAATTTGAACAAATAGTTTCGGTATACCCTGTATATATAAACAGCGTTCCTTTACATGTGTACAATGTGCAAAGAGAGGTGATACATAAAAAGGTAGGTACATTCACAGAGTTTCTACGCATTCTACAAATGTTCAATATTTGAACCCTTGGTCATCCGGCATACATTCAAATGGTAATGCATTTCCGTCCATGTGTTCAGTGTCATGTTTCCGTCAATGTCCATCAGAGCAGCTGTGATACGTTCCTTTAATTCTTGCAGCGTTGTTGACATTTGAGGACCATATGGTTCAAATGGCTCTGAGCACTATGGGACTTAACATCTGAGGTCATCAGGCCCTAGATTTAGAAGTAATTAAACCTAACGTAAGGACATCACTCACATCCATGCCCGAGGCAGGATTCGAACCTGCGACCGTAGCGGTCGAGCGGTTCCAGACTGAGGCGCCTAGAACCGCTCAGCCACACCGGCAGGCATTTGAGGACCATAAACTTAGCCATTAACATAATCCCACATGGCGTGAGATCCACATTATTTTCATATCGTATTAGTCCTTCAGGAGAATAGATGCTAATGCTAGTTGGTCAACAGAAGCTCTTAAAACTAGTGTACTGAAGACATCGTTAGAAAATTTCCGTTCAATAATGTCTCACGACTTTCCTCTTAGGTTTTAAGATAAGAGAGATATTTGTTTTTCCTCCACAAGGAAGCAATAAAATTTAGTTCTGCGTTATTGACTATACAACTACGTCTACATACGAATACAGCAAGCCACCCATGTGGTGCAAGTTGGAGGCTACCTTACTTCTTTCGCTGTGCTACAAATAACAGTTTTCCACTTGCAACCAAACAGTCCAAGGAAACTTTGTGAGAACAAACGCGCTTCTTTCTCCTTTCAGGGGCAGCGTTAAGCGCGTGCGTTTGCTGGTCCTGCAACTGCCGGTGGTGCAGTGGGTGATCTACCTGGCGACATTCATCATCCTTTTCGAACGAGCGGTGAGTCATCTGTAACACGATAAATCACCATTAGTGTGTCAGACATAAGAAGTTCGCAAATCAAGTCTTAAAGTGGGCCTACAATAGAAGATGAAACTTCCTGGAAGATTAAAACTGTGTGCCGGACCGAGACTCGACTCGGGGCAAGTGCTCTATCAAGCAAGACTCATGACTCCTAGTCACAGCTTCTCATGCTGGAAACATCCCCCAAGCTGTGGCTAAGCCATGTCTCCGGAATATCCTTTCTTCCAGGAGTGCTAGTTCCGCAAGGTTTGCAAAAGAGCTTCTGTGAAGTTTGGGAGGTAGGAGACGAGGTACTGGCAGATCTGAAGCTGTGAGGACGGGGCGTGAGTCGGGCTTGGTAGAGCACTTGCCCACGAAAGGCAAAGGTCGCGAGTTCGAATCTCGGTCCGGCACACAGTTTTAATCTGCCAGCAAGTTTCATATCAGCGCACACTCCGCTGCAGAGTGAAAATCTCATTCTACAATAGAAGATGTTTCAGGAAGTAACCACTTCCTATGACAAATCAGTCCCAGTTTCGATTCCTGCCGGGGTCAGGGATTTTCACCTGCCTGGAGATGGCTGGGTGTTTGTGTTCTCCTCATTATTTTATTATCACTCATGAAAGTGGTGAGATTGGGCTCAGCAAGGGAATCGTAAAATCGGTAAGCGGGTCGAAGGCTTCCATCCAGTCACTCACTGATCAGTCTGGCCTGGCAACGGAGGACAGCAAGACGAAAGCTGAAAGTTTAAATTTAGCATTTGAGAAATCTTTCACGCAGGGGGATCATACAAGCATGCCGCCGTATGAGTCTCGTACAGATTCCTGTATGGAGGACATAGTGATAGATATCCCTGGGGTTGTGAAGTAGCTGAATGGGATGGGTTGAAAATAAATAAATGGCAGGTCCTGATGGGATTCCAAATTCGGTTTTACAGAGAGTACTCTACTGCATTGGCTCCTTACTTAGCTTGCATTTATCGCGAATCTCTTGCCCAACGTAAAGTCCCGAGCGACTGGAAAAAAGCGCAGGTGACGCCTGTATATAAGAAGGGTAGAAGCACGGATCCTCAAAATTACAGACCAATATCCTTAATATCGGTTTGTTGCAGGATTCTCTAACATATTCTCAGTTCGAATATAATGAATTTCCTTCAGACAGAGAAGTTGCTGTCCATGCATCAGCACGGCTTTAGAAAGCATCGCTCCTGTGAAACGCAAGTCGACCTTTTTTCACATGATATCTTGCAAACCATGGATCAAGGGTATCAGACGGATGCCATATTCCTTGACTTCCGGAAAGCGTTTGACTCGGTGCCCCACTGCAGACTCCTAACTAACGTACGAGCATATGGGATTGGTTCCCAAGTATGTGAGTGGCTCGAAGACTTCTTAAGTAATAGAACCCAGTACGTTGTCCTCGATGGTGAGTGTTCATCTGAGGTGAGGGTATCATCTGGAGTGCCCCAGGGAAGTATGGTAGCTCCGCTGTTGTTTTCTATCTACATAAATGATCTTTTGCATAGGGTGGATAGCAATGTGCGAGTGTCTGCTGATGATGCTGTGGTGTACGGGAAGGTGTCGTAGGAGGATACAAAATGACTTGGACAGGATTTATGTGGTTTATATGTACCAGTGTAAAAGGCATTACAGTTGCGTAAATGAATATATGATGCTTTCCAAACATAGGACATCATCGTCAAATGTTACCATATATCATAGCATTTGTGATACTCATATGTTTGTAAGCTCTTTGTATGTATCAACACATGTGGTGCGAGGTAGAAATCTTCTCAGTGACAAATCTAAAGTATTCAGTGAGAACAATTTACGCGTGCAACAATAAGAATGTAGTGGGAATGCATTTACATCTGTTGGACATTTCACGTAAGTCACATGCGACGAAAATCTGTAATGCAACCATCTGTGTGTGGCGTGTTTATAATTACATATTTTAGGACAATTAATCTGTAAAAAACACACCACATGTCATAAAGAAAGCGTGTAAACCGTCTGAGGATGAATCACAACGATTTGAAACCGGTAACAGTACCCTTTGAATAAAGGAACTGAAAGTAAATTTGTGGCTGGTTGCTGTCCTAACACCATCAACTATTCTGTTATAAACAACAAATTTGAAGCCTGTTTGTCTGCGAATAATATGGTTACGAAAAGATGGTGGTCATTACTTTCTGAACCACATGAGACTCTTCCTTAAGGTAAAAACAGATTACAAATATCAAAAGACATTTAAGGTGAAGAAATTCAACACATTACTCTGAACAGGAACAGGTACACGATTTGCTGTGCATTATTTGCATATTTCACAGAGCGTTGAAATGCAAGATGAAAATCATTTGGTAAGCTCCCACTCCAGTCGATCACTATTAAAAATACAGTGGATTACAGGACTGCATCAAAATTGCGGAAATACGGAAGCGTCCGATCCCGCCCGTCTGCTTTGACCCATGACGTCACAAATATGGCGGAAACGACCATAAACCACGCTTCCAATATGGCGCATATAAAGTCGTTACGTACACATTATGAGGACAAAAATGCATCAAAAAACAAACACGCACACGTTCCACAAAAAAACTAATGACACTAACGGGACAAGCACAGGAAATAGGGGGTTTTTGGGTGAGGACAAACTAAATATAAACAAATTTAGACACCCACCTCCATACAAAACCACGCAAAACGACGAAAAAACCGACATCACAAAACTCCCCAAATACCACCAAACACAATATCATCTGGAATCGGACACTTCCCTTGACCTATATAGCTCAACAGCAGCTCCCGATCCCATAAATTGGGATCGAACACTTCCCTTTACCTGTTATCCTTACGACATCTCCACATACAGCCGTCCCTGGCCCGAGGCGCCGGAACTTTAAGTAAGCCTCATTTCTTCACGACATACTGAACACGTCTTCATCCAAATATCCGAATAGTTGAAGAAATCTTATTAGAGACAACGCACTGTCCCCCATCATAGCCGACATCCGAAAACTGTTGACCCTGTCAGTCATATCCATACCTACCAAAGACATAAAAAAGCAATTTACCAAAATTCACATACGACGCCACACTCGCAAACTAAACCAAAAACATCACCTAACATACCACCAGAGAGCACCGCCGATCGCATCAAAATGACATACAAACACGCCACTCTCACAAACTAAATTCCGCGCCGTCGTGACGTCACACACCACAACAGCCTTACGTCACGGGTCAAAGCCGACGGGTGGGATCGGACGCTTCGGTCGACCCAAAATTGCAACTGAAGTGTTAACATTTTTCATTTGCGGAAGCATTGTCAGTTACGAGTAACGTGTGCACTTATCAGCCAGACCGGAACATTATGACCATCTACCTAATAGGCGGTATGTCCAACTCTGGCACGGATATCAGCGGCGACGTGTCGTGGCGTGGAAGCAGTGAGGCCACATCTTCACGCACAAGTCACCTAATTCCAGTAAATTCCGGGAACAGTGGTAATGAGCTCTGACGCCACGTTGAATCACATCCCAGATGTGTTAGATCGGGTTCAAATCTGGCGAGTTGGCGGCCAGCGCATCAATTGGAACTAGCCACTGTGCTCCTCGAGCCACTACGTCACAGTCCTAGGCTTGTGACATGGCGCTTTGTCTTTTTGAAAAATACCACTGTCATCGAGAATCATGATGGTCATGAAAGAGTACACTTGGTCTGCAACCAGTGTACGATACTCCCAGGGCGTGATTCCATCTTTGTTTCACCACGTGTTGAAGACACTCATCACAACACTCCTCGAACACCCGGAGAGTCTACATTTACATCTACATCTACGTGATTACTCTGCTATTCACAATAAAGTTCCTGGCAGAAGGTTCAATGAACCACCTTCAAGCTTACGGTGTATTGATAATTTTTACTTATGGACCGTCTGACAGCAACTGAATAAAACACAATTTTAGTGCCATACGCGTTTCGCCTTTATTTTCTGCAAGGCATCATCAGTGGCCTGGAATATGTACATACGTTAGCTATTTAATTTACATTTTTGTCACTGTGCCTATAGGTTATAAACAGTTCTGGTGGTTGGTATTTCCTATTAAGTAGTAATGTTTTGAACTGTACTTGCAGGTTGGGTGGACAATTTCTTTCATATTACGCTCCCGTTGCATTTTTGGTGTTGTTCTTCTTCTTATGAATGCCAATTTGCGGTCTTTTTCCCCACACTACACAGCACTATGAACTGTTTGACAGTCAGCAATAGAAACCAAAACATTGCATTGAAACAAGCGTTCAGTTCATAGTGCTGTGGAATGTGGAGAGACAGACTGCAAATTGGCTTTCATAAGAAGAAGAACACCACCAAAAATGCAACGGGAGCGTAATATGTAAGAAATTGTCCACGCAACCTCTAAGTACAGTTCAAAACATTACTACTTAATAGGAAATACCAACCACCAGAACTGTTTATAACCTATAGGCACAGTGACAAAAATGTAAATTAAATAGCTAACGTATGTACATATTCCAGGCCACTGATGATGCCTTGCAGAAAATAAAGGCGAAACGCGTATGGCACTAAAATTGTGTTTTATTCAGTTGCTGTCAGACGGTCCATAAGCAAAAATTATCAGTATACCGTAATATTACACGCAACTGAGGAAGACATGACTAAAAAGTTGAACATGTCACCTTCAAGCTGGCTCTCTACCGTTCCACTCTTGAAAGGCACGCGGGAAAAACGAGCACTTAAATTTTTCTGTGCGAGCTCTGATTTCTCTTATTTTATCGTGATGATTATTTCTCCCCATGTAGGTGGGTGCCAACAGAATGTTTTCGCAATCGGAGGAGAAAACTGGTGATTGAAATTTCATGAGAAGGTCCCGTCGCAACGAAAAACGCCTTTGTTTTTTTTTAATGATTGCCACTCCAATTCAGGCTGCAGTTTCCGAAATGCTCCTGCCGAGCCTGCGGGCCATCACGATCTGCCCTCGGTCAAACACATAGATCGGTCGCCTCCCCCATTCTCCACACCGACAGCACACTCACCGATATTACACTACTGGCCACTGAAATTGCTACACCACGAAGATGACGTGCTACAGACGCGAAATTTAACCGACAGGAAGAAGATGCTGTGATACGCAAATGTTGAGCTTCTCAGAGCATTCACACAGGGTTGGCGCCGGTGGCGACACCTACAACGTGCTCACACGAGGAAAGTTTCCGACCGATTTCTCATACACAAACAGCAGTTGACCGGCGTTGCCTGGTGAAACCTTGTTGTGATGCCTCATGTAAGGAGGAGAAATGCGTAGCCAATCGCGAATGCGGTTTATCGTATCGCGACATTGCTGCTCGCGTTGGTCGGGATCCAATGACTGTTAGCAGAATATCGAATTGGAGGGTTCAGAAGGGTAATACGGAACGCCGTGCTGGATCCCAACGGCCTCGTATCACTAGCAGTCGAGATGACAGGCATCTTATCCGCATGCCTGTAACGGATCGTGCAGCCACGTCTCGATCACTGAGGCAACAGATGGGGACGTTTGCAAGACAACAACCGTCTGCACGAACAATTCGACGACGTTTGCAGCAGTATGGACTATCAGCTCGGAGACCGTGGCTGCGGTTACCCTTGACGCTGCATCACAGACAGGGCGCCTGCAATGGTGTACTCAACGACGAACCTGGGTGCACGAATGGCAAAACGTGATTTTTTTCGATGAATCCAGGTTCTGTTTACAGCATCATGATGGTCGCATCCGTGTTTCGCGACATCGCTATGAATGCACATTGGAAGCGTGTATTCGTCATCGCGATACTGGCGTATCACCCGCGTGATGGTATGGGGTGCCATTGGTTACGCGTCTCGGTCACCTCTTGTTCTCATTGACGGCACTTTGAACAGTGTACGTTACATTTCAGATGTGTTACGACCCGTGGCTCTACCCTTCATTCGATCCCTGCGAAACCCTACATTTCAGGAGGATAATGCACGACCGCATGTTGCAGATCCTGTACGGGCCTTTCTGGATACAGAAAATGTCCCACTGCTGCCCTGGCCAGCACATTCTCCAGATCTCTCACGAATTGAAAACGTATGGTCAATGGCGGCCGAGCAACTGGCTCGTCACAATACGCCAGTCACTACTCTCGATGAACTGTGGTATCGTGTTGAAGCCGCATGGGCAGCTGTACCTGTACACGCTATCCAAGCTCTGTTTGGCTCAATGGCCAGGCGTATCAAGGCCGTTATTACGGCCAGAGGTGGTTGTTCTGGGTACTGATTTCTTAGGATCTATGCTCCCAAATTGCGTGAAAATGTAATCATATGTCAGTTCTAGTATGATATATTTGTCCAATGAATACCCGTTTATTATCTGCATATCTTGTTGATGTAGCAATTTTAATGGCCAGTAGTGTACATGCACCGTGCGTGTATCTGACTAGCAGCGTCGCCAGGTGGCTCTGCTATCGCCTGGACGGATTTATATTATATACGAGGGTTGGAACTTAAATAGTGGTAACTATTTATTCACAACCAATACAAAAGAGTTACATGTTTTCACCTGTTACTGTCCTTCAAAGTAGTCACCAGCGTTGTGTAGAACCCGTTGCCAGCGATGTGGAAGGCGTAGCATACCGTTAGCAGAGCCTGTTCTGTTGACGGTGCGAATGGAGCGGTCTGCTGCCTGTCGAATCTCTGGAACAGTTCTGAAGCGAATGCCACGAAGTATCTATCCTTCATGCTGAACTTGGAGATGTACTACATGCCAGGGGCGCTTCTCTTGCCGCGATACGTGGGTCTGGTCAGGCCCACAAGCAACACGTGATCTTTCTCAGCCAACAATCTGGGGTGGTACGGATTCTATCTCAGCAACATGACAATATACACCACCAAAGGTTGGATGGCTCGGCTGCCTTTGGGATGGAAATGCCGTGTGATGTAGCCACGCAGCCTCTTGTGCATTATCATTCATATGGCCATACCTAAAAATCATGTCTGTCTGCTTACGAAATGAATATCCTGCCATGTTTGATCGGAGTGGTCACGTCGAAGACAGAAGAATTAAAAAAGTATATAAGTTTCCGTGGCAATACTGTGTCACGTAGGATACAATGAACCACACGTGTACATAGATCATAGAAATGGCTGGGTTGTATATCTCAAAAGCTTTTGAAAGTGAAACTTCGTTAATAACTTGAAAACGAAGGATTTTTGGACATAGGTTCGTCTGAACTTTCTGATGTTTTGGCGTAAGGAACCTGTACCCAAAATTAATAAAACTATTTTTGAAAGACCCCATATAAAATACATTTTCTCGAGGTTGGACGTAACTGTTGAACTCATCCCAAGTTTAAAGAAAAATTCGATGTTTTGGCTACATTTCATATACAGCAAAGTATAGTCTAATTTGCACCAAACGTAAATTCAGAGCGACTCCTATTTTTCGTTGTAAACCACTGGAATATTGTGATGGGAAGTACGTCATTTCTAAATATCACAAAAACTATGACCGTGAAACGTCCCATTAGAAAAATTTATGAATGATTGTGCTGATAAACCCCTTACGTTACTTGATTTTCAAACAGCTGAGCAGAACTGAAAGTACTCAGACATTTCTCTCTTTACTTATTCTGATCAACACTAAACTGAGACACAATATTTTTAGCGCAACGCACTCTTTCTTTCAATAATCCCTACAAAAGAATGGCCCTGACTAACAATAACCTATACCTTTCATGAATCACTTGCCTCACAAAAATTTTCGTTAACCGAACTCTTGCAATACAGCGAGCGCCAATACTGCCAGCTAAATAAAAAAATTCTAACTACTGAAATCACTAACTACTGATAGGCACAGTTAGCAAATGAAAGATTTATAGAGAACAAACAATGTATTTACATTAATAGCGTTCAAAAGTCATTATATATATTCAGGGTGAGTCACCTAACGTTACCGCTGGATATATTTCGTAAACCACATCAAATACTGACGAATCGATTCCACAGACCGAACGTGAGGAGAGGGGCTAGTTTAATTGTTTAATACAAACCATAAAAAAATGCACGGAAGTATGTTTTTTAACACAAACCTACGTTTTTTTAAATGGAACCCCGTTAGTTTTGTTACCACATCTGAACATATTAACCAATACGTAATCAGTGCCGTTTGTTGCATTGGAAAAATGTTTATTACATCCGGAGATATTGTAACCTAAAGTTGACGCTTGAGTACCACTCCTCCGCTGTTCAATCGTGTGTATCGGAGAGCACCGAATTACGTAGGGATCCAAAGGGAACGGTGATGGATCTTAGGTACAGAAGAGACTGGAACAGCACATTACGTCCATATGCTAACACCTTTTTATTGGTCTTTTTCACTCACGCACGTGTACATTACCATGAGGGGTGAGGTGCACGTACACACGTGGTTTGCGTTTTCAATTACGGAGTGGAATAGAGTGTGTCCCGACATGTCAGGCCAATAGATGTTCAATGTGGTGGCCATCATTTGCTGCACACAATTGCAATCTCTGGCGCAATGAATGTCGTACACGCCGCAGTACATCTGGTGTAATGTCGCCGCAGGCTGCCACAATACGTTGTTTCATATCCTCTGGGGTTGTAGGCACATCACGGTACACATTCTCCTTTAACGTAGCCCACAGATAGAAGTCCAGAGGTGTAAGATCAGGAGAACGGGCTGGCCAATTTATGCGTCCTCCACGTCCTATGAAACGCCCGTCGAACATCCTGTCAAGGGTCAGCCTAGTGTTAATTGCGGAAGGTGCAGGTACACCATCGTGCTGATACCACATACGTCGACGCGTTTCCAGTGGGACATTTTCGACCAACGTTGGCAGATCATTCTGTAGAAACGCGATGTATGTTGCAGCTGTTTGGGTCCCTGCAATGAAGTGAGGACCAATGAGGTGGTCGCCAATGATTCCGCACCATACATTTACAGTCCACGGTCGCTGTCGCTCTACCTGTCTGAGCCAGCGAGGATTGTCCACGGACCAGTAATGCATGTTCCGTAGATTCACTGCCCCGTGGTTTGTGAAACCCGCTTCATCTGTAAACAGGTAGAACTGCAACGCATTCTCTGTTAATGCCCATTGACAGAATTGCACTCGATGATTAAAGTCATCACCATGCAATTGCTGATGTAGCGACACATGAAACGGGTGAAAGCGGTGACGATGCAGTATGCGCATGACACTACTTTGACTCAGTCCACCGGCTCTCGCAGTGTCCCATGTACTCATGTGTGGGTTCATGGCAACTGCAGCTAACACACCAACTGCACCCGCTACTCCTGTGACGGGCCTGTTACGGACCCGTTTGCGTGCTACGACCACGCCTGTTGCATACAGTTGGCGGTAGATGTTTTGCAATGTGCGGCACGTTGGATGCTCTCTGTCCGGGTACCGTTCTGCATACACCCTGCAGGCTTCAGCTGCATTTCGTCGACACTCGCCATAGATGAGTATCATCTCCGCCTTTTCGGATTTCGAATACACCATGGTCACAGTTCCTACAACACTACACTATCACAGACGTTTGGTAACAGGGTGTACTATGGTTGGTCTGCGTGTGGAGACGAATGCAGAATAACAATAGCAGCAAGCGCTACATGCGGACACTGCGACAGCTAGACCAAACCACAACAGTGCACTACAGCCACACTCGTAAACACGGTCGTCATTATAAACATGTCCCTGCAGATGCTGCTCGCCGACCGTGGCCCGTGTTTGTTACAACAAGCAAATGAACGACGGAGATTTCAAGCGTCAACTTTAGGTTACAATATCTCCGGATGTAATTAACATTTTACAATGCAACAAACGGCACTGATTACGTATTTGTTTATATGTTCAGATGTGCTAACAAAACTAACGTGGTTCCATTTAAAAAAACGCAGGTTTGTGTTGAAAAACATACTTCCGTGCATTTTTGTATGGTTTGTATTAAACAATTACACTAGCCCTTCTCCTCACGTTCGGTCTGTGGAATCGGTTCGTCAGTATTTGATGTGGTTTACGAAATATATCCAGAGGTAACGTTAGGTGACTCACTCTATATATATATATATATATATATATATATATATATATATATATATATATATATATCCACCATTGCTGGCGATTCACTTCCAACTGCGCAACGCTACGCGCTGTTCACATCCAACACTACAATGGCGAATATTCCAACAATGCCAACCAGTCACAGACTGCACACAGCACAGCCAGTGATTTTCATACAGAGCGCTAGATGACGTTACCAACATAAAAATCTAAACAGCCTACACAGCCTGCTTACACCCGTTAACGAAAAGATAGACTGTTCGTTATCAAGCTGGTATACACTGAGCTGGCAGAAGACGCGGCATAGCGAGTTGCACGTATACAGATGGCGTTAGCATCGCGTACCCAAGGCACTCGTATGAAAGGTTCAGTGCATTGGCAGATGTGTCATTTGTACTCAGACATGTGAAAAGGAAAACTGGAAATTTGTGGAAGGGTCTTACGGGACCAAACTGCTAATGTCGTCGGTCCCTAAGCTTACGCACTACCTAAACTAACTCACGCTAAGGACAACACACGCACCCATGCCCGAGGGAGGACTCGAACCTCCGACGGGGGAGCCGCGCGGACCGTGACAAGGCGTCTCAGACCGCACGGCTTGTGAAAAGGTTTCCGGCGTTATTATGGCCGCATGACGGGAATTAGACTCTGAGTGGGGAGTGGGACATTTCATTTCGGAAAATGATAGGGAATTCAATATTCCTAAACGCACAGTGTCAAGAATGTGCCCAAGAATACCAAGTTTCAGGATTACCTCTGACCATGAACAGCCTTCACTTAACGACCGAGCATTAGCGCAGAGATTCCCGTGCTAACAGACAACCGACAATAAAGGGAATAACGGAAGAAATCAGTTTGGGACGTACGACCGACATATTCGTTGCGACAGTGCGGGAAAATCTCACGTAAATGTGCTGTGGCAGCAGCGATCAGCGCGAGTGTCTCTTCCGACAGCTGACATCGCGTGCAGTGCCTCACCTGGGCTAGTGACCGTATCAGTTGGATCCTAGACGACCAGAAAACAGTGGCCTGGTAAGACGAGTCACGAACTCTGTTGCTGAGAACTGGTATTAGGGTTGAGGTGTGGTGCAGACACCACGAAGCCACGGACCTAAGGTGCCAACAAGGTACTGGTGGTGGCTCCATAATGGTGTTGGCTGTGTTTACAAGGAATTTATTGGATCATCTGGTCGAACGGAACCGATCGTTGACTGGAAATGATTATGTTCGGCTGTTTGGAGACGATTTGAAGCCCAAACAATGGTGGAATTTTTGTGGATGACAATGCGTCAAGTCATCATCATCATCATCATCATCAGTTATCTTCTATATTAGCAGGTCCTTTGCCTCTCCATTTTCTGCGATCCATTGCTTCCTTCTTAAGGCTGCTGTATGTTGTACCGTTCATCATGTCATCCAGTATCTGGAATCTCTTCCTTCCTCGCTTCCTTTTCCCTTCTACATAACCTTCTAAAACTGTTTTGATCAGTCCGTCATTCTTTCTTAATATACGCCTAATCCAATTTCTTTTTCTTCTCTTTATTACATCTAGTAACTGTCTTTTCTCTTCCACTCTTCTCAATATCTCTTCATTTTTTATTCTGTCCATCCAAATTATTCTTTCCATCCTCCGTCATGTCCAGATCTCAAAAGTCTCCGGCCATTCTCTGTCTTTCTTCCTCATAGTCCATGTTTCAGCGCCATATAGAAGAACGCTGCACACAAGACGTTTTATGAGTCCAGACCGCTGCAGAAAATTCTCCTTTTCTTATAAAATGCCTCTTTTGCCATTGCTATCCTTGTTTTAATTTCTGTGGTGCACTTCCAGTCGGTGTCTATCCTGCTTCCAAGATACTTAAAATTTTGCACCTGTTCTAGTATTTCTCCATTCAGCATAATTTTCGTTTCTTTATTTCTTCCTAGTGCCAATACTTTTGTTTTATTTGTGTTAATTTTCATTCCATATTTTTTTTACGTTAGTTTCAATGGTGTCAACCAAATCCTGTAATTATTTTTCCCCTGTGGCTAGAAGGACCATGTCATCAGCAAACCTCAAACACTCTACTCATCTTCCTCCAATTTCTACGCCTTTGTCATCTAATGAGCATTGGTCAATCATATTTTCCAAGTAGAGGTTGAAAAGAGTAGGTGATAGACAGCATCCTTGTCTTACTCCTTTTTCTAGCCCGATCCAGTTTGTACTTTCTCCTCTCACTTTAAGTGAAACTTTTTGATTAAGATATAATGAGTTTACAATTCGAGTCACCAGGCCACAATTGTCTGTGACTGGTTTGAACAACATTTTAGACAACCCAACCGAAAAATTTGGCTGCCCAGATCGCCCGACATGAATCCTATCGATCGTTTTTTGGGACGCAATGGATAGAGCAATTCGTCCACAACATACTATTTCGGCAAACTTTGGAAATTATGGACCGCTCTAGAGGCAGCTGGCTCAGTATTTCCGCAGGGGACTTCCAACGACTTGTAGAGTCCATGTCACGTCGTGTTGCTACACTATGCTGAACAAGAGGAGGCCAGACATGTTATTAGGAATATCCCATGACTTTTGTTATGAGCTACGATAGGATAAAAATTATTCACCGATTATTTTACGAAACATTGTTTGAGAAAGATCACAGGGTAGCTGACATTGTTGTTGTTGTTGTTGTTGTTGTGGTCTTCAGTCCTAAGACTGGTTTGATGCAGCTCTCCATGTTACTCTATCCTGTGCAAGCTTCTTCATCTCCCAGTACTTACTGCAACCTACATCCTTCTGAATCTGCTTAGCGTATTCATCTCTTGGTCTCCCTCTGCGATTTTTACCCTCAACGCTGCCCTCCAATGCTAAATTTGTGATCCCTTGATGTCCTACCAACCGATCGCTTCTTCTTGTCAAGTTGTGCCACAAACTCCTCTTCTCCCCAATTATATTCAATACCTATTCATTAGTTAAGTGATCTACCCATATAATCTTCAGCATTCTTCTGTAGCACCACATTTCGAAAGCTTCTATTCTCTTCCTGTCTAAACTAGTTACCGTTCATCTTTCACTTCCATACATGGCTACACTCCAGAAACGACTTCCTGACATTTAAATCAATACTCGATGTTAACAAATTCCTCTTCTTCAGAAACGCTTTCCTTGCCATTGCCAGTCTACATTTTATATCCTCTCTACTTCGACCATCATCAGTTACTTTGCTCCCCAAATAGCAAAACTCTTTTACTACTTTAAGTGTCTCATTTCCTAATCTAATTCCCTCAGCATCACCCGACTTAATTCGAGTACATTCCATTATCCTCGTTTAGCTTTTGTTCATGTTCTTCTTATATCTCAAGGCACTGTCCGTTCCGTTCAACTGCTCTCCAAGTCCTTTGCTGAGCTGAGTGTGCTTAGATTCTGCCAGAGTAGTGGGTCGGCCACCTGGCATGCCAGTGTTGGTAAACAGTGTCTCGCACATAATGTGGCCTGCGTGTGTCTACTGCCCTCAGTGCTGCGACCCTGCCTCCACTGTGTGCTGCCCCATTAGATAACACACGAATCTTATTATCATGTACTCTACTACACTGAACAGCCAAAGAAACTGGTACACTTGCCTAATATCTTGTAAGGCCCCCGCGAGCACGCAGAAGTGCCGCAATACGACGTTGCAAGGACTCGATTAATGTCTCAAGTAGTGCTGGCGGGAACTGACACCATGAATCCTGCAGGGCTATCCATAAATTCTTAAGAGTACGAGGGGGGGGGGCGGGTGGAGATCTCTTCTGAACAGCACGTTGCAAGGCATCCCAGATATGGTCAATAATATTAGTATCTGGGGAGTTTGGAAGCCGGCAGAAGTGTTTAAACGCAGACTAGTGTGGGCGTGTGGGGTATCGCATTATCCTGCTGGAATTGCCCAAGTCCGTCGGAATGGACAATGGACATGAATGGATGCAGGTGATCAGACACGATGCTGACGCACGTGTCACCTGTCAGAGTCGTATCTAAACGTTCATGCGTCCCATATCACTCCAACTGCACACGCCTCGTACCATTACAGAGCCTCCACCAGCTTGAACAGTCCCCTACTGACATGCAGGGTCCATGGATTCATGAGGTTGTCTCCATATCCGTACACGTCCATCCGCTCGATACAGTTTGAAACGAGACCCATTCGACCAGGCAACATGTTTCCAGTTGTCAACAGTCCAACGTCGATGTTGACGGGCGTAAAGCTTTATGTCGTGCAAGCATAAAGGATATACGAGAGTGGGCCTTTGGCTCCGAAATCCCATGTCGATGATGTTTAGCTGAATGGTTCGCACGCTGACATTTGTTGATGGCCCAGCGTTGAAATCTGCAGCACTTTGCGGAAGAAATTGAAATATTTTCACTTCACAAAAGCAGTTTTAAACGAACAACTTCAATTCAAAGACAAACATTTCTTTGAGCTTTTCGACGATCTGCTTCAGAGCGTTCACTCTTCTGTCCTTTGTTTTTTAATATAATTAAGACTTTAAGAAATATTTTATCTTTACTTTGTAATTTTATTTCACCAAACATTATTTTATGACTGACTATCTGTTTTAGAATGTTTTCTTATGCTTTTAGACCGCATATTGCTAATTCACATCATTTTTACGGCTCATAGTATTATAATTTTAAATTCCTTCCATTTTTTATTATTTTTATTTGTTTATAAGACTGACATACAACTTAAGGAATACCAGTGCCTTTTAAAAATTGTCACATGTAATTAAAAATTAATTTAAAAAATGCAATCTACATACGAACTTCATAGACAATGTATCATAAATATGGACAACTACTTCGTATCGTATTTGTGCAGCATGTAGTATACATGTCAGATAAATATTATTGCAGCCTACTCACTAAAATCGTTTCAATAAAGACATGTTGCTGCACAATAATACATCGTCTGACGTGACAGTCTTCGCCATTCCACTTTCGCAACAACTTTGTTAGAAAGAAGCCTGCTGCCACATCTTTGGACGGGCGTTTATCCTCACCATGGCAACCACTAGTTTGCCTATCGACTTTAGAACAACTTCAGTGGAAAGAAGCCTGCTGCCTCATCTTTTGAACGGCGTCCAACTTCACCATGGCAACCAGTGGTTCCAAATGGGTCACTAACAGGCCTTGAGAGGGCAACCCATGTACTACCAAACCGAAGTTCATTTATATTACATATTTTAATATTTTTAACGCTTCTTAATTGACAATAGCTGTTTAATAAGCTAAGTTTAGTGTGTGTTTATTTTTATTTCTTGACAATGTTCTTTTAACTAAGAAATTTTACATTGTTATTCGACTTATAACTCATTGGTTAGTAACGACATCATGCCGTCAGAAGTGGGTGGAGCCTCCATTATATATAGTAAGACGTGCACTGGTTTCTCCAGTAGTGATTCTTCAGCTGAAAGAGGTTCCTACTCAATGGTAATTCATTGTTGTATAGCTGTATAACTTTATGTATGTTCTTTAATGTATGTAGCCCTCTAATTGAAGCTTTGTATACTACTTGTAGGTCTGAAGATGACCACAGCAGTGGTCGAAACCGGTCCCTTTAATAAATATACATCGTGATCAAGACTATTTTTAATAGTAAAAATTTGCGGAAGGGTTGTACTTCTGTCACGTTAAACAATTCTCTTCATTTGTCTTTGGTCCCGTTCTGGCAGGATTTTTTTCTCGGCCGCGGCGATGTCGGAGTCGTGATGTTCCACCGGATCCCTGATATTCACGGTAACTCGTGAAATGGTCGTACGGGAAAATCCCCACCTTATCGCTACTTCGGAGATGCTGTGTCCTATGTCTCATGCGCCAACACCACGTTCACACTAACTTAAGTCTTGAACGTGCCATTGTAGCAGCAGTAACCTACCTAACAACTTCCACAGACACTTACTGTCTTATACAGGCTTTGCCGGCCGCAGCGCCGTATTCTGCTTGTTTACATATGGCTGTATTTGAATATGCATGCCTATACCAGTTTCTTTGGCGCTTCAGTGTATGATGAACTATATATCACCTCACTTGTCAGTAAAATTACACTGTTCTCGATGTGGCTGGATTGAAGAGTTTTTAGCAAACAGAACACAGCGTGTTGTTCTCGATGGAGAGACGTCTACAGACGTTAAAGTAACCTCTGGCGTGCCATAGGGGAGCGTTATGGGACCATTGCTTTTCACAATATATATAAATGACCTAGTAGATAGTGTCGGAAGTTCCATGCGGCTTTTCGCGAATGATGCTGTAGTATACAGGGAAGTTGCAGCATTAGAAAACTGCAGCGAAATGCAGGAAGATCTGCAGCGGATAGGCACTTGGTGCAGGGAGTGGCAATTGACCCTTAACATAGACTAATATAATGTATTGCGAATACATAGAAAGAAGGATCCTTTATTGTATGATTATATGATAGCAGAACAAACACTGGTAGCAGTTAATTCTGTAAAATATCTGGGGGTATGCGTGCGGAACGATTTGAAGTGGAATGATCATATAAAAGTAATTGTTGGTAAGGCGGGTGCCAGGTTGAGATTCATTGGGAGAGTCCTTAGAAAATGTAGTCCATCGACAAAGGAGGTGGCTTACAAAACGCTCGTTCGACCTATACTTGAGTATTGCTCATGAGTGTGGGATCCGTACCACGTCGGGTTGACGGAGGAGATAGAGAAGATCCAAAGAAGAGCGGCGCGTTTCGTCACAGCGTTATTTGGTAAGCGTGACAGCGTTACGGAGATGTTTAGCAAACTCAAGTGGCAGACTCTGCAAGAGAGGCGCTCTGCATCGCGGTGTAGCTTGCTGTCCAGGTTTCGAAAGGGTGCGTTTTTGGATGAGGTACCGAATATATTGCTTCCCCCTACTTATAACTCCAGAGGAGATCACGAATGTGAGGGAGGTAATGACAGTGGCACGTAATGAGAGGAAAGGGAGGTAATGACAGTGGCACGTAAAGTGCCCTCCGCCACACACCGTTGGGTGGCTTGAGGAGTATAAATGTAGATGTAGATGTAGGTGTTGAGTTTTTTTTCTGGCAGTGTGTATATGACGGAGCACGCCTAGCTCTCACACCCAGTTTTGACAAGGTGACTACACACTCACACACACACACACACATCAAATAAATCCACGTAGGGCAATGCACTGATGTGTCCCCTTTGTTTCCAGGAAGTCCTGGAGGTGGTGAACACCTTTCTGCAGGTGCTGTTCCTCGTGTCCATTCTGCTGGCCGCCTGGGGCACCAGCATGTTGAGTGGGATGCTCAACAGTGTCTCCAAGGACTTCCACCCCAAGTCCAAGTTCGCGGCGCTGCAGACCCACGTCGGGCTGCACGCCCTCCTGTCCATCATCGGCGACACCGTCACAGACTACCTGCCCTGCACCGCGTCGCTGACGCCGACTCTGTGGAGAAACTGTGAGTAGCGTCGCTTGTACACCTAGAGTTCCCACAGGCTGCTTTTACGCAGTCGACGCAATTGTGGAATTCCTGAGAAAAGTATTCACCAACGCACTAAAGATTCATTAAAATTGCAGCATCATAAATGGGGATACAACAAACATCAAATTAACTTGAAGTGTACTACACGCTTGGATACTCAACTGCTTATTGTCACGTGTACACTACTGGCCATTAAAATTGCTACACCACGGAGATGACGTGCTACAGACGCGAAATTTAACCGACAGGAAGTAGATGCTGTGATATACAAATGATTAGCTTTTCAGAGCATTCACACAACGTTGGCGCCGGTGGCGACACCTACAACGTCCTGACACGAGGAAAGTTTGCAACCTATTTTTCATATACAAACTGCAGTTGACCGGCGTTGCCTGCTGAAACGTTGTTGTGATGCCTCGTGTAAGGGGGAGAAATGCGTGCCATCACGTTTTCGACTTTAATAAAGGTCGGATTGTAGCCTATCGCGATTGCGGTTTATCGTATCACGACATTGCTGCTCGCGTTGGTCGAGATCCAATGACTGTTAGCAGAATATGGAATCGGTGGGTTCAGGGGGGTAATACGGAACGCCGTGCTGGATACCAATGGCCTCGTATCACTAGCAGTGGACATAACAGTCATCTGATCAACATGGCTGTAACGGATCGTGCAGCCACGTCTCGATCCCTGAGTCAATAGATGGGGACGTTTGCAAGACGACAACCATCTGCACGAACAGTTCGACGACGTTTGCAGCAGCATGGACTATAAACTCTGAGACCGTGACTGCGGTTACCTTTGACGCTCCATCACAGACAGGAGCGCCTGCGATGGTGTACTCAACGACGAACCTGGGTGCACGAATGGCAAAACGTCATTTTTTCGGATGAATCCAGATTCTGTTTACAGCTTCATGATGGGCGCATCCGTGTTCGGCGACATCACGGCGAACGCACAGTGGAAGCGTGTATTCGACATCGCCATACTGGTGTATCACCGAGCGTGATGGTATGGGGTGCCGTTGGTTACACGTCTCGGTCACCTCTTGTTCGCATTGACGGCACTTCGAACAGTGGACGTTACATTTCAGAAGTGTTACGACCCGTGGCTCTACCCTTCATTCGATCCCTGCGAAATCCTACATTTCAGCAGGATAATGCACGACCGCATGTTGTAGGTCCTGTACGGGCCTTTCTGGATACAGAAAGTGTTCGACTGCTGCCCTGGCCAGCACATTCTCCAGATCTCTCACCAATTGAAAACGTCTGGTCAATGGTGGCCGAGCAACTGGCTCGTCACATTTCGCCAGTCACTACTCTTGATGAACTGTGGTATCGTGTTGAAGCCGCATGGGCAGCTGTACCAGTACACGCCATCCAAGCTGTGTTTGACTCATTGCCCAGGCGTATCGATGTCGTTATTACGGCCAGAGGTGGTTGTTCTGGGTATTGATTTCTCAGGATCTATGCACCCAAATTGCGTGAAAATGTAATCACATGTCAGTTCTAGTATGATATATTTGTCCAATGAATACCCGTTTATCATCTGCATTTCTTCTTGATGTAGCAATTTTAATGGCCAGTAGTGTATTTTAACTTTGACACTGTTAAAGTTTACAATATTAGTAGCCTGCGTCCGCCTGGGAAACACAAGGTAAAATCTGCTGCTTTGTACTCCGATCTCGAAATGCTGTAGGAAACAATCTTAAATTCACTTTTTACCTGATCGCTTATTGCGGTATGATGGCCCCTATTATCAGATTTGAATCTGCCGCGCCCGCGGCTCGTTCTGCCGTGTCGCAGCTCTGCACGACGAACACTAGTTAAAAAGCTGAAAATGTCTTAAATAAATGGGTATAATACCAGGCAAGCTTTCTAATAATAACATGCGACTTCTCATGAAATAACTATATTTAAAAATCGAATAATCGCAAGTTCAGACACCTTTCTTTATAAGCAGCACCTAACGGCGTCCTGCTTACAGTCTTGACAAATGAAAGCTACCTATGCGTTAAAGGGTAGCATTCATTTCACGGTAGGTGAGCAGAGCCCTACGTCAACGTGACGTAGACACGCGTCATCATGAGTTTCAAGAATTGTCCTATCGTCTGTTGTGTGCATTCTGTATACATCGACTGTTGTGTGCGTCTTGAATCTGCACTGTTCATTGTTCTTACAAGGGAACCTCCCCATCGCACCCCCCTCAGATTTAGTTATAAGTTGGCACAGTGGATAGGCCTTGAAAAACTGAACACAGATCGATCGAGAAAACAGGAAGAAGTTGTGTGGAACTATGAAAAAAATAAGCAAAATATACAAACTGGGTCGTCCATGTGCAATATAGATAATATTAAGGGTAGTGTGAGACGAGGAGAGCCGTGGTCCCGTGGTTAGCGTGAACAGCTGCGGAACTGGAGGTCTTTGGTTCAAATCTTCCCTCGACCGAAAATTTAACTTTTTATTTTCAGTTTATGTGACAAACCCTTATGTTTTCATCACTTTTTTTGGAGTGATTATTACATCCACAAGAAAACCTAAATCGGGCAAGGTAGAAGAATCTCTTTACCCATTCGCCAAGTGCACTAGTTAGGTGGGTCGACAACATATTCCTGTCATGTGACGCACATGCTGTCACCAGTGTCGTATAGAATATATCAGACATGTTTTCCTGAGGAGGAATCGGTTGACCTATGATCTTGCGATCAAATGTTTTCGGTTCCCATTGGAGAGACACGTCCTTTCGTCAACTAATCGCACGGTTTTGCGGTGCTGTCGCAAAACACAGACACTAAACTTATTACAGTGAACAGAGACGTCAATGAACGAACGGACAGATCATAACTTTGCGAAAATAAAGAAAGCAAAATTTTCAGTCGAGGGCAGATTCGAACTTAAAACCTTTCGCTCCCCAGCTGTTCACGCTAACCACGAGACCACGGCGCTCCTCGGCTAACATTGCCCTTAATATTGCCTATCTTAGGCATGGTCGACCCAGTTTGTATATTTTGCTTATTTTTTCATAGTTCCACACAACTTCTTCCTGTTTTCTCGATTGATCTGTGTTCAGTTTTTCAAGGCCTATCCACTGTGCCAAATTATAACTAAATCTGAGGGGGGTGCGATGGGGATGTTCCCTTGTTAGTTGATTTACTACATGAAGGCAAAATTAAATGAAACTATATGGTTTAATATTTCCAGCAACATTCGGAATTACTTCGAACTTCAGTTTCTCAGTTTAACGTCTCTGCCCACATGAATTATGTACAATTCATTGGCTTTTATAAAACTAGGAACACTTTAATTACTCTCTATTTCACGTTTCTATCCACACGATTTATGCACGGTTCATCGGATTTTTTTTTTTTTAATTGACTAAAAGCTTTTTTTTTTACTTGCGTTATGGGTCCTTCGTTCAGACATTCATTATGTTCCTGCTACACATAATGCCATCCCAAATTGTTGGGATTACAGCTTATTAATGAATTCAACTGGGATGAGCGTAACAGATTACTCCTGTCACTTCGTTTGTACACATGTATTTACATTTAGTTTTGACGTTATCGGTACAACCGCAAAGATCGATATACGCAGTCGTGTAGTCGATTTAGGTTATTTACGTCACGATTACGTAGCGTTACGTCACTATGACGTAGGGGTCTCCTCACCTAGCGTGAGATGAATGCTACCCTGCGTTAAACATAGCGTCACAGGTCCCTCCCATAGCGTAAATATCTCTGGAGTGAGCATTGCGTTCTGCGCATGTTGTCAACATTAAACCAGGATAGTCACGTGTTTTCGGGACTTGGCTGTGCGTGTGTGCTTTCCGCAGAGTTTGAAGTTTATAATATCAAGAGTTTTTGTTGTGTTTTCACCGTTTGTTGATAGTGTAATAGCGATGGTGAATTACTGTTGTTGCTACGGGTGCAAAGAAAAATATGTGAAAGGAGGGATAGTAACTTTTCACGGGTACTATGTTTAAAAATTTCGAGACGCATTATAATTAAGGCTTGATTCTGTAGACCTATTTTTCTACGATTTTATGACTATACAGGATGTTACAATAAGGTATGGCCAAACTTTCAGGAAACATTCCTCACACACAAAGAAAGAAAATATGTTATGTGGACATGTGTCCGGAAACGATTACTTTCCATGTTAGAGCTCATTTTATTACTTCTCTTCCAATCACATTAATCATGGAATGGAAACACACAGCAAAAGAACGTACCAACGTGACTTCAAACACTTTGTTACAGGAAATGTTCAAAATGTCCTCCGTTAGCGAGGATACATGCATCCACCCTCCGTCCCATGGAATCCCTGATGCGCTGATGCGGCCCTGGAAAATGGCGTATTGTACCACAGCCGTCCACAATAAAAGCACGAAGAGTCTCTACATTTGGTACCGGGGTTGCGTAGACAAGAGCTTTCAAATGCCCCCATAAATGAAAGTCAAGAGGGTTGAGGTCAGGAGAGCGTGGAGGCCATGGAATTGGTCCGCCTCTACCAATCCATCGTCACCGAATCTGTTGTTGAGAAGTGTACGAACACTTCGACTGAAATGTGCAGGAGCTCCATCGTGCATGAACCACATGTTGTCTCGTACTTGTAAAGGCACATGTTTTAGCAGCACAGGTAGAGTATCCCGTATGAAATCATGATAACGTGCTCCATAGAGCGTAGGTGGAAGAACATGGGGCCCAATCAAGACATCACCAACAATGCCTGCCCAAACGTTTGCAGAAAGTCTGTGTTGATGACGTGATTGCACAATTGCGTGCGGATTCTCGTCAGCCCACACATGTTGACTGTGAAAATTTACAATTTGATCACGTTGGAATGAAGCCTCATCCGTAAAGAGAACATTTGCACTGAAATGAGGATTGACACATTGATGGACGAACCATTCGCAGAAGTGTACCCGTGGAGGCCAATCAGCTGCTGATAGTGCCTGCACACGCTGTACACGGTACGGAAACAACTGGTTCTCCCGCAGCACTCTCCATACAGTGACGTGGTCAACGTTACCTTGTACAGCAGCAACTTCTCCGACGCTGACATTAGGGTTATCGTCAACTGCACGAAGAATTGCCTCGTCCATTGCAGGTGTCCTCGTCATTCTAGGTCTTCCCCAGTCGCGAGTCATAGGCTGGAATGTTCCGTGCTCCCTAAGACACCGATCAATTGC
Source organism: Schistocerca americana (assembly GCF_021461395.2). Lineage (NCBI taxonomy): Eukaryota > Metazoa > Arthropoda > Insecta > Orthoptera > Acrididae > Schistocerca > Schistocerca americana. Next base: position 159,170,358 of record NC_060127.1, on the reverse strand, counting down.
TTCGAACGTCTTCCTGTCGGGACACCTTCGTTCTGGAAATCTGTCTCGATACAAACGTACCGCGTCACGGTTATTGCCCCGTGCTAATCCATACATCAAATGGGCATCTGCCAACTCCGCATTTGTAAACATTGCACTGACTGCAAAACCACGTTCGTGATGAACACTAACCTGTTGATGCTACGTACTGATGTGCTTGATGCTAGTACTGTAGAGCAATGAGTCGCATGTCAACACAAGCACCGACGTCAACATTACCTTCCTTCAATTGGGCCAACTGGAGGTGAATCGAGGAGGTACAGTACATACTGATGAAACTAAAATGAGCTAGAACATGGAAATTAAGCGTTTCCCATGTCCATATAACATCTGAAAGTGGCCGTACCTTTTTGTAACACCCTGTATAATAGATACGGCGGCTTGTACAAAAGCTTACAAACAATCGCTTCCTCTCGTGAATTTGCTAGTGGAACAGGAAAGGGAATGGTTAGTTGCTTCAGCATATACTATCCTCCATGCATTTATCAGAGACGTCGATTATTTATATAGATTTGAAAGACGGGAGACAGATAAATTCTATAGAGTGGGAGTCTGCAATTGTCTTCGTATAATATGTGTGTTCAAACCTTTTTGTTTACTATAAAGTTACAGTAGGAGACCATGTTAAGTGTATCTAGGACATGGAGAATGATTATGTGTGATTTATATTTTCGTTTCCCGAAGGATGAACAACGAGATAAGATGTGGCTCCAGAAAATAAGGAGGAGTAATTTTGCCCCCACAAAATATTCCAAAGTATGTTTAAAACACTTTCAAGAGAAATGTTTAGACAGAGAAAAATTTGGACGTGTGTGGCTGAAGGTAGATGCTATACCAACTATTTTAATTTTCCACAGCACCTACTACCAATTTCTGCATTCAGCTTAAATACATTTTCTGCACAAATCAAATAAAAAACACAATAGTGTAGCTAATCAAAGTACACGTTCATCTTCTTTGGTGTATTTTGCCTTCAATTTATTTTCTTCGCCATTTGATTAAGAAGCGTAAAATATTAGTAAACATCTCCCCAAACCCTTCCATTTGTGTAACTTTCCACTTCTCTTAATGGTGATATTGGTTTACTGTTACATGACCAACTGTATTTGCTTTACAGTACATTTATTCTCCGATCGCCTTCCCTCCCCCCCCCCTTTTTTCACTCAGTCTACTATTTATTTAATAAACTGGGAGCAAGTACGTAAAATGCGTTAAATAAACACTTCAAAGTGTCACCAGTAAGAAAAATTGTGCTTTAGGTCGCAAAAACGAGAAAATAAATATGCAGAAATAGCAGAAAAAAGGACGAATTAGCAGGGATATAATCGCTAATGTGCGGCAAATTCGGTGTTTTTCGGACACTTGCAAAAGTACTAGCGTACTGTCAAGTCGTTTTGCAAGACCATCACTGCAAAAATGTACGTCAGGCTCTGTAATACTATAAAGTGCCGTATCGTACCGAAAACTACCAGAAATCGAGTGCATCTGAACTGTGATACCTATCGTAAAGAAGCAGAATGCAATATCACTTACCCTTACCCTTACCCTTAAAATTTACGTAGCTGGTTTATTCCCGGTATCGAATGGATAATGTTAAAATGTCTGCGCAACATATATGAATAATCCACGACACTTACGAAAAGAATCCGTCTGTACTAGGGATGTAGTGACATTCGAAATATACAGGGCGCTATACGGACAAACACACGACGTCCCGAGAACACGTGACCAGGTCGGCAATGTATGTTGACAACACAAAATCTGTTCTGCGCATGTGAATGCTCACTCCAGAGATATTTATTCTATGGTACCTCCTCTCTACGTTACTCCAAGAAGACGACAACGACATTATTATTCTTACACTACTATTTATACAATGCCTGATCGTCATGAAATCTCAGAGTTCTTCTTTAGTAATCCTTTCTGTGGCGGTTTCAGAACTCGCCAGCACACATATTATTTCACATATCCAGTACGTAATTCTTTACAAATACAAAATATAACATAATTGTCTCTATTCTATTATTATTCAGAGTTCACAGACGTAATCAGTGCCTATATATAAATAAAATTGTAATTGCATAGTTATAATGCATGTTTTGCCAGGAAACGTTATAGACCTGAAAGCAGTGGAACACCTATGGTTCAGTTAAATTTCTCTTCAGACACCCGCATCCAACATCATTGTCTTCTCTGGTTTCGGCTTTTGATGAAGACTGGTCCGTTCTCAGACATTCACACACTTAATCGATAGTGTACTCAGCAGAACTGAAGCCATCATAAAGGACTGGAGTGAACGCAACACATATTAAGATAAGATAATTTATGTCTGGGTATTTTTAAAAAGCTAATGTTCATAAATTCCAACCGAATACCGCTCTACATGTACATGTACATCTACATTTATACTCCGCAAGTCACCCAAGTGGCGGAGGGCGCTTTATGTGCCACTGTCATTATCTCCCTTTCCGGTTCCAGTCGCGTATGGTTCGCGGGAAAGAACGACTGCCGGAAAGCCTCCGTGCGCGCTCGAATCTCTCTGATTTTACATTCGTGATCTCCTCGGGAGGTATAAGTAGGGGGAAGCAATATATTCGATACCTCATCCAGAAACGCACCCTCTCGAAACCTGGACAGCAAACTACACCGCGATGCAGAGCGCCTCTCTTGCAGAGTCTGCCACTTGAGTTTGCTAAACATCTCCGTAACGCTATCACGCTTGCCAAATAACCCTGTGACGAAACGCGCCGCTCTTCTTTGGATCTTCTCTGTCTACTCTGTCAACCCGACCTGGTACGGATCCCACACTGATGAGCAATACTCAAGTATAGGTCGAACGAGTGTTTTGTAAGCCACCTCCTTTGTTGATGGACTACATTTTCTAAGGACTCTCCCAATGAATCTCAACCTGGCACCCGACTTACCAACAATTAATTTTATGTGATTATTCCACTTCAAATTGTTCCACACGCATACTCCCAGATATTTCACAGAAGTATCTTCTACCAGTGTCTGTTCCGCTATCATAAAATCATACAATAAAGGATCGTTCTTTCTATGTGTTCGCAATACATTACATTTGTCTATGTTAAGGGTCAGTTGCCACTCCCTGCACCAAGTGCCTATCCGCTACAGATCTTCCTGCATTTCGCTGCAATTTTCGAATGCTGCAACTTCTCTGTATACTACAGCATCATCCGCGAAAAGCCGCATGGAACTTCCGACACTATCTACTATGTCATATATATATATATATATATATATATATATATATATATATATATATTGTGAAAAGCAATGGTCCCATAACACCCCCTGTGGCACGCCAGAGCTTACTTTAACGTCTGTAGACGTCTCTCCATTGAGAACAACATGCTGTGTTCTGTTTGCTTAAAACTCTTCAATCCAGCCACACAACTGGTCTGATATTGCGTAGGCTCTTCCTTTGTTTATCAGGCGACAGTGGGGATCTGTATCGAACGCCTCCCGGAAGTCAAGGAAAATGGCATCTACCTGGGAGCCTGTATCTAATATTTTCTGGGTCTCATGAACAAATAAAGCGAGGTGGGTGTCACACGATCGCTGTTTCCGGAATCCATGTTGATTCCTACAGAGTAGATTCTGGGTTTCGAGAAATGACACGATACGCGAGCAGAAAACATGTTCTAAAACTCTACATCAGATCGATGTCAGAGATATAGGTCTATAGTTTTGCGCATCTGCTCGACGACCCTTCTTGAAGACTGGGACTACCTGTGCTCTTTTCCAATCATTTGGAACCTTCCGTTCCTCTAGAGACTTGCGGTACGCGGCTGTTAGAAGGGGGGCAAGCTCTTTCGCGTACTCTGTGTAGAATCGAATTGGTATCCCGCCAGGTCCAGTGGACTTTCCTCTATTCAGTGATTTCAGTTGCTTTTCTATTCCTTGAACACTTATTTCGATGTCAGTCGTTTTTTCGGTTGTGCGAGTATTTAGAGAAGCAACTGCAGTGCGGTCTTCCTCTGTGAAACAGCTTTGGAAAAAGGTGTTTAGTATTTCAGCTTTACGCGTGTCATCCTCTGTTTCAATGCCATCATCATCCCGGAGTGTGTGGATATGCTGTTTCGAGCCACTTACTGATTTAACGTAAGACCAGAATTTCCTACGATTTTCTGTCAAGTCGGTACATAGAATGTTACTTTAGAATTCACTGAACGCTTCACGCACAGCCCTCCTTACAGTGTGTAAAATTTTAGATGGCAGACCTCCCCTAGTCCTGAATCGGTAGAAGTCGGTAAACGTCGGGAGGCTTCGGTAGGCACGCAGTTTCGACTGCTGCCAACATTACGTAGCTGACTGTGTTGTACAAGGTAGCCATCGTCGTCTGCTTCGTTATTGTTTTGCGCTGTACTGTTCTGCGAGTTTTTATTGTGCAGTTGTACTACACATTATCAAAATGAGTGAAGAGGCAGTTGCTGGCCCATCTCAGGAGTTTTGTAGGAATACGCCCGTGGTTTTATATACTTTTTTTAACACGCTTGCGAAACGTGTTGCGAATAGCGTTAGTAGTGGAGAAATAATAGAACAAAACGTCATGCCTGACGCGGCACTTTCTCACGCATCTCCATGTTTACCACGTCATATCTCCTGAATTATATGTCGTAGAGAGACATAAATTTGCCGGCGCATTTACTGATATATGTGGATACTGTATGCGAAATATGTTGCGATTAGGGTTAATAGTAACGAAATAATATATTAAAACGTTATGCCTACTGCGGCAGATTTCCGGTATGTACTGAGAAAATGTAGTAAGCGACAACCATTTTTCCTTTCATTATTTTGTGGGGGGTGTCAGCGAGAAAAATTTTCGTAAAGGTTTGAAATTGTGTGTAACGTTTGTTGCTAGTCGCTAAGTGCTCTCATTCGCAAATAGTGGATGCGTAAATCTGGGTATTTTCCCGCGGTGGCATCTCATTGTTTATTACGTCATATCTCCTCAAGAATGTGTCAAATGGTTCAAATGACTCTGAGCACTATGGGACTCAACTGCTGAGGTCATTAGTCCCCTAGAACTTAGAACTAGTTAAACCTAACTAACCTAAGGACATCACAAACATCCATGCCCGAGGCAGGATTCGAACCTGCGACCGTAGCGGTCTTGCGGTTCCAGACTGCAGCGCCTTTAACCGCACGGCCACTTCGGCCGGCTCCAAAAATGTGTCTTATTTCTCTTCTTTCTCGGCTAGGAACCTTCGTGGGCGTACGGAGAACAAATCTCCAAAGTTTCATCGCAATCGGATGAATGGTTTGGGAACGCACAGAGGGCAGACATACATACATTCATTTTTATATATAGAGATTGACAGTTACGTTATACTTCATGACCTGTTTAAGCATATTTAAATTTTATAATTAATAGTTTAACATTGTGGGGAATGAAATAAAATTGCAAGCAGTGGGAATCAAACCCAGATCGGGTGTATGACAAGCCTTTGCCTAACCAACTGCGCTACGCATGCTGTAGTGACATAATTGTTGAAACATTGTCCATTACTCTTTTCGGGCGTTCGGAGAACAACTCACCAAAGTTCCATTGCATTCGGATGAATGGTTTGTGAGCGTATAGACGATTTCAGTTTCGTTTACGAACAACATTTAAAGCGGGTTTTACTTCCAAGCCTTTCGTCTGCTTTCGTGTAAGCATGAGGCACAATTTGTAGTGCCAGCTCAGCAACTGGTAGGCGTGCCTTGTCTCCCCCCCCCCCCCCCCTCCCCCGGCTCCTACCACTCGCCAGCCAATGCTTGCTTCCTCATCTCCCCCCTCGCAACTCTGCCGTCTTACAGTTGACACACTGTACGCTAACTGTGACATCGTGTAGGTTCTGTTTGTCTGAGAGGTTTTGGCTGCGTTTAAATTTGCAGTGAAGCTCTTTGCCTTCGCAGTAGTTTCCTACCTTTGTTTTTGAACCACGGTGGGTTTTTCCCGTCCCTCACAGTTTTAATCGGCACGTACCTGTCTAAAACGCATTTTACGATTGCCTTGAACTTTTTCCATGAACACTCAACATTGTCAGTGTCGGAACAGAAATTTTCGTTTTGATCTGTTAGGTAGTCTGAAATCTGCCTTGTATTACTCTTGCTAAACAGATAAACCTTCCTCCCTTTTTTTGTATTACTATTTACTTCCATATTCAGGGACTACTGTCTAGTTCTAGCCCCCATTTACCTTTATACGAAGGGACTTCAAAAAGTAAGTTACACATTATTACTTCGGGCCGATAAACGTTTATTGAATTCTGTACTACACTTCAGAGTGCTGCAGATACGCATGTGGATCATCATTCGTACTACAGCCATTACACTGCTCGATGGGCATCGTGTTTGTTTGCAGTGACGCTGTCGTGTCTGCTGCTGTTGGAGCTGGTGGCGCTGAGCCTATGGGCCCGCAGGCTGTACTGCCGCGAGTCTACGCCGGTGGTGACGCTAGGGTACCAGCCACGGAGAGATGCACAGGCTGAAGCGGAGGCTGGCGGCGGACCGGAAGTGGCCAGTGCTGTGGTCACCACACAGCCGAGGCATCACAACGGGATACAGCGCGCCAGAGATCGTCCACTGAACTCCATCACCATTGTCACGTGATCCAGCCTAATATCTTTTGGAATAGTCAGGCAGCTGAATCTGTCAACAGGAAGCAGATATGTAGAATACTGCTCAGAAAAGCACAAAGACCTCCATCATCTGATGAAACCATTCACGTGTGTTAGTCAGTTTTAGACCAAGTTGCCCTTGGCTACTTTGTGTAAGTCTCTTCAGTTGTCTCCAGTTTGGCGATTTGATAGCTCACATTTCTCGTCCCTGCTTCCATTCGTGGTATCTGTCGGATTGGTCACGGAATGGGAACTTCTGAATTCTTGGTGAAACGTGTATCAACTCGTACTACACCTTGTATTTAGATTGCATTGGTTTTCCTTTTCTTCCCCTGACATGTTTGTTTGATATGTTGTCTGTCATTAAGTGGCTGCTTGGTTGTCTTTTCTCTCTGCTATCGATATCTGCGTTTTGCTTCCGGGAAACTGCTATGGAGGAAGTGAGATCTTTGGCCGGTTGTAACCTCGTGTGGTGGCGCGGAAGTAGGGGCGTTGCGCGCAGAGAGAGTGTGGTGGACACGCGAAGCAGGCGTGGTCGGTTGTACCGAGTCGCCACGTGATGTGTGTCGGTTGTGTGTAACGAGCGGGTCGAGTTGACGAAAGAGCTCCCCGCGTGTTGGTTGTATACAGAATCGCCCCACGAGTAGCTGCCGTTCATTTCACCTTGGTGGGACGTTAACAAGCTTCACCAAATCCTCCGTTTCAACACTGGAGTTTAAAAGGAGACACCTAACATGAAGGAGCGGTCACTACCCGTCAATGTTGCAGAGAAGATGTGAACTCCGGTGACAGAGCGTGTTGTCGCGTGACCGTGGCGTGTTGGGTACGCTGGCGACGCGTGCGCGGTCGGATGTGTGGATCCTTGCCATCGGAGGTCGTGTACTGCCTGTTCGAGCATAACTGCAAGTTAAGTTCGTGGAAGGTTTAATCACTAAGTAGTAATTTTGTGTAACCAGCGTCTCTTCTGCCTTGTGGCCTCCGGCGACCGGGTTTCCTGTCCCCGGCACCGGTGTAATTGAAGACAGTGATCTTTCCTCCTCCTGTCGTTACTGCCCGATGGGAGGTGTAGTTTTGGCAGTTTAATTGTTTCGCTATTCTGTCGTGGGTTATGAGTAAATTCATGCTTCTTATTGGTTGATGATGTGGTCGCTCATTCAGGACTGTGTGGTGTAATGTTTCCTTGCACGGGGTTAGCTCTAATTCCGTCAGCAAGTTAAGGCATCTTATTATAAGTTTTCGCTGGCTAAAAGTCGGTGCAGTGACCAGCCTGAGAGTGGCAATTGTGTTTACGGGCGTATTTAAATTGGTCAGTGCTCTGTCTAGCCTGAGCATCCCTGATGATTTGTGGCCGCCTTACACGGGTCCGTCATATCTGTTATGTTCTAATGATATTCCAGGACACTTTTGTTTAAAAACTTTTTTTTAAATTCCTCCATTCCTTTATTGCCATTAATCGTGTGTTTGCTGAGACCTGTTTAATTTTTTTAATAGCTTCAATACCTCACCGTACTTTATTAACAAAGTTCTGTATTTACTTTAGTAGCCTGTTTACTAATGTTTTACTAATTTTTTATTTTTTTGTAAGATATGAATAAAACATTTGTGTGTGAAAATCTCAACTCGACAGTAAACTACTAGAAATTTGGCCTCGTTTCCCAATTTGCGGCCGGCCGGTGTGGCCGTGCGGTTCTAGGCGCTTCAGTCTGGAACCGCGTGACCGCCACGGTCGCAGGTTCGAATCCTGCCTCGGGCATGGATGTGTGTGATGTCCTTAGGTTAATTAGGTTTAAGGAGTTCTACGTTCTAGGGGACTGATGACTACAGGTGTTAAGTCCCATAGTGCTCAGAGCTTGTAGGAACCATAACCACTGTATGTGTCACTTGGAAAGAAATTCATAATGAAGAGATCTTTCGAAGAGCACATTCTTGGAGCCGCCTCATATTCAACATTTCCTATGCACTGGAAGGTCGCCTTGGGCGCTGTTAAAGGTCGGGTGGCTTGAACACGGTGGCGCTCAAGCACATATCTATAGTGGCGTTTAGAGGCTCTTTGGCTATTTCCCCTCCAGATGTTTGGATGAAATGTCCCCCTTTCTCCGCATGTCAACTATTAAGTTGCCTCCATCCCACTACGCACTTATGTTGCAGATGTTTCTTGTCTACCCTTCCAGCAGCAGGAGAGTTGGGTATGGGGTCCCCAAGCTCCAGATCTCAACCACAATGGTCTGCCCCACCCCTGTCTCATGTGTGGAAACATCTTGACCGTGTGTTAACCAGCTGGTGGACTGGGAGAGATAGCAACGTATTCGCTCATCAAACACGGTCGTACTTCAGCCTTCTTCGTTACGGGTTCCAGGCATTCAATCGTGTATGCATCAGTCGATGATACATTCACTATCATTCTATGATCCAACACAATCCTTCCTGGAAATGCTCTCCAGCTGTATCTATATCTACATCTACAGCTACATGATTACTCTGCAATTCACACTTAAGTGCTTGGCAGAGGGTTCATCGAACCACAATCATACTATCTCTCTACCATTCCACTCCCGAACAGCGCGCGGGAAAAACGAACACCTAAACCTTTCTGTTCGAGTTCTGGTTTCTCTTATTTTATTTTGATGATCATTCCTACCTATGTAGGTTGGGCTCAACAAAATATTTTCGCATTCGGAAGAGAAAGTTGGTGACTGAAAATTCGTAAATAGGTCTCGCCGCGACGAAAAACGTCTTTGCTTTAATGACTTCCATCGCAACTCGCGTATCATATATGCCACACTCTCTCCCCTATTACGCGATAATACAAAACGAGCTGCCCTTTTTTGCACCCTTTCGATGTCCTCCGTCAATCCCACCTGGTAAGGATCCCACACAGCGCAGCAATATTCTAACAGAGGATGAACGAGTGTTGTGTAAGCTGTCTCTTTAGTGGACTTATTGCATCTTCTAAGTGCCCTGCCAATTAAACGCAACCTTTGGCTCGTCTTCCCCACAATTTTATCTATGTGGTCTTTCCAACTGAAGTTGTTCGCAATTTTAACACTCAAGTACTTAGTTGAATTGACAGCCTTGAGAATTGTACTATTTATCGAGTAATCGAATTCCAACGGATTTCTTTTGGAAGTCATGTGGATCACCTCACACTTTTCGTTATTTAGCGTCAACTGCCACCTGCCACACCATTCAGCAATCTTTTCTAAATCGCTTTGCAACTGATACTGGTCTTCGGATGACCTTACTAGATGGTAAATTACACCATCATCTGCGAACAACCTAATAGAACTGCTCACATTGTCACCCAGGTCATTTATATAGATCAGCAACAGCAGAGGTCCCAGGACGCTTCCCTGGGGAACACCTGATATCACTTCAGTTTTACTCGTTGATTTGCCGTCTATTACTACGAACTGCGACCTTCCTCACAGGAAATCACGAATCCAGTCGCACAACTGAGACGATACCCCATAGGCCCGCAGCTTGAGTGGAAGTCGCTTGTCTCTCTTAGCAAGAAGCAGACATGGAGTATACAGCTCTGCAAGACTGAAGGAACTACTGTCACCTAACGGAATTTTGCATGTGTGATTGTTAATTTCAGACCAAGTTGATGTTCTTCTTTGTAGTGACACACAACTCATCCTCACAGTTCTCTCACTATCAACAGACAACGTTAGAAATTTCATCTGAATGCTCAGAAAGGAGTTTCATTTAGCAGAGATCTTTGGTACACGACGATTCTGTTAGTTCAATGTTCAGCATTGAGTAGTACATTCTTAAAAGTCTACTGACCTTAAAACAGCAGCTGACGCGATATACAAAATGGCTCTGAGCACTATGGGACTCAGCTGCTGTGGTCATCAGTCCCCTAGAACTTAGAACTAACCTAAGGACAACACACAACACCCATGCCCGAGGCAGGATTCGAACCCGCGACCGTAGCAGCAGCGCGGCTCCGGACTGGAGCGGCTAGAACCGCACGGCCACCGCGGCCGGCCATGATATACACGAACTTAGTCCTCTAGAGATATCAAAGAACGAAATAAAGCCCGAAGGACAGCTGGGTTTATTTCTACAGAGATAATATGGCATTGGTAGTCTTGCGGTAACTACAGACGTCTTGGAGGTCGTTGTGATTTACGTGTGAAGCGTTGCAAAGCTTACCGAAGACCGGTGTGCAGTGTCGTCCAAAGTTTCATTGTCTTCGTGGTCGACACGTCGTGCTTTTGCTGGAAGCGACTTTCTGTACTCGTAAACGACTGACTCGAAGTTACAACCGAAAAAGAGAAAATTGTCGTTGCTCTAGGATGTTGATAAGAAGACAAGTATACAAGTTTTTTGATAATTTTATTTGTCTACACAGTCACTCAATGTGATGCATTGACAATAAGTGTTCAAAGTCACTGATCCAGGTTTCTAGTCAGACATGACATTCTCGAGTAATGTTTGAGTCTTCCCGCTCAGACAACTATGATGTCACTGGAGCAGTTTAACAGGCAGTGATGCGTTTATACGACTGATTCTGATCTGCTTGAATTTCCACTTGAGCCCACAGTCAGAAACGAACTAAAATCACATCGACTGAATTTTCTGACCTTGAAGTGAAGAGCCTTCAGGATGTAGGGCTACAATTTCGTCGTTTAGTTTACCCTACTGTATCATAATCTGTCTACATAAGTCAACGCATTTTACGTTACACAAACAGAGATCTATATATTTTCGTATTACACTGTCGGAGTTACCACCATCCAGATTTGGCTTCTCAACCTTCGTTGCCGGAGAATGGTTCCTCCTGTGAAACTGGCTCTTCCCCTTACGATCATCCCCGGATATTGTGTATCGTGATAACGGAATATCTTTGTGCAATCTAAACAGATCAATGATTGTTTTGTTCACTTATTAGATAGTCTTTACCACAGAGTGTAACTATGAACACTGCCAATCATGGCGCTATATTATTTAATACATAGCCAAAAATGTAAACAGGAATTGCAACTGTCAAAGTAAACTTTCTTATAGCGTAATCAGTTGTGTGCAAGAAGACCAATTTGTTTTCACAGCTCTAATACTGGACTACATGACTCGGTGATTTAGTTCCTGAAAAAAAAAAAATTTGTGGAGAAGTATTTTCGAAAATCTTGATGGCCATAGTTAGTAGTTCTAGTGCCTTTATGTTATATTTGGCAAAATTCATGGACTTAGTATGCAATCTCAGAAGTTGACTTTTACTGTTCACGCAAAATTTAAAACGTCAAAATTCTTATTCGTGATGAGAAAAGGAAAAGCTTCAATTGTGAAACATCAAAAGTACACTGTGGCTATGTACAATGATAAATGCGGTGCATTTGCGTTCAAGGTACCAATAAATGTAGAGCTGTTGTAAGCTCTGGAACTTAACCGTGAACATATACTTTGTTTTCAAGAAAGAATTATAACAAATCCTATTACTACTTTTCTTACTTATAGAAAAGTTTGTAACCTCCCTCTTACTAATCGGCCTATCCTGCTTGCGATATAAAATATGACCGTGAATCGCGTGTATGCCTAATGGATTTTTTTTCTAATTGTATAAGGTTATCTTTCCCGAAGAAATAATAGCGACAAGTAGGAGGAAAGTGTATAACCGACCCTTCTGATGGAAAGTCTCCTAAAATTAAAAGTAATTAAACCAAACAGGGCTATAATTTGGAAAATGAGAGTTATTTTGTGCATTCACTCACGAACACCACTGGACAGAAAGGGGTACCACTTATCATGAATCCAAAAGTTACACTAATGAACGAAAAGGAAGTAATTAACGGTCGCCAGCCCACTAGGGAAACTTACATCCAAAATCCTGTAAGAGATGATGGGAAAGCAAAACATGTATTATTAAACACTGACGTGGCAACTAAAGGTTGCCACGTTTTTATTTTTTTTACACTAATTTTAAGTGCGTATGTAATGATAAAGAAAACTGAGGAGTCGTTCTTACGTTATGTATGGCATTAAATTTTGGAGAAGGCAATTGAGTAATGATTTGAAAATATCCAGTTAAACTGTATGTTAGTACTGAACTTCGTTACGTGAACAATGACTTTCAGTGACCTTAGCATAACTTCATCTAAGAAAATTAGAAAAAAAGCAAGCTCTTTTTACTTTGCCGTTACTTATTTTGCAAATTGGGTTTCATACTATTGTCTGAACAACTGAGCCTTTTTTACTGACTGGAACAGAATTGAATACGTACCAAACCAAACAGCCATGTGCTCCAAGCTATATGTAAAATAAATAAAACTTCCGTTCTCTTAATTTGTGCATTTCTTTAGATTTGGAATTTTTCAGTGGTTTACTTTAGTCATATAATGAAGCCTCTGTTACACAACAGTTAATTGAAAGTAGACTGAGCCTAAAATTCTTAAAAGAGAAATTATTCATTAATAAACTGGCTGTAACTATTCAATTTGTTTCTTATGACACTCAGTTAGCATATTACGGAAAAAAAGGAACAAGGATCTTGCTTGGTAACAATGAGGACACAATCGCCCTGAGTTTAACTGATTATTATTTAAATAAATCTTATCAATCAAGTCACATTCAGTTGTGCTGTTGGGTTATCCGTTAATACTTTCTACCAATGAACAGTATTACAGGGTGATTCAAAAACAATACCACAACTTTAGGAATTTAAAACTCTGCAACGGCAAAAGGCAGAGCTAAGCACTATCTGTCGGCGAATTAAGGGAGCTATAAAGTTTCATTTAGTTGTACATTTGTTCGCTTGAGGCGCTGTTGACTAGGCGTCAGCGTCAGTTGATGCTAAGATGGCGACTGCTCAACAGAAAGCCTTTTGTGTTATTGAGTACGGCAGAAGTGAATCGACGACAGTTGTTCAGCGTGCATTTCGAACGAAGTATGGTGTTAAACCTCCTGATAGGTGGTGTATTAAACGTTGGTATAAACAGTTTACAGAGAATGGGTGTTTGTGCAAAGGGAAAAGTTCTGGACGGCCGAGAATGAGTGATGAAAATGTAGCACGCATCCAGCAAGCATTTGTCCGCAGCCCAGGAAAATCGACTCGCAGAGCTAGCAGACAGCTGCAAATTCCACAATCAACTGTATGGAGAGTCCTACGAAAAAGGTTAGTTATGAAACCTAAACGTCAGCTACCCGAGGCGATGGATCGGCCGCCAGGCAGCCCGTGACAGAGCACTTCATCACTGGCCTCCAAGAAGCCCTGATCTTACCCCCTGCGATTTTTTCTTATGGGGGTATGTTAAGGATATGGTGTTTCGGCCACCTCTCCCAGCCACCATTGATGATTTGAAACGAGAAATAACAGCAGCTATCCAAACTGTTACGCCTGATATGCTACAGAGAGTGTGGAACGAGTCGGAGTATCGGGTTGATATTGCTCGTGTGTCTGGAGGGGGCCATATTGAACATCTCTGAACTTGTTTTTGAGTGAAAAAAAACCTTTTTAAATACTCTTTGTAATGATGTATAACAGAAGGTTATATTATGTTTCTTTCATTAAATACACATTTTTAAAGTTGTGGTATTCTTTTTGAATCACCCTGTACTTCAGTGCTGTGCATACGACGAAACTGTGATGCTGGAACTGCTGCTGTTGTTGAAGACGGTAGCATATTGTGGAGCCACGGCTAATTACAGGAACGGGCATTCGTAATTAATACTGCATCTTTCGCCCGTTCACTGTCCGTACTCCTGTTCTAGACATCTGGTATATGATGCCGCTGAAGTTGGTACTCTACTGCGAGAGCGTTAACATCACACTCCCGCACACTACAGCCGCTGAAACCCGTCTCCTCTCCGAGCGCTCCGCGCAACAACTGACTAGCCAAAGATTTTACAACGCACAAGCGCTGATATTATCGTTGCTAGTCGATGCAAATAACAATTCCTTTGGCTTTCTCCCAGAGCTTACAAGTTTCACAGAAAATACAGATAAATACAATGAAACGTCAACAGACTTCTACCTAAATGTACACATACAGTGCAGCAATGTCCTTACTTGTTAAAGGAAAACATTTAAATTACAAATATTTACATACAATTCAGAAAAAAAATTTATATATCGGTAACAGGTGCCACGCATCCTCCATTTTCGGTGTTACAGGTTTCTGATTACCTTTTAATTATGTGGTCTGTATGAAAACAAAAGTTTCTTCTTGGACACGAAGAATTCACCACGTGGGGGGACATTTTCAGTGTTTAAGTTGAGGTATATACTTAACCATTCTTGAGATCTAACTAATGCATCATAACTTACAGCCTCATAGAAGCCTTCTGTTGTTGAATAGTATGTTCTAGACGGCCAATAAAATTAGTTGTACAACAGTGATTCTGGAGTTTCTTCAAAAAAAGAATATTTGTCGGTTTCTGCAGTTCTTCGGAAAAGGCAAATGATGTACGAAACCATAAAACAACACATCGCGAGTACATACCGGGTGATCAAAAAGTCAGTATAAATCTGAAAACTTAATAAACCACGGAATAATATAGACAGAGAGGTAAAAATTGACACACATGCTTGGAATGACATGGGGTTTTATTAGAACAAAAAAAAATCCATATTGCTAGACGCGTGGAAGATCTCTTGCGCACGTCGTTTGGTGATGATCGTGTGCTCAGCCGCCACTTTCGTCATGCTTGGCCTCCCAGGTCCCCAGACCTCGATCGGTGCCATTATTGGCTTTGAGATTACCTGAAGTCGCAAGTGTATCGTGATCGACCGAAGTCTCTAGGGGTGCTGAAAGACAACATCCGACGCCGATGCCTCACCATAACTCCGGACATGCTTTACAGTACTGTTCACAACATTATTCCTCGAGTACAGCTATTGTTGAGGAATGATGGTGGACATATTGAGCATTTCCTGTAAAGAACATCATCTTTGCCTTGCCTTACTTTGTTATACTAATTATTGCTATGCTGATCAGATGAAGCGCCATCTGACAGACATTTTTTGAACTTTTGTATTTTTTTTATTCTAATGAAACCCCATGTTATTCCAAGCATGTGGGTCAATTTGTACCTCTCTATCTACATTATTCCGTGATTTATTTGGTTTTCAAATTTATACTGACTTTTTGATCACCTGGTACTTAACCATTCTTGAGATCTAACTAATGCATCATAACTTACAGCCTCATAGAATCTTTCTGTTGTTGAACAGTATGTTCTAGACAGCCAATAAAATTAGTTGTACAACAGTGATTCTGGAGTTTCTTCAAAAAAAGAATATTTGTCGGTTTCTGCAGTTCTTTGGAAAAGGCAAATGATGCACGAAACCATAAAACAACACATCGCGAGTACATATATCAACAGGATTTCCCTCATTTTAAAATCCAAGTTAAATGAAAAAAAAAAAAACCACCTTGTGCGTGTTTAACACATGTGTCGTTCCAGTTTTACACTTTTGGACAAAAACAGACATCGAAGAAATCCATAGGAAAACATAGGAAATTCTCACGAAGTATGGAGAGCATCATTCTAGAGCAGCTGTTGCAAAGCTGACTGTCGCATGTGAGACAGAAGAGGCCCTGCATCCACGCATGGAACCACTCCACTGGTCGAGGTCGGAGCCAACGTCTTGTTGCGTGAGTAACCTCCACCATCACCCACGTAATGCTTCATGCGGACTGCTTCCTTCATAAGGGCCAAAGAGATGCAAGTCGGAAAGTGCGAGATACGGGCTAGGGTGGATTTGCGTGAGACCTTGTGTTGTCATTGAGAAAGAGAAGTTCGTTTACGTATTTATTGTGACCAACACGCTGAAGCCGTCTCGTCAATTTCCTGAGAGTAGTACAATACACTTGAGAGTTGATAGTTGCACCATGACGGAGGAATGAAACAGAATAACTCCTTCAAGATCCAGAAGACCGGCTGAGGGTGCGGTATCGAACTTTTCTCCGGAGGACAGTTGATGTGGTGCCACTCCATGGATTGCAGTTTTGTTTCCGCTTCGAAGTGATGAACCCATGTTTCATGGTCCGTGACGATTGTTGTTGTTGTGGTCTTCGGTCCTGAGACTGGTTTGATGCAGCTCTCCATGCTACTCTATCCTGTGCAAGCTTCTTCATCTCCCAGTAACTACTACAACCTACATCCTTCTGAATATGCTTAGTTTATTCATCTCTTGGTCTCCCTCTACGATTTTTATCTTCCACACTGCCCTCCAATACTAAATTTGTGATCCCCTGATGCCTCAGAACATGTTCTAACAACCAATCTCTTCTTCTAGTCAAGTTGTGCCACAAACTCGTCTTCTCCCCAATTCTATTCAATACCTCCTCATTAGTTATGTGATCTACCCATCTAATCTTCAGCATTCTTCTGTAGCACCACATTTCGAAAACTTGTATTCTCTTCTTGTCCAAACTATTTATCGTCCATGTTTCACTTCCATACATGGCTACACTCCATACAAATACTTTCAGAAACGACTTCCTGAAACTGAAATCAATACTCGATGTTAGCAAATTTCTCTTCTTCAGAAACGTTTTCATTGCCATTGCCATTGCCAGTCTATATTTTATATCCTCTCTACTTCGACCATCATCAGTTATTTTGCTCCCCAAATAGCAGAACTGCTTTACTTCTTTAAGTGTCTCATTTCCTAATCTAATTCCCTCAGCATCACCTGACTTAATTCGACTACATTCCATTATCCCCGTTTTGCTTTTGTTGATGTTCATCTTATACCCTCCTTTCAAGACGCTGTCCATTCCGTTCAACTGCTCTTCCAAGTCCTATGCTGTCTCTGACAGAATTACAATGTCATCGGCGAACCTCAAAGTTTTTATTTCTTATCCATGGATTTTAATACCTTCTTTTGTTTCCTTTACTGCTTGCTCAATATACAGATTGAATAGCATCGGGGAGAGGCTACAACCTTGTCTCACTCCCTTCCCAACCACTGCTTCCCTTTCATGCCCCTCGACTCTTATAACTGCCATCTGGTTTCTGTACAAATTGTAAATAGCCTTTCGCTCCCTGTATTTTACCCCTGTCACCTTCAGAATTTGAAAATGAGTATTCCAGTCAACATTGTCAAAAGCTTTCTCTAAGTCTACAAATGCTAGAAACGTAGGTTTGCCTTTCCTTAATCTTTCTTCTAAGATAAAGCGTAGGGTCAGTATTGCCTCACGTGTTCCAACATTTCTACGGAATCCAAACTGATCTTCCCCGAGGTCGGCTTCTGCCAGTTTTTCCATTCATCTGTAAAGAATTCGCGTTAGTATTTTGCAGCTGTGACTTATTAAAGTGATGGTTCGGTAATTTTCACATCTGTCAACACCTGCTTTCTTTGGGATTGGAATTATTGTATTCTTCTTGAAGTCTGAGGGAATTTCGCCTGTCTCATACATCTTCCGTGACGATGTTCGATAAAAAATGGTTACCATCAGTCTCGTAACACGGAAGCAATTCCGCACAGTCTTGTGTTAGGCGGCGAGCAATCCAGCGGTCACACAGCTTGAGTACCCAAATATCGTGGACGATTGTGTCACTACTGCCAACAGACACGTCCAGTTGACCAGCGAGGTGTTTGAATGTGGTTCGTCGATCACCTCGAATGAGAGTGTCCGCACGTTCCAACATTGCAGGCGTCACGGATGGAGATCCGATAGGATTGCACGACCGTGTGGCGATGATGGCAGACGCCTCGCCCAACTACTCAAAGTGCTTTTGTTCACTGCCAGGTGTCCGAAGACATTCTACAAGCGTCTATGAATGTCTACGATGCTTTGGTTTTCCGCCAACAGAAATTCAATCTAGTGACAACTTTTTCCAAAATCATCCTTTTCAGAATCAAGCAAGATTGTGGAACGGTATCTTTTCGGTTTAACGTTTATTTGAAACAGGCACTGAATGGCTGGTACAGGAAATGCTCAGGTATGAGAATAAAGATTGGTAACAATGCTCTTCCATCTTTTATATTTGAGGATCTTCTCTCGAGATGAAGAAGATATGGAATACACGCTGACCAAGCTTAAAAAGAAGTATCGCGAATGACGTATGGGAATAAATCTGGACAAGAGGGAGTGTATGTGTATTGGACAGCATTTACTGGAAATTTGCAGAGGAGAACAAATAATAACCTGCAGAATTAACAAATATTTTGGAACAATAGTAGATAAAAATGTTCAAATGTGTGTGAAATCTTATGGGACTTAATTGCTAAGGTCATCAGTCCCTAAGCTTACACACTACTGAACCTAAATTATCCTAAGGACAAACACACACACGCCCATGCCCGAGGAAGGACTTAAACCTCCGCCGGGATCAGCCGCACAGTCCATGACTGTAACGCCTTAGACCGCTGGGCTAATCCCGCGCAGCCCAATAGTAGATAGCTCCGGTACATGTGACAAGGATGTTAGTTCCAGAATAGCAATGCAGAGGAGAGCTACTAAACCTTTGCATGAGATAGTATGTAATAATAAATTCGGCAGGACACTAGGAAAAGATAATTTTACAATGTGGTGGAGAGTTCCATGTGAACCTGAGATGTGACCTCAAACAAGGAAAGTTAAGGACGAAATTAGAACAGTGGAAATGGACTGTATAAGAAGAAGTCGCAGTTAACGAGGAAACATGGGCTGCGAAATGATGTGTGGAGATGGACGGAGATAAAGCGTTCCATAACAAAAACTTTGGAGGCTGGAGCGCTTCAGTGGTATGGACACGCACAGAGAATGCCTGACTAAAGGTGGCCAAGGGAGATTTTGAACTAGGAGTCTTCCATAAGAAGAAGGAAAGGAAGGACAGCTGTAAGTTGGGAAAAATGCATACAGGAAGCAATGGAAGGCAGAAATGTAGGACCAGATGACTGGAACGGAAGAGATCTGTGGTGGTCGTAAACGACTGATTCGTGAGAGGAAGTACCGAAGAAGAAGATGAGGAGAAGGAAAAGGTTAACAGAAAACGTCCCTACGATATATCATTCCTAGTACATTAGAATCGACACTATTCCACTACTCTATACGAATTACCCATTGCTTTTCTGATTATGTCAAGTCGCTTTAAATTGTTATATGCCGTCTCACTGCGTACGAAACTAAAGTGAATCAACAATTATTAATGCTCGATCCTACTTTCCGCACGCCGATGTGTGACTTTGCAAATCGCATTCTCCTGTGACTCAGTATGCAGAATTACTCCGACCGACTTTGGCGCGCGGAAACAGCAGGCGCCAAAACGTGTTAGTAGGCTGTTTAGGTATTTATCTTGGTAACGCCACGTAGCGATCTGTATGAAAATCACTGGCTGTGCTGTGTGCAGTCTGTGGCTGCTGACCGTCTCTACAAGGAGTGCAGTGGGTCTGCACCTCTGGTGGCCCACTGATACCATAATCTCTACCAGGACTACAGTGGGTCTACGCTGTGATGACCTACCTACCAATATTCTTCAGAACTTCGACTGACTCTGCTGTGGGTTTGCTCTGTTGTGGCCCTATCTGCATGTCAAGAGTCAGCATTGTCTTTCCGTTGGAAGGACAACACTACTTCTTCAAGACTGCATGGAAATCCACTACTTCCGTGTGCATTTTCTTTTACTGATCAGACTTTGAGAAAATCTTTGCTTTTGACCATCAGTATGCCAATAAGTGTGTGCATTTGATTTCTTTATTATTGCAATTATAAAAAAATTTTCAAATCTGTATTGGCCACTGCCCAAAACAACTTGTAAAATTTTTTGTGGGGAGCATGGGGGTTTTGTAAGTAGGCTGTTTAGGTTTTTATGTTGGTAACGCCACGTAGCGATCTGTATGAAAATCACTGACTGTGCTGTTTGCAGTCTGTGGCTGGTTGGCATTGTTGCAATATTCGCTATTGTAGTGTTGGGCAGTTGGATGTGAACAGCGCGTAGCGTTGCGCAGTTGGAGGTGAGCCGCCAGCAGTGGTGGATGTGGGGAGAGAGATGGCAGAGTTTCGAGAGCGGGCGATCTGGACGTGTGTCCATCAGAGAGAGTAAATTTGTAATATTGGATATCATGAACTGATATATATATGATGACTTTGGAACATTATTAAGGTAAATACAGTGTTTGTTCTCTATCAAAATCTTTCATTTGCTGACTATGCCTGACAGTAGTTAGTGCCTTCAGTAGTTAGAATCTTTTATTTAGCTGGCGGTATTGGCACTCGCTGTATTGCAGAAGTTCGAGTAACGAAGATTTTTGTGAGGTAAGTGCTATGTCTGCGTAAGAAGAAGAAACTAACTATCAAAGTCCGAAAACAGTTTATTGGACTGTTCAATTAACCAAAACAAATTCTCCAAGTAGAACACTAACACAAAATAGAGATCCGTCTTCGAATCACAACTACATACAAGAATAATACAGAAAATAACAGAAATAATTTCCTACTAGTCTCCGCCAGAGACTTCTCCGACATACCAAGCCTAATCCAGAGATCAGCGAGAAGATCCAAGCCGGGCTGCCGGGGCGGCAGCTATCCAAGTCTGCCGGCGGTCGATGAACTGCCGATGTGCGGCCGAGCGCCGGCCTTTATAGCGCTTTGGTCAATGAGTACCTCGGAACTATTTTCCATCACGTGGTTTGACGTGTGAAAATAGTTCTGGGATCTGCAGCGACCTCTTGCTTATGTTTATGTGGGCCGGTAGTGGCCCCTGGTGCCCGCTGGTGTCTTTGCAGTGTTGTTGTTGTTGTTGTTGCTGTTGTGGCCTTTCATCAATATTGCCTGTCGGTTGTGTAGTGCTTCGGTGTGCCTGCGAGAGGGCAATCCACGGCTGCAGGATGTCAGTTTGGTTGCTGATACTCTAGGTGCCATGATGTCTGGTGGAGAAAGCCACAGCAGTAAGTAATTCATGAAAGGTATACGTTATTGTTAGTCAGGGCCATTCTTTTGTAGAGATAATTGAAAGTCAGATTGCGTTACGCTAAAAATATTGTGTGTCAGTTTAGGGTTGATCAGAATAAGTAAAGAGCGAAATGTCTGAATACGTTCAGTTCTGTTCAGCCGTTTGAAAATCAAATAATGTAAGAGGTCTATCAGCACAGTAATTCATAAATTTTTCTAAGGGGACGTTTCAAACGCTGCTATACCCAGGTGATGGTAGATTCCCGCTCAACTTGTGAGAGTTGGTCCGCAGTAGACGATTAAGGGAGTCTTCCTGTTACGGCATAAAGTCAAGCTCTGGCACGCCAGTCAGGAACGACAGAGAAGAGATGGCTGTGAGAAGACGTCAGCCAATCGCATGCTGACTAACCCTTCTCCAGGACGACAACGCGACATCAGCGGCCCCTGTGTGAAGACGACATAAGCGCCACAACCGACTGGCCGCGGCCAGTTCAATAGTAGCTTCAAGACTAGTGACTTGTATAGCGGCGGCTTAGGATGGCCTATACTGAAGAAACTTCATTATTTCGTATGTCGCCCTTTGCTTCCGACACATCTGTGTAATCGCAAAGATAAGTACCGTCTTTTTTCATTTTGTAATGAAACTCATTAAAACGATTTGTTTGAATTGTTTGTCTAGCGAACCGAGTACTTAAGCCGTCGGCACACGGACCGTGCATCCGAACGTTGAGCGTTGAGCGTGCCGAGTTTCTGACGTCATAGCGTGGAATAGCACGCCCGGGAGTCTTTCCAACCGGCAGAGCAATATCTGGCGTGTCAGATATTCTGAGCGTGCGTCTGAGCGTTGACCAATGAGATGGCACAACGCCACCTACGTCACACGCACGCCGTCTCCCTTCAGTACAGAGTTGTGAGGCGCCATATTGGCATTCATTTCAAGCCTATATGTATATAAGCTGTTTCTGAGCACCAGCATATTGAGAATCACTGGGAAACATGTTTGTTAACTGTGTGATTCGTTCCAATAAAATAATGAGAAACATCATAATCGTGGCAAAAGAATTATTGTAACTTGCGTATTATGAGAGTAGGCTATTTGAAGGCAGCGACACGCTGAAGAGCCACCCAAAACGCATTTTTCTTGGTACAATGTATTATAATTAAATTTCAATTAGTAACATATCTACGAGTAAGGTCTTCAGCATGGGGTAACATAATATATTTAGAGGAAAGGGGCGCGATGTTGTTTTAGTGTAATGAGTAGCGTAACTGACCTGTACTTAGTTGTTTAGTGCGGCGATGGTTCGCGTCTTGACACAACCAAATTTTTTTCCTAACATTCGCGTTTTTATTAGGTTCTGATACTTTATTATTAGTTTAATATAAGTATATACTATAATATTTGATGTTATGTAAATATAAGTTCACCTTTTTTTGAGAGGTGACTTTGTCCGATTGGCATAATGTACAGGACAGCTTGTGCTACTTGATAAACACATTTTGCTCCTTTTTCTTTTACACCGTAATTCACATGTTGCAAAGATCCTGCTACTGGGTAGGAACAGTGATCAAGAAAGACTGAGCCTGGTGTTTTACTACAATGTGGGAGTGATGAAGTGTTTATCTTATGCGGAGAAGTATTCCAAATTTGTAACGCACTGTTTGTAATGGAACTTTTATAAGCCAGTGTCCTTATTGACTGGACATGGTAATTTCCTTTTCGTGGACGATGGAGGAAATGTGCGTTTTAGTAGAGCTAACGTGGGAATTTTACACGCGCCTGTTGAGGAAACAGTGTGATTCCGAACTAGAAACATCCCGCAACTGCCGCTGGAGTGCGTTGCGATCGCATATACCACGTTAGGGCCCACGTACCGTATGCACAAGTCGCACCATTCCTGAGCGTTCAGCAGCACGATGAACTTGGCACGTTCAACGTTAACTTTCGACAGCACTGTCCGTGTGCCGACGGCTTTAGGATTCTTAGACACTCATATTCGACGACGAGCGTGGAGACATAAAACTTCCGGTCTCGAGGTTTAAAAAAATCGTTTTTTTTTGCATACTTTGACACCTTATAGTCTTATTAATATGTGATCAAAAGGATCAGCGTCCATGTGGCGAACCACACTGTGGAATGGTGCGCCTAAGTTCCGTGCTGGTCTCGATTCGGCACAGCAAGCTGAACGATCTGGGAGGACAGCAGTAAGCGGAAGGTTGATGATTCGATTAGAGTGGACGGGTTCATGCCATTCGTGCTCTAGCAAAGAATCTTGACATCAGCTTTGGAAGTCTGCAACACTTTATCCTGCAGGAATTAGGCTACCGTAACGTCTGCAGCCATGCGTTGAGCGCCGAACAAAACGCAAACCGTGCCTGAAGAATCTGATGCGCCTTAGTGTTCAAGGCAACATGTTCGTTGAGCGAATTGTTGCAGTCGCGAAAGCTGGTACCACCAATGGAGACCGAAGTCCCAAGCGCCGACGATGCAGTGGTTTTATCCATCGCGTCCTTTGCGCAAGAACTTCAGTAGCCAGCCACACTCCGCAAATATGACGCTCAGCCTCTTCTTTAATTACCAGCACCCACTGTTCATTCATTTCAATGAACCTGGTGTCTCAATCACTGCGGAACGGTACTGTGCAGCGCTGGAGAAATTACGGCGTTCAGCTGAGACGAAAATTTCGGGAAAAGTGCGAGAATGTGTGCTGCTGCTTTGCGAAACGCCCCCATATCGCAAATGTCTTATAGCGAAGGCTACGTCAGCTCAAGTGGATGACACTTTTTGTTAAAAATTTCAAATAAATAGGCAAATCTATTATATGAGGACGAGGAAAAATCAATCTAGTCTTCATCTCTCCTCTCTCCCCATGTGTATATCGCGCCTTGAGTCCCTTTTTTTTTAAAAAAAAAAAAAAAAAAGCCTTGACGAGTCGACGATTCCTGTCGATTTGCAGCAGGCAGTTAAGGATTACTTTGCGCAGCAGGACGCGGTGTTTTACCGAACGAGTGTCTTCATCCTGGTGCCTTGTAGGATGATTGCCTCACTACTCACGGTGATTTTGCCTGATTGGTAAACCGATTCTAGACTGTATGGCCCTCGAACGGAAACTTTTTGATTGCCCCTTATAGATGACGTTATTGTTACACAAGCTAATTTAACGTTAGTTGCGTGTTGGCATCATGACGTTTGCAATTTTAATGGCTCGAGGCGTAAAGCGCCTTAGTTCGTTTCGTAAGCAACCCGCTCTACAGACGTTCTGGTTGGGTTACCGTACATTAGGCGCGATAAACATACAGGGTGTTACAAAAAGGTACGGCCAAACTTTCAGGAAACATTCCCCACATAGAAAGAAGGAAAATATGTTATGTGCACATCTGTGCGGAAACGCTTACTTTCCATGTTAGAGCTCATTTTATTACTTCTCTTCAAATCACATTAATCATGGAATGGAGACACACAGCAACAGAACGCACCAGCGTGACTTCAAACACTTTGTTACAGGAAATGTTCAAAATGTCCTCCGTTAGCGTAAATACATGCATCCACCCTCCGTCGCATGGAATCCCTGATCCCCGATGCGCTGATGCAGTCCTGGAGAATGGCGTATTGTATCACAGCCGTCCACAATACGAACAAGAAGAGTCTCTACATTTGGTACCGGGGTTGCGTAGACAAGAGCTTTCAAATGCCCCCATAAATGAAAGTCAAGAGGGTTGAGGTCAGGAGAGCGTGGAGGCCATGGAATTGGTCCGCCTCTACGAATCCATCGGTCACCGAATCTGATGTTGAGAAGTGTACGAACACTTCGACTGAAATGTGCAGGAGCTCCATCGCGCATGAACCACATGTTGTGTCGTACTTGTAAAGGCACATGTTCTTGCAGCACAGGTAGAGTATCCCGTACGAAATCATGATAACGTGCTCCATAGAGCGTAGGTGGAAGAACATGGGGCCCAATCAAGACATCACCAACAATGCCTGCCCAAACGTTCACAGAAAATCTGTGTTGATGACGTGATTGCACAATTGCGAGCGGATTCTCGTCAGCCCACACATGTTGATTGTGAAAATTTACAATCTGATCGCGTTGGAATGAAGCCTCATCCGTAAAGAGAACATTTGCACTGAAATGAGGATTGACACATTGTTGGATGAACCATTCGCAGAAGTGTACCAGTGGAGGCCAATCAGCTGCTGATAGTGCCTGCACACGCTGTGCATGGTACGGAAACAACTGGTTCTCCCGTAGCCCTCTCCATACAGTGACGTGGTCAACGTTACCTTGTACAGCAGCAACTTCTCTGACGCTGACATTAGGGTTATCGTCAACCGCACGAAGAATTGCCTCGTCCATTGCAGGTGTCCTCGCCGTTCTAGGTCTTCTCCGGTCGCGAGTCATAAGCTGGAATGTTCCGTGCTCCCTAAGACGCCGATCAATTGCTTCGAACGTCTTCCTGTCGGGACACCTTCGTTCTGGAAATCTGTCTCTATACAAAAGTACCGCGCCACGGCTATTGGCCCGTGCTAATCCATACATCAAATTTGTAAACATTGCACTGACTGCAAAACCACGTTCGTGATGAACACTAACCTGTTGATGCTACGTACTGATGTGCTTGATGCTAGTACTGTAGAGCAATGAGTCGCATGTCAACACAAGCACCGAAGTCAACATTACCTTTCTTCAATTGGGCCAACTGGCGGTGAATCGAGGAAGTACAGTACATACTGACGAAACTAAAATGAGCTCTAACATGGAAATTAAGCGTTTCCGGACACATGTCCACATAACATCTTTTCTTTCTTTGTGTGTGAGGAATGTTTCCTGAAAGTTTGGCCGTACGTTTATGTAACACCCTGTATACAAGTTTATTTCAGTAACGATTCGTTGTCTGTTATACGTTTGAAATCCCTGGGCTTGCAGGAGAGAGCGGATGAGATCAAATTTGTGGAAAGGGGCCAAAATAAGTTACTGTCAGTTGCACTCAACATATAAACTTTATTTCTTAAAACACACAATCACACAAGCAAGAATCAAAACTCTCAAGGTTTTAACGAAAGACCTCCTTTGATTTAATTTAGATCGGCTGATGGCCACATCGAAAATCTAAGGCAGAAGGCCTAACCAAGGAATTGAGCTACAGGAGTTCTTCTGGAGGTTTCACTTCTTTAGAAAATTTTTTTTATCTTCAATATAAATAGGCTGAAAGCCTTAGCTTAAATTTTTCCCGCAGAACTTGGCTGAAGGCCTCACATTAATCAAGAACAGTGTTACGGCTTAAGGACGAGACAAAGATTCTCAAAGTTCAATCTAACTAGGCTGAAAACTCGGCTGAAGGCCGCATATCAACAAAACAATTTAACATGTTAAGGCCTAGGAAGAAGAACTTTCAGTTTGAAAAGGTTGAAGGCCTTATCTTAAAATACTTCCTGTAAAACTCGGCTCAGGGCGCCTATTAACTATCTTATGACTTAAGGGCAAGACAAGGACTTGGAATGTTTAATTTAAGAGAGATTAAAGCTCGGCTGAAGGCCACACAGCATGCAGAAAACGATTTTACGGTTTAAGGCCTAAAAGGAAGAGCTTCTAAATTTCAACTAAAATAGGCTAAAGGCTTTATGCTAAAATATTGCACATAAAACACGGCTGAATGCCACATACGAAACCAAAACAATCTCACTGCTTAAAGTCCAGACAAAGAAATTTCCTATTTTTAATTTAAGCTGGAAAACTCGGTTGAAGGCCACATACGAACTAGAAAATATTTCCTACGGCTTAACACCTAGACATAATTTATCAACTTTCGATTTGAATAGGCTGAAAACTCGGCTGCAGGCCTAGGCACAAGGAAATTTCAGTTTTAATTTTGAAAGGCTGAAACTCGGCTGAAGGCCACAAACCCAACAAAAAACCATTTCTTTACGGCTTAAGGCCTAAGAAGAAAAGGCTTTTAATTTTAATAAGCTAAAACTCGGCTGAAGGCCACACAGAGTACTTAAGACTAAAAAGGAAATCACTATGTAAAACACAAGGAGCGGAGCTCAGACGGTTCCAAGGATCGGCCTGGGAAGGTAACACTAACGCACGTTTATGTGTGACAGGCAGACAGACCGACAACCTCTTAATCGGAAGGCAACCCAACCGAAAGCTAGCCGACAGATCAGTTCTGCCCAGCAAAACAACAACGAGATGTCAATAGCACAACGTTCTGGATACTCGTGTCCAATCCAGCCAAGTCAGAATAAACGCCCAAAACTACCAGCAACACCTCAGCTGTCGAACTACACGCCGTGCTGGACAGCAACAACACGAAGAGGAAAATACACTGCCGGAAACTACGTCAACGACCAGAGCAGGTAACCGGAACGTCAACGGTCGCAAGGCAGAAGAAACCGCTGGTACACTTCATTAATGAAGGAATAAATTAAATTAAGTTGAACACCTCACAGGAAGACGGCTTCAATTCTAGCCGACTTCAATGCACACATTGTTCTACTATTTTGTCTAAAACTGACGTGATGAGACTGTGGTAGTGTACAATTAATGTAGGTTAATTCTTACAAAGAAGAAAACAGCAACCAGCCACTTTAATACAGCTATTTATTTAGGTAAATAGCACCGTTACCGGTTTCGAACTGGCGAGTTCATCATCAGACGGCTGTTCACATGATTTTCAAGATCCACTTTACATTATCGTCCGTTTTCGATTTTTATTATTCCACTGTGGCGACGTATTTTTGGTGTGTTGTTGCCCTACGGTAGAAAAACAGTGTTAGAAGCGCACTGTGTGAAAATAATTAACCTCCAAACGATGAAATACAGCGTAAATAAATATGTAAGGTTAAGTGGTTATGGTACTTACGTCGGAAATTCCGCGCGATTTTGTTGCGAAGTTGCAGGATTGTATTTTCCGCATGTTCCTAAATATATCCAGCACTTACGATACTTGTGTATCACTAAAGTGTGCAAAGCGCCACACACATACACACACACACACACACACACACACACACACACTCACACCAAAAAGAATTTGCCACATGTGAAGTTCTCACAGAGATTGCAGATTTACAAACACAACTGTGTCAGAGACGTTCTCTCTCAGAGACATCACAATATACATGTTGCTTTGATTTCACAGAATGACTGTTTTTAAAGAGTAACATAACTTAATGAAAAGTAAAACATAAAGATAAACCTTACATTATGAGTGTATAATATTACAAATGAAGTTGGCAGATGTAGTAACCAGATTGTGTGAATGCTACTTATACGGTAGTTTGTAAATACTGTGCTATATACAAGGAGCAACATAGAGGTGAGATAAAATGAATAATATGACAGTAACAATTGTATTAATATCTATCTATGGTGCACTGAAATTTTGAATCAAGTATAGCAGCAGTAACTTTTTTTCCAAGAATCAAGGTAGTATTACAAGTACATTACAAGTATTTATATTACAAAGAATACCATATTCAGTGAGCATCAATTACAAATAAACTGGGAAAATGTAATGCCCAGTTGTATGAATGTTACTTATATGGTATTGTGTAAATATAGTACAATAAACAGGTGACAACATTTACTTGAGATACATGAAAATGTGACAGTAGTAATAATATAAATGTAGTATGGTACACCACACATTGTTGCTTGCGGGAATCTCCCAGAAAGCGACAACCAGGATCAAACGAAGAGATGCGATAGCAGTTGAAGCTTGATAGTAGGTTGACATGGGTGACACACTCTCCTTTAGCGTCCAGGATCGGTTGGTGACGAACTTCGTAACTCTCGCAAGAAGCGCCTCACATTTCCAACCGCGCGTGCACGCCGCCACAGTGTGCGATTTGTGGTTTTACCAGTGGGGGGGGGATGTCTTAGGGGGTTAGTGTAATTACATACGAGGCCTGTTCAGAAAGTAAGCTCCGATTGATTGCCAAATTGAAACCACAGTGAACATCAGAAATGTTTTACTTGTAACAATTAGCTACACCTTTCAGCTACTTCTCTACGTAGTCGCCGTTCTGACTTAGACTTTTGTCATAGCGTTGTACCAACTTTTCAATAGCCTCATCATAGAAGGCAGCCACCAGTGCTTTCCGCCAATTCTCCACGCTGGCCTACACCTCGTTGTCTGTGTCAAAATGTTGTCTTCAAAGACAGCGGTTCATGTGACCAGAGATGAAACTCAGGGGGAGACAATTGCGGACTGTATTGTGGGTAATCTAACATTTCCATTTGAAAACGATGCAGGAGCATCTTCATTGCCCCTGCAGAATGCGGCTGAGAATTGTCGTGAAGACGAAACAGCACGACAGTTATGTAATGTTAGCTGCATAGCTTCAGGCGAAATTTCTCACCAGTCCCTCGTACTTGGTGGCAGACACTATTTTCTAGACATCTTTACGCACTCACTGCGAGCTCATAAATGAGAAGAGCGACGTGATG
The DNA here is from genome assembly GCF_021461395.2 of Schistocerca americana. Classification (NCBI taxonomy): domain Eukaryota; kingdom Metazoa; phylum Arthropoda; class Insecta; order Orthoptera; family Acrididae; genus Schistocerca; species Schistocerca americana. Next base: position 159,140,409 of record NC_060127.1, on the reverse strand, counting down.
CTAACTGGGGTTATACCAGAGACACTACCCAACACATCTGTGCAAAGCTTTATCGGATTTTCATAGTCGTTTCCATTTTGCGACCGATCGGAGCTTACTTTCTGAACGCCCCTCGTATATTACTAGCTTGGACCGTGGCGTTACCCATGGTTAAACAGTTATTTATAAATAGATGTTAATGCCGCAACTCACTATCAGAAAAGCCATCCCTTGTTATATCTTTAAAAGTACATTATAGGTAAAGCTTATTTACAAAATCATCTACGTACAGGTATACGACGGGAATTCAAAATGTAAAGGCACATTTGTGAAAAGCTGTACTTATTTTGATGATAGAAAACTGAAACATGCGTTATTTTTCTACGTAACCTCCCTGGACTTCAATGCAGTTTTACCGACATTTTACGAGTCTTTTTTTTTTTTTAATTTCATCAGAAAATACTTTTTTCGGTTGCACCTGTAACCAATTTTGCACCGCAGCAATGACGTCTTCACCACTTTCAAATCTTCTTCCCTGTAGTGCTTCCGTTAAGGGTCCAAACATGTGAAAATCACTTTGAGCCAGGTCTGTACTGTATGGTGGATGTTCCAGCACCTCGAATCTCAACTCCTTTATTGCGTCGGCTGTCCGTTTGGAAGAATGTGGGCGAGCGTTATCTTGCTGCACGATGACACCTCATCACAGTTTTCCACGACGTTTGGATCTGGTTACATGTTTTGGTTTCGTACGCAACGTATCACATCCACCATACAATACAGACCTGGCTCTAAAGCCTCGTTTACGCTGGGGCGACGTCTTGCAACACTGTGGCATGCTACGGAAATGTGGCGTGCGTCGTCTTGTAGGATGCTACAACAGGCAACGTCTTGCGGCGTATGTCGCATGCGGTACGTTAATTTATACCAAAGCAACAGAATTTGTGCCACACGTGTGTCGGTCTTGCAGTATAAAGGATGATAAAGTATCGCAGCGGCGGCCTACTTGGTACTTGGTACTTGCACATGCAGCTAACAACGGAAATGAAAACCAAAGGGAAAGATAACGATGTTGGAAGAGAAGAGTATTTAAAGAAGGTCCACGAAATAGTATCCTAGGAACTAGAGGCGCCATACCGTTGCCAAAAGGTGGCCTAAAGGTAAATGTTCGCACAGGTACCGGGCCGGTTACCACCCTGTGTCAGGGCCTGGGGTGGGACTTTCAGCCCCCAGCTCACCCAACTCTGCGGTATGACTGCTGCTTGATGACCGCCACACTACTTCCCTCGCAAGCTCCAAAGTAAACGGATGACGCACCTTAGACGAAAGCAACAATGACAAAATGAGAATGATGATTCAGTTCTAAATGTTTTGAAATGCTTAACTACTACATAACACTATTTCAAAATTAATTAGCAAACATATTAATAGTAAGACTGTATTAAAAACTTTCAGTGTTTGGCTCCACAAATTTAAATTATATGTAAAGTTTTACTCCAGTGCGTGGGAAATAAACATCCCAGGTTGGGATGCATAAACTAAAATCAGAGGAGGGGATGGTCTGATGCAGACCGGGGGGGGGGGGGGGGGGGAATCCCCCCCCATCCCCCCCTGCAAATCGCACACTGCGCCGCCAGCGGCTCCGGCCTGACCATGCACCACGGAGGCTTCCTCGCTGCTCTGCCCCAACCGACCGACACCCTCACACATGGAAACGGTCAAAAGATCAAATACACATCAGCCAATGAGACGACCGACCGTACGACCAACCAATGGTCGCTCCTGCTCCTTTCGTCACACAGTGCCTCTGTATGACCCCAACGGTCGGCAAGTACTGTCTGTCAGCACCTCACTCGCGCTCTATCCCCGACTCTGCTCTGTGTCCGAGGCCGCTCCTGCTCCAACTGACCTCCAGACACATGACGACCCGGAAATACTATCGATCGCTCCAGAGAGCAGTGCACTTATCGATAAGTGCTGCTGCTGCCACTCACGGGCAAGTAGGGCAGAAGTCACTGACGCCAGTAAATGGAATAAGAAAACGAGGCAGCGGTAACGTAAAAGAAGATAACAAACAATAAATGGCACGAACACGAGCCGCGCACGGCTCAGTGTTAACCGTGATTCCTATCCGGGACATTTTCAAATACTGATTTTGCATTTATCTTCCTTATCTGTGGCAACTGCCATGCCGCAGTGGATACACCGGTTCCCGTCAGATCACCGAAGTTAAGCGCTGTCGGGCGTGGCCGACACTTGGATGGGTGACCATCTGGGTCACCATGTGCTGTTGCAATTTTTCAGGGTGCACTCAGCCTCGTGTTGCCAATTGAGGAGCTACTCGACCGAACAGTAGCGCCTCCGGTCAAAGGAAACCATCATAACGACCGGGAGAGCGGTGTGCTGATCACACGCCCCTCCTATCCGCTTCCTCACCTGAGGATGACACGGCGGTCGGATGGTCCCGACGGGCCACTTGTGGCCTGAAGACGAAGTGCTTCCATACCTGTGCCTTGTTAACTTTGTCTTTATTCATATCCTTATGATGCTAAATCGAAACTTTTCGTTTTATGCATCTTGTTGAAAGATAACGTCATGGAGACCTTGAAAATATCGCACAACCACTGGTCTTAACAGCATATCGAATGTCGCTGATTTTTGTGGTCAGTTTTTTGAGGTTTGAATGTTTGTGCTATGTTTCACTTACGGAACGATATGAGGCTTTTTATCGTCCTACAGTGTGTTGCCGTGGTAAGGATAGGGTCATATGAAGCTTACAAGGTATGGCGCTTGAGAAATGGACGTTCTGCGGTAGTGGTATCACATGAATGAAGTTTCATGTACCGGAGACTGAGGCAAAACAACAAGGTTAATCATTAAACATTTGTAATCAATTCATTACTGTTGTCTCTATTTGTGTGTTTTAATTGAATGGTAGCAAAAATCTAGAAGCATCCACGTCTATTTGACCGACAGACGTCACATATGGGAAAGTTAAAGAGATTTTCGGAGAAAGAGGAGCACCTGTATGAACGTGAAAAGGACAGATGGCAAACCAGTACTGATCAAGGGGGGAAAAGCTGAATGGTGGAAAGGATAAATGGAAAGGCTATGCCAAAGAAATGAACTTGAAGACTCTGTTATGGGAAGAGAAGAGAAAGTAAATGAGGTCCATTTTGGAGATATGATACAGGAATAAAAATTTGCCAAAACACTGAAAGATCTCATTCGATACAAGACCACTGGAGTAGACGTCATTATCTCAGAATTGTTTTAACCATTGGCAGGTCCAGTTTTGACAGAAGTATTGCACTTACTATGCGAGATACATGAGACAGTTAGAATATCCTGAAGCCCTAAGAAGAACTTAATGATTCCAAATACAAACAAGACAGATGCCGGCTGGTGTGAATATACCAAACTATCAATATTATTAGTACCGCTGCAAAACACTGAAACGCATTACGAGGGCTATCCGGAAAGTAAGCAACGATAGGTCGCGAAATGGAAACAACAGTGTTTTATTTGCAACAGTTAGCTACAACTTCCAGCTACTTATCTCCATAGTCGCCGGTCCGACTTAGTCTGTCGTAGCGTTGTACCAACTTTCCAGTACCCTCGTTATAGGAGGCCATCGCCAGTGCTTTCCGCCAATTCTCTACGCTGGCCTACAGCTTGATGTCTGTTCCAAAATGTTGTCTTCATAGCCAGCGGTTCATGTGAGCAGAGATGAAAGTCAGAGGGAGACAATTACGGGCTGTATTGTGGTTAGTCGAACATTTTCAATTGAAAACGATGCAGGAGCATCTTCATTGCCCTTGCAGAATGCGGCTGAGAATTGTTTTGAAGAAGAAAACGTACGACACTTATGTAATGTTGGCTGCATAGCTTCAGGCGAAATTTCTCACCAGGCCCTCGTACTTGGCGTGAGACACTGTTGTTCTGGGTATCTCTATGTGCTTCCTGTGTGCCCAGAACTAAAAAGAACGACGCAACGCGATCGACGGGCGTACTAGAGACACTGCCCAACACACCTGTGCAAAACTTCATCGTATTTTCACTGTGGTTTCCATTTCGCGACCGATCGTTTCTTACTTCCCGAATAACCCTCATATTTGCAGAATAATGGAAAGATGGGTAGAAGCGGACGTCAGAGAAGATTAATATGCGTTCCGAATAAATGTAGAAATATTCTCGAAGCAATACTGACCCTTCGACTTACCTTAGAACGTAAGTTGTAAATCTGCTTTTATAGCAATTGGAGGTTTAAAGGAAGCTTTAGATAATTTTGACTGGAATACACTCTTTGAAATTATGAAAGATAGCAGAATAAAATACAGGCAGCGGAAATTTGTAATTACAAGTCCTTATTTGTACATACTCTAGGGACTGATAGATGAGCGGATATGGAACAAAAAAGGTCTAGTGAACTTATGATCGGAAATGCATGGTTTCCATGCTAGAGACCATTTATTCAATCATAGATTGTTGCAGAGACAGCGGTCTAATACGCGCTGTACCATCCAGCAACAGTTACTGTATGCATGGTTTTCTCCTAGAGGGTGATACTGTTCCTCATACGTAATGCCCTACCGCCCTCTCCTGCCGTAATAATTGGTAATGCTGTGTCCGGTTCATTTCTCTTTTTGCCACGCCTTGTAGTCGATGTGATACGGTGTTGTACACAATTTCTCTGTTTTAGAATCGAGAGCTTGCCAACTTGGTGTTTACTTACGGAAAGGAAAGCAGCAATGGGAGGCGGGCAGCAAGGTTGTATCAGGAGACCTATCCCCGCCGACAGCAACCGCAGCATTTAATGTTTGCAACAGTGTTCCACCGTTTGTCTGAGACATGGTCGTTTAAGGAAGTAGGAAAACATGAAGGACATATTCGAAATTTTCGGACACCAGACTTGAATGAAAATGTGATTAACACTGTGGAAGACGACCGCCGTGTCAATTCCAGGCAGTTGATGTGGAACGTTCTCCGTGACAACTGTTACTAACGTTATCAGTTACAGCGCGTGCAGGACTTACTAGTGGTAGACTTTCTATTATCAGGACAATTTTATCACTGGTTTCCGGGATTTGCGACATTCATCCTATTCATAGATGAGGACTCCTCTTAGCGGAGTGTATCTTCCACTTTCATAACAGTCTTCTGTGGGATAGTATGCAGAAACCCCATGGTATGGTGACAGCTAATAGTCAACATCGCTACAGTCGGAATGTGTGGGTCGGGATAATTGGCGATCTTATTTTGCGACCAGTCTTGCTTCCACATCGGCGTTTCTTGCGGGTGACTTTGCCTCCCCAGCTGGAAGAAGTGCCATTGATGATTCGATGGGTTATGTTCTAACATTCTGCGTGGTGTCTGTTTGTTTTAAGTCGTGTCTCCCTACCACTTTTGCGCAACGACGCTCCGAACGTGTTTTTTTTAGCGAATTGACTAGTTTAGTTTGAACCTGGGACCTGTTGCTGGTAAGGAGACGCCAGACCACACATGACATGTAGAGTTCAGAAGAGTTCAGTCAGACTAGCGGTGATATAATGAAATACTTAATGATTTCAGCGTCAGCTCCACTGCACTCCCTGGAAAAGAATACCAACTAAATTTAGTGGAAGGGGTTCAATGCTTTCCTATTTTTAGTTAGCTGGTAAAATAACGTATAAAAAGCAGTTAAGTTTACCATTGGAAATTTTATTCTACTCACAAAACATTGTTTATAAATTGCACTATTGATAAAAGGAAATATTTTATTACAGGATGATAAAAAGCAACTACGTTCAACAAAAATGTGAAAGAATATTCCCTGAATGGGTTTCCAAGTTCTACAATGGATTGAAGGATGACCTATGCTATGTCACATCTATAATCTAGGTTTAAATTAAGTTTCATAAAAAATAAAACTGTCAAAATGGTCTACAGTGAACTTCAATTATCTTTAATTACTTATTTAACTTGTCATAAATTACAGTGGCTGATGTGGCTTCTCAGTAATTGTTTAACAGAAAAATCATCGCATTTCAAATTTTAACTTCAATTAGCAAATGTGAATACCATGAGCTTTAATTGACGATCGACACTAGTATTACGCAAAAAGGGGATGTAACAGATGAGACTTCTGCAGTTCCGTGTGAAGCCTTATGCACTCTTATGTGGCATCGCGGTCGTTCATTACCTTGTCGGTTAGGCAGCGTCAGGGGGCGGCGGGCGGCGCAGCTCCACGCACCTCACCGTCTCGGTAGAACCTCGCTTTAACTTCTCTTTACTACAATTTACTGAAGTTGGTTTAAGAAGAAGGTATCTGGCTGTGTTTTCAACTGACCAATCAGGGTCTCAATGTTAACCTTAAGCTCCGCTTACAAAAATTCTGTCTATCCAATGAGAAACGTTATACTTTTCATGCTGGGGCAATGTTTTTAATGTTTGCGACGGCAACGTAACAGAGACGCGAAAAAGTCTCACACTAAAACTTGCAGCTGGTGTGGCCCCTTTAGTGTTATCGTAAGATCTATACTGTTCTTCTGGAGGGCTCTAGCTTTTAACATGGGCTGGGGGGTGGTCCAGGTGGTTAGCTGGCGACGTGGGTGTCCGTCCCTTATTGTAGGGCCTTCTAGCTTAACAGTGTTCTGCTCTCGGCTTCTGTTCTCGTTTCTCCCCTCGGAACTGCGTCTGTTTCACGGTGGGAAGGTATGACATGCATTTACGCGTTCTTGTGTTAGTTTGTGGTATTCCATTTGCTCACTCTTTGATCATATATTTCTGTTTGCTGATGACACCAGCTTGATAGTGAAGAATCTTGTGTGTAATATTGAAACAGTAACAAATAAAGTAGTTCATGAAATAAGTTCGTGGCTTATGGGAAATAATTTGATGCTAAATCACAGTAAGACTCAGTTTTTATAGTTTCTAACTCACAATTCAACAAGAACCGATATTTTCATCAGACAGAATAGGCATATTATAAGCGAGACGGAACAGTTCAAGTTCCTAGGCGTTCGGATAGATAGTAAGCTGTTGTGGAAAGCCCATGTCCAGGATCTTGTTCAGAAGCTAAATGCTGCTTTATTTACCATTAAAACAGTATCTGAAATAAGTGACACTTCAACACGAAAAGTAGTCTACTTCGCATATTTTCATACGCTTATGTCGTATGGTATTATTTTTTGGGGTAGTTCTTCTGATTCAAAAAGGGTATTTTTGGCTCAAAAACGGGCTGTTCGAGCTATAAGTGGTGTAAGTTCGAGAACCTCTTGTCGACCCCTATTCAAAAATCTGGGAATTCTGACATTGCCCTCACAGTATATATTTTCTTTAATGTCGTTTGTTGTTAGCAATATTAGCCTATTCCCAAGAGTTAGCAGCTTTCACTCAGTTAATACTAGGCAGAAATCAAATCTGCATGTAGAATGCACTTCCTTCACTCTTTTGCAGAAAGGAGTGCAGTATTCTGCTGCATCCATTTTCAATAAGCTACCACAAGAACTCAAAAATCTTAGCAGTAGCCCAAACACTTTTAAGTCTAAACTGAAGAGTTTCCTCATGGCTCACTCCATCTATTCTGTCGAGGAGCTCCTGGAAGAGCTAAAAAATTAAGCAAATTCCAGTGTTACATTGTTGATTTTCTTCATTTAAACTTACGACTTGTCATCTGAATATGTTTTTTTATATTTCATTTTATCTGTTTCTAATATCGTGTTATAATTTCATGTATTGACTCGTTCCATGCAAATGGAGGCTTCTCCTTAATTTGGTCCCACGGAACAATAAATAAATAAATAAATATTACTTTGGTTAATGTCAGTATTTATTCGGAGCTATGTGACATACTGCCGGATTTGCTATCATGTCAGGGTTTTCATGAAAGGTGTTGGATTTGCCTGACACCATACAATATGGCTGCCACATGATGGAGCTCCAGCCCACATCGCCGTTAACGTCCAGACGCATCTCAATCGTGTCTTCCCTGGTGGACGGGTTGGACGAGGGGGTCCAGTTGCACGGCCTGCTCGTTCACCGAATCTCAACGCGTGTGATTTCTGGTTATGGGACCATCTCAAAAGCATCGTGTATGCAGAGCGCACTCCAGATGTGGAGACACTGGAGCAGCGAACTCGTGTTGCCTTTGACACTGTTGTGATTCAGCCTGGCTAATATGAACGTTGAGGCAGCAAGGGTTGCTTTGAGGTACATGGGAACCATTCTCAACACATACTGTGACTCTGGCTGCAAGGTACGTGAGCCGTGAATCGACTAGTGCTACACCTTGTGTTTAGATTGTTTTGGTTTTCCTTTTATTCCCCTGACATGTTTGTTTGATATGTTGTCTGTCATTAAGTGGCTGCTTGGTTGTCTTTGCTATCGATATCTGCGTTTTTGCTTCCGGGAAACTGCTTTGGAGGAAGTGAGATCTTTGACCGGTGGTAACCTCGTGTGGTGGCGCGGAAGTAGGGGCGTTGCGCGCAGGGAGAGTGGTGGACACGGGAGGGAGTGTGGCTCTCCAGCGCGAAGCAGGCGTGGTCGGTTGTACCGAGTCGCCACGTGATGTATGTCGGTTGTGTGTAACGAGCTGGTCGAGTTGACGGAAGAGCTCCCCACGGGTTGGTTGTATACAGAATCGCCCCACGAGTAGTCGCTGTTCATTTCGCCTTGGTGGGACGTCAACAAGCTTCTTTAAATCCTCCGTTTCAACACTGGAGTTTAAAAGGAGACACCTAACATGAAGGAGCGGTCACTACCTGTCAACGTTGCAAAGAAGACGCGAACTCCGGTGACAGAGCGTGTTGCCGCGTGACCGTGGCGTGTTGGGTACGTTGGCAACGCGTGTGGATCCTTGCCATCGGAGGTCGTGTACTGCCTGTTGGAGCTTAATTGCAAGTTAAGTTCGTGGAAGGTTTAATCATTAAGTAATAATTTTGTGTAACCAGCGTCTCTTCTGCCTTGTGGCCGCCGGCGATCGGGTTTCCTGTCCCCGGCACCGGTGTAATTGAAGACAGTGATCTTTCCTCCTCCTCTCGTTACTGTCCGATGGGAGGTGTGTGGTGTCACCGCCAGACACCACATTTGCTAGGTGGTAGTTTTAAATCGACCGCGGTCCATTAGTACATGTCGGACCCGCGTGTCGCCACTGTGTGATCGCAGACCGAGCGCCACCACAAGGCAGGTCTCGAGATTCGGACTAGCACTCGCCCCAGTTGTACGGACGACGTAGCTAGCGATGCACACTGACGAAGCCTCGCTCATTCGCAGAGCAGATAGTTAGAATAGCCTTCAGCTAAGTCAATGGCTACGACCTAGCAAGGCGCCATTAGTAACATTGCATGTATCTAAAGAGTCTCACTTGTATCGCCACAATCTCCAGATGTACCACAAGGATGGATTAAAGTTAAGTATTCCAGCAGCTACGTACTTTTCTTTATAGCATTCATTACGTATCCTGTTTCAGACCTCACGCCATCCTGCTTTATCTTAGCGCGTGCCTTTCGGCTTCCTCTCATTGTGTCTAGGCTGTCTTGTCTAGACACAACAAGGTGTAGTTTTGGCAGTCTAATTGTTTCGCTATTCTGTCGCGAGTTATGAGTAAATTCAGGCTTCTTGTTGGTTGATCATGTGGTCGCTCATTCAAGACTGTGTGATGTAATGTTTCCTTGCACGAGGTTAGCTCTAATTCTGTCAGCAAGTTCAGCCACCTTATAACAAGTTTTCGCTGGCTAAAAGTCGTTGCAGTGACCAGCCTGAGAGTGGCAATTCTGTTTACGGGCGTATTTAAATTGAGTATTCTGCCTAGCCTGAGCATCCCTGAGTGGGTGATTTGTGGCCGCCTTACACGGGTCCGTCACATCTGTTATGTTCTAATGATATTCCAGGACACTTTTGTTTAAATTTTTTTTAATTCCTCCAAGTTTGTAAATTCCTTTTATTGCCATTAATCGTGTGTTAGCTGAGACCTGTTTAATCTTTTTTATGGTGGTTTTGTTAGCTTCACTACCTCACCGTACCTTATTAACAAAGTTCTGTATTTACTTTAGTAGCCTGTTTACTAATGTTCTTTAAATTTTTTAAATTGTTGTGTTGCTATAAATTATTTGATTGTCGTTAGCGGCGTGTTTACAAAGCTGTTTATTGCCGTACTGCTAGTTTCTGTAAGACACGAATAAAACATTTGTGAAAATCTCAACTCGACAGTAAACTACTAGAAATTTGGCCCCGTTTCCCAACTTGTGGTGTGGCTTGTAGTAACCGTAACCATTGTGTGTGTCAATACGGTGCATATTAGACCACAGTCTCTGTAGCAAAATATGACTTCATTAGACCTGTTTTGTTTCGTATCCTCTCATCGATCAATCCCTAGAAGCTCTACACGATGGAAGACGAAAGCCAAGTACGAAAGCGAAATGTGGACGCCAAACAGTTCGGACAGGAAGGAAATAGAAGTTTGTGAAATGTGCTGCTACAGAACAATGATGAAGATAGTTTGGGGAGATCTGATAACTGATAAGGATGTACTGTATCGAATTGGGGAAACAAGAAATTCATGGCACAACGTAATTAAAAGAAGGGATCTGTTGATAGGAGACATTTTGACGCATCAAGGGTTCGTCAGTTTTGTAATGGAGGTACCTGTGAGGCGTTAAAATTGTAGAGGAGGACAGTAAGCTGGTTCAAGTGGGTACAGTGTGCGATAGGAACGAAGAGATGAAGACGGTAGAGTGGGGAGCGTAAGATAAAACGAAGAAGAAACAGTTTTCTGATTTTTTATCTTTATTTCTGCGTAATCAGTATTTAAAAGATAATTGTCGTCTTTCCCCGATGTCGAGGCAAGTTGTCTGTAACCATGGGGGAAGATGACAATACTCATAAATATACAATGCGTTTTTATTTTTGAGAAATATAAAACGATACATTAATTAGCTGAACATTAATATTTCTCATTGAATAGTAAGTAATGAAAGGATTTTTATTTTGAACTGTGTTAAAACTAAAAAACAGCGTTGTTTATTTATTAGGTTGAGGAATGAGTTCGTAGAATTTTTGTTTTGCATGTTGGTATTCCAGTTTTTACGGGTTTATGTTTAGATTGCTATTTTTTATTTGTAGTTCACTATTGCTATCTGAATTTGTATATTCTCACTTTGTCTTTGGGGATAGCGAGCGGAGCGGTGGACGCTAGAAAATTATGTGCCATGTATTGAAATGGGAACCTTTCTGACATATTCTTCGGTTTGAGTTCAGTAGAGGGATTACAGCAATAGAGGGAACGAGCAACATTTGCGCCGAGAATCCGGATTATTGCATTGGACAGAGAATGGCAAGAAAATGGTTTTATCGTTTTAAGGAGGGTTGTTTTGGCACTAGTGACTCTCCACGTTCGGAAAGACTTTCGGTTTGATGAAGATCGTTCAAGCGCATTAATCCACAATGACCACCCACACGCCAGTGTCCTCGAGAATTGGGAAACGTGATGAACTGTGATCAGTCTACCATCGTGCGACAGCTGCATGTAATCGGAAGGTTCAAAAATCGGGTGTAAGTATAGCATTGTAGGGGTCGCCACCGGCGCCAACCTTGTGTGAATGCTCTGAAAAGCTAATCATTTGCATATGACAGCATCTTCTTCCTGTCGGTTAAATTTCGCATCTGTAGCACGCCATCTTCGTGGTGTAGCAATTTTAATGGCCAGTAGTGTATCTGCACTTGCTCATCGTCAATAGGTTCGTGAAGGACACCGACCTTTCCTATCCTGCATCGTTACTGGTGACGAGAAATGGTGTCTTTATGCTAACTCAAGGAATAGAAATGAATGGTTGAGCCAAAACTATGCAACAACTGCCCGCACAAAGATCTTCACCCATACGCAGACATAATGTTATGCATGGAACAGCGACGGTGTGGCGTACTGTGGATCGCTTCCGCGATGTGTAACAATCAGGTCTGACATTTACTGTCATCAGCTGAGACGTCTTGCAGACGCAGTCCAATAATAACGACCAGGAAGACTGAGTGAAGTGACGCTACTCCTCGATACTCCACGATAACGCCCGCCCGCATACTGTTAGACTGACAAAAAACACTGTACAGGAGTTGGGTTGGAAAGTCATACCCCAGCCACCTTATTCACCAGATTTCGCGCGTTCAAGATTTTTACGTTTTCCGCTCTTTATGGAACACATACTGCCTACAGGAAAATTAGAGAGACCTTTGGAGAAAAGAGAACCACTTGTATGAATATCAAGAGCTCAGATGGAAACCCAGTTCTAAGGAAAGAAGGGAAAGCAGAGAGGTGCAAGGAGTATATAGAGGGTCTATACAAGGGCGATGTGCTTGAGGACAATATTAAGGAAATGGAAGAGGATGTAGATGAAGATAAAATGGGAGATACGATACTGCGTGAAGAGTCTGACAGAGCACTGAAAGACCTGAGTAGAAACAAGGCCCCGGGAGTAGACAATATTCCATTAGAACTACTGACGGCCTTTGGAGAAGCAGTCCTGACAAAACTCTACCACCTGGTGAGCAAGATGTATGAGACAGGCGAAATACCCTCAGACTTCAAGAAGAATATAATAATTCCAATCCCAAAGAAAGCAGGTGTTGACAGATGTGAAAATTACTGAACAATCAGTTTAATAAGTCACGGAAGCAAAATACTAACGCGAATTCATTACAGACGAATGGAAAATCTGGTAGAAGCCGACCTCGGGGAAGATCAGTATGGATTCCGCAGAAATATTGGAACACGTTTGGCAATACTGACCCTACGACTTATCTTAGAAGCTAGATTAAGGAAAGGAAAACCTACGTTTCCAGCATTTGTAGGCTTAGAGAAAGCTTTTGACAATGTTGACTGGAATACTCTTTTTCAAATTCTGAAAGTGGCAGGGGTAAAATACAGGGAGTGAAAGGCTATTTACAATTTGTACAGAATCCAGATGGCAGTTATAAGAGTCGAGGGACATGAAGGGGAAGCAGTGGTTGGGAAGGGATTGAGTCGGGGTTGTAGCCTCTCCCCGATGTTATTCAATCTGTATATTCAGCAAGCAGGAAAGGAAACAAAAGAAAAATTCGGATTTGGAATTAAAATCCATGGAGAAGAAAAAAAAAACTTAGAATTACAATGTCATCGGCGAACCTCAGTCAGAGACAGCAAAGGACTTGGAAGAGCAGTTGAACGGAATGGCCAGTGTCTTGAAAGGAGGATATAAGATGAACATCATCAAAAGCAAAACGAGGATAATGGAATGTAGTCGAATTAAGTCAGGTGATGCTGGGGGAATTAGATTAGGAAATGAGACACTTAAAGTAGTAAAGGAGTTTTGCTATTTGGGGAGCAAAATAACTGATGATGGTAGAAGTATAGAGGATATAAAATGTAGACTGGCAATGACAAGGAAAGCGTTTCTGAAGAAGAGAAATTTGTTAACAGCGAGTATAGATTTGTCAGAAAGTATTTGTATGGCGTGTAGCCATGTATGGAAGTGAAACATGGACGATAAATAGTTTGCACAAGAAGAGAATAGAAGCTTTCGAAATGTGTTGCTATAGAAGAATGCTGTGAGATTAGATGGGTAGATCACATAACTAATGAGGAGGTATTGAATAGAATTGGGGAGAAGAGGAGTTTGTGGCACAACTTGACTAGAAGAAGGGATCGGTTGGTAGGACATGTTCTGAGGCATCAAAGGATAACCAATTTAGTATTGGAGGGCAGCGTGGAGGGTAAAAATCGTAGAGGGAGACACTTAAAGTAGTAAAGGAGTTCTGCTGTTTGGGGAGCAAAATAAGTGATGATGCTCGAAGTAGAAAGGATCTAAAAAGTAGACTGACAATGGCAAGGAAAGCATTTCTGAAGAAGAGAAATTTGTTGACATCGAGTATAGATTTAAGTGTCAGGAAGTCGTTTCGAAAAGTATTTGTATGGAGTGTAGCCATGTATGGAAGTGAAACATGGACGATAAATAGTTTGGACAAGAAGAGAATAGAAGCTTTCGAAATGTGGTGCTACAGAAGAATGCTGAAGATTAGATGGGTAGATCACATAACTAATGAGGAGGTATTGAATAGTATTGGGGAGAAGAGGAGTTTGTGGCACAACTAGACTAGAAGAAGGGATCGGTTGGTAGGACATGTTCTGAGACATCGAGGGATCACAAATTTAGTATTGGAGGGCAGCGTGGAGGGTAAAAATCGCAGAGGGAGACCAAGAGATGAATACACTAAACAGATTCAGAAGGATGTAGGTTGCAGTAGGTACTGGGAGATGAGAAGCTTGTACAGGATAGAGTAGCATGGAGAGCTGCATCAAACCAGTCTCAGGACTGAAGAGCACAACAACAACATGGAACAACCTTCAAGGACTTCCCTCTCCGGATGAAAATGCCCTTCGAACATGGCTCGACGAGTTCTTTGCCTCAAAACCACACTATTTCTACAGTCGCGGAATAGAAAAGTTGCCTCAGCGTTGGAAGACAATTGTAAATAGTGAAGGAGAATGTATTATTGATGAGGAAATATTCTGTTACGTTTATCTGTTGTGTTTATTAAAATTATGGAATGCACTGCGAACGTATGCACCAACCCAATATTTAAAAAAAAATGTTAGGCCCAGTGATCTAGCTGTAAAGAGCGTGCGTGGAACCGAGAGTTTGCCGAATCGTATCCTGCCCGGATGACAGAAATTTTGTTTGCCGTTAGTCTGGCCTTCACTTCTTAACAGTGTGAATACGGAAGGACTCGTGATTCGGATTCCATATTAGATTGTGGGCCCCTTTCTCCTGTACGAATGCTGTTGTAGGTCAGGGGCAAGTCACCGAAGCGGCGTACAATCTAAAGGTGACGGTGTTGGGTTTGGGGGGCGCTCAGCTGCGCAGTCATCAGCACCCGTACAAAGTCCCAATTTTTTCACAGTCCAATTTTTTACTCAGTCCAATCTGGCCACTGTCACGAATGATGATGAAATGATGAGGACAACACAAACACCCAGTCCCCGGTCAGAGAAAATCCCCATACCGGACGAAAATCGAACCAGGGACCCCGTGATCCAGAGGCAGCAGCGCTATCCGCTACATCTACATCTACATACATACTCCGCAATCCACCATACGGTGCGTGGCGGAGGGTACCTCGTACCACAACTAGCATCTTCTCTCCCAGTTCCACTCCCAAACAGAACGAGGGAAAAATGACTGCCTATATGCCTCTGTACGAGCCCTAATCTCTCTTATCTTATCTTTGTGGTCTTTCCGCGAAATGTAAGTTGGCGGCAGTAAAATTTTACTGCAGCCAGCCTCAAATGCTGGTTCTCTAAATTTCCTCAGTAGCGATTCACGAAAAGAACGCCTCCTGTCCTCTAGAGACTCCCACCCGAGATCATGAAGCATTTCCGTAACACTCGCGTGATGATCAAACCTACCAGTAACAGATCTAGCAGCCCGCCTCTGAATTGCTTCTATGTCCTCCCTCAATCCGACCTGATAGGGATCCCAAACGCTCGAGCAGTACTCAAGAATAGCTAGTATTAGTGTTTCATAAGCGGTCTCCTTTACAGATGAACCACATCTTCCCAAAATTGTACCAATGAACCGAAGACGACTATCCGCCTTCCCCACAACAGCCATTACATGCTTGTCCCACTTCATATCGCTCTGCAATGTTACGCCCAAATATTTAATTGACGTGGCTGTGTCAAGCGCTACACTGCTAATGGAGTATTCAAACATTACAGGATTCTTTTTCCTAATCATCTGCATTAATTTACATTTATCTATATTTAGAGTTAGCAGCCATTCTTTACACCAATCACAAATCCTGTCCAAGTCATCTTGTGTCCTCCTACAGTCACTCAACGACGACACCTTCCCGTACACCACAGCATCACCAGCAAACAGCCGCACATTGCTATCCACCCCATCCAAAAGATCATTTATGTAGATAGAAAAGAACAGCGGACCTACCACACTTCCCTGGGGCACTCCAGATGATACCGTCACCTCCGATGAACACTCACCATCGAGGACAACGTACTGGGTTCTATTACGTAAGAAGTCTTCCAGCCACTCACATACTTGGGAACCAATCCCATATGCTCGTACGTTAGGATTCTGCAGTGACTAGACCACGAGCTGCGAACTACAATCTAAAGACCTGCACTCGGCCATTGAACCACACCTAATTATTATTATTTACAAAATTCACATAAACTTGTCTGCTTCAAAGTTGGAGCGATGCTCGTGCCTGCCACCACGTGTGACGTTTCCCGGAGTCTGTCCAGTCTTCTGGTGGAGGGTCGGCCTACCTCTCACCACGTGCAGGGCGCTGCTCTGTGCTTCCTTTGAGAGTTTCCACACTGGGACTTCCTCATCAATACTGTAACACCGCCTTGGCTCTCTCTTTGTCTGTCTGAACATACTAATCTCCAAAACTACTACACGAATTTTCATGAGGTTTCCACATGTAACTTGATTACGGCTTGGTACTACGTATAGGCTTTATTTCATCAAAACAGGATTATGGAAAAAAATCGTGATTTTAAGGGGGGTAGGACGTGAAATGGGCCGACTTGGAGCAGGAGAGGCACCACAGGACATTTTAATTTACACTGTCTATACTTTTGCAAATAAATTCATAAAACTTTGTTAGTGTGACCAGGAAGGATTCAGGATTCAAACTCATAGCAGAGGAAGTTCAAAAACATAACAAAACAATTTTTTTACATGTGAAATTTCATCATTTTTTCACTTGGTATTGGCTGCATTTGTTGCTATAGGTACACTTTTCTTCATATGTAAGAGAGATTCTTCGATGAATTTTACACAGCATGCAAACCATACTTACAGGTGTATGAAACTCTAGAATCTCCCAAATCTGTTAAAAACTGTGGTATAAATTGAGATAATTAACTATAAAATTCGAGTTTTCACTAAACACGAAGTTTAAAACGTAACAGCCCATTCATTTTTCCATAGATTAAATAAATTCTAGAGTTTCATACACCTGTAAGTATGGTTTGTAAGCTGTGCAAAATTCATCGAAGAATCCCTCTTACTTATGAAGGAAAGTGTACCTATAGCAACAAATGCAGCCAACAGTAAGTGAAAAAAATCATGAAATCTCACATTTAAAAAATATTATTGTTTCGTGTTTTTGAACTTCCACGGCTATGAGTGTGAATTCTGAATCCTCCCTGGACATGCTGACAAAGTGTTATGAATTTATTTGAAAAAGTATTGTCAGTGCATATTAAAATGTCCTGTGGTGCCTCTCCTTCTCGAAGTCGGCCCGTTTGACGTCCTACCCCCCTTAAGCTTCATTTAAAATCGTCTGCTCAGGTTACTACTTGAGACGATTAATTGTTATGGCGTAGAACACTAAAGAACAAATAGATGGTGCTGTTAGTTTTTTAGTACGTTAAACAATCAATAGATGGCACCGATAGATTAAAAACACCGACAGATTAAAAACCACTAGAAAGCCAAGATCGACAAAAATATTTTTTTTTTTACTCAAGACAATCAGTTTCAACAGTCTTAGCTGTCATCTTCAGGTTTTAACATTTTTATTTTACTCTGAAACCCATGCACAAGATGTCAACTTTGGAAAAACGTTGCGAACTTAAGCACCAAGCCAATATTTACAACCGAGAGTTTGCGGAATCGAACCCTGGTCGGACGACAGAAATTTTGAGTCTACCTTTAATCTGGCCTTCACATCTAAACAGTGCGAATGTACCTTGTACACCGTTTTAAGTGGATTTGCACTGTTTGGGATCTGTTCGGCACAAGTAAACAGATTTCTGTTGCGTACCATATTTATATCATGCAACAAGCATCTGTGAGCAACATGTATGTGGACATGTCCTTCTGGACAAGGTGCTCTGTGTTTTCAAATATTTCACCGATGACTAACGATAATAATACGCTGCATTTTATCCACTTGACGTCTTTGGCATGAGGTTTAGCGTAAAATGATCATGGTTTACCATAAGAAAATGTTTATGGCCTGAAGATGATAGCTAAGATGATCTTGAATAAAAAATATTTTGAACGATCTTGGCTTTTGAACGGTTTTTAACAATTAAAATAGATCGCCTTTAATATTCTCATAATGAGAAATCCAATCAGTGGCAAATCTATTTTGGGGCGTTTAAGTCATTGACAGAATTAAGGCTGCATTTTATCTTTGCGAATACAAACTAACAACAAACTCTCTTGGCTAGGATATCCCAGTTATTGATCCCGCTTTGGGTTTAAAAATCTTAACGACATTGCTTTGCTTCTTTCGACATGTTGTATTTATGTTGTTTTATCGGAAAGACCACTTTATTCAATTTGTTTTCTGATACGAGTGCCTACTCATTACTTTTGATTTCGTCTTGTTTACGTACAAAAATGCGTAGAAATCAGTCAAGTATTTCTGAATAAGCCATAATGGCTAAAGAGGTGAAGACTATGCAGCCTCAAGAATCCAGTGAGTCCCAGAAATATTTACCCTTGACTCTTTCTTTGGAAACTTCGCCCGAAAGCAAGATGCGACATAACTCCGACTGAGAGCGTCATGTGTTATCTCGCTTCTCAGAAACCTTCATTAACAGAGGCTCCAAGTACTTTGTCTCCAACGTAATATCATAAAAGTGGAAGTTGTTGCGAGAAATGGGTAGACGAGCGAATTTTTATAGCCGTTTCGCTTTAAACGTGCACAATTCGCGGTAGGCTCACCGTACGACATGATGATAAACAAAGCGCAAGGCCATATGCTGTGTGTGGCGTGCTCGGACGTTAGTGTCAGTAGCTTTTTTCACAGCCAGTTCTAGGTGGCTCTCTCACATGTACGTGAAGCAAACAAATTCTTCGTTCATGTCCCCAGTCATACTGCCTCAAACTTGCGCACAAAAAAGCTTTAAAAATAAATTCCATTCATACCAATTCTCAGGCACAGGTATAAATAAATGGGCGGGGGCGACGCCGGGTTTCTGAGCTACTAAACCAATATACACTATGTGATCAAAACTATCCGGACACCCCCAAAAACATACGTTTTTCTTATTAAGTGCATTGTGCTGCCACCTCCTGCCAGGTACTCCATATCAGCGACCTCAGTGGTCATTAGACATCGTGAGAGAGCAGAATGGCGCGCTCCCCGCAATCCACAGACTTCGAACGTGTTCAGGTGATTGGGTGTCACTTGTGGCAAACGTCTGTACGCGAGATTTCCACACTCCTTAACATCCCTAGGTACGCTGTTTCCGATGTGATAGTGAAGTGGAAACGCGAAGGGACACGTAAAGCACAAAAGCGTACAGGCCGACCTCGTCTGTTGACTGACAGAGGCCGCTGACAGTTGAAGAGGGTCGTAATGTGTAATAGGCAGACATCTAACCAGACCATCACACAGGAATTCCAAACTGCATCAGGATCCACTGCAATTACTATGACAGTTAGGCGAGAGGTGAGAAAACTTGGATTTCATGGTCGAGCGGCTGCTCATAAGCCACACATCAAGCCAGTAAATGCCAAACGACGCCTCGCTTGGCATAAGGAACGTAAACACTGGACGATTGAACAGTAGAAAAGTGTTGTGTGGAGTGACGAATCACGGCACACAATGTGGCGATCCGATGGCAGGGTGTGGGTATGAACGTCGTCAGCCAGCGTGTGTAGTGCCAACAGTAAAATTCGGAGGCGGTGGTGTTATGGTGTGGTCGTATTTTTCGTGGAGGGGCTTGTACCCCTTGTTTTGCGTGGAACTATTACCGAACAGGCCTACCCTGATGTTTGAAGCATCTTCTTTCTTCCCACTGTTCGAGAGCAATTCGGGGATGGCGATTGCATCTATCAACACGATCGAGCACCTGTTCATAATGCACAGCCTGGGGCGGAGTGGTTACACGACAATAACATCCCTGTAATGGACTGACCTGCACAGAGTCCTGACCTGAATCCTATAGAACACCTTTGGGATGTTTTGGAACGCCGACTTCGTGTGAGGCCTCACCGACCGACATCGATATCTCTCCTCAGTGCAGCACTCCGTGAAGAATGGGCTGCCATTCCCCAAGAAACCTTCCAGCACCTGGGAGAATGGAAGCTGTCATCATGGGTGGACCAACACCATATGAAGGGAGCCACAAACTTGTAACTCATTTTCAGCGACGTATCCGGATACTTTTGATCACATAGTGTATATTCCATAGATAAGCTTGTTGAAGCATTTGTATCTTTCGTGCTGTGACTGAACCTCTTTTTCACTACAAAATCATACGCATTAACCACAAGGGGGTCATAGAGTTCGACTGATCATTCTTGACCCCATCAACTACGTTGTCGATTGACGGTGCCTTGAAGTAAGCAGTGGTCCACAGCTGCTCAACAGGTGACGACGCCATAAATTACCCGGATCATCCACATACATACTCCGCAAGCCACCGTACGAGGCGTGGCGGAGGGTACTCTGTACCACAAATAGTCGCTTCCTTTCCTGTTCCACTCACAGACAGAGCGAAGGGAAAACCACTGTCCGTATGCCTCCGTATGAGCCTTAATTTCTGGCATCTTATCTCTGTGGTCCCTACGCAAAACGTATGCTGGCGGCAGTAGGATCGTTCTGCAGTCAGCTTCAAAGACCGGTTCTCTAAACTTTCTCAGTAGTCTTCGAAATGAATGCCTTCTTCTGTCCTGGGATTCCCACTTGAGCTCCCAAAGCATATCTGTAAGAGTTGCATGCTGATCGAACCTACCGGAAACAAACCTAGCAGTTCACCTCTGAATTGCTTCAGTGTCTTCCTTCAATCTGACCTGGTGCGGATCCCACACACCTGAGCAGTACTCAAGAATAGGTCGCACTAGCGTCCTATATCCGGTCTTCTTTACAGATGAACCACACTTTCTCAACATTCTCCCCATAAACCGAAGTCGACCACTCGCCTTCTCTACAACAATCCTCACATACTCATTCTATTTCATATTGATTCGCAGCGTTATGCCCAGATGTTAAAACAACAGAACTGCGTCAAGCACGACACTACTAATGCCGTATCCGAACATTACGGGTTTGCTTTTCCTACTCATCCACGTTAACTTACATTTTTCTATATTAGGAGCCAGCTGCTATTCATCATATCAACTGTAAATTTTGTCTAGTGTAACTGGGTTTCCTCTTTTGATACTAGTCAATTGTCAGGATGAGCATTACTGCAAAGGGCATTTGATTCTAAAGCATTATGTCACGGTGAAAAAACACTAAATAAATTAGTTTTTCTCTCAACAACATGTGGGCAGGGTGGGTTCTTCCTTAGCTCGGGTATGAGGTAGAATGAAACAGCATTTTTACAAAAGATAACTTTTATTGAAAGTTTTGTACAACGGTTTCCTTACTGGATTGTTCTGGCTGGGAGAGCGGCAGCTGTGTCGTCTGCGAAGCCTTCTGCTGCGGCAGCGGCGGCGTCAGATTACGCGTGGCGGTGTGTATCTCGTGTCACTGTTTCGCCCGGTTGACTGGAGACGCACCTCGTGAGGTGTCCCGTTTAATTATTGAGAACAAAGTCGTGAATCGGACGGTGATACCTTCGATGTGGCGTCCCAGTGTTTCTCTTCTCTATGCGGCCGCATCTGTCCGTGCTGTGCGTCGGCCAGCGGAGCGGCGAGGCGGGGGAAGGCCAGCATCCCAGACTCGAACAACGGACTCCCGCTTGCCAGTCTTCGGCTGTCAGATCTTCATCCCAGCTCACAGATGACTGCTGATGTGAGGCCGTCTCCTTCCCATCCTCACGAGTCACCCGGGTACGTAAAAATCAGTCTTCAAATACCTTCTAGCTTCTGTCTTCTGGCGGCGAGGCTGTTGCTTTCTATTCAATTACAGCGGCAGACTTGGTGCTTCTGTGTACGATGTAGTCTCTTCCTGCATGACGATCTTCAGCACCTAAACTGAACTGAAAACTACTACTCCTCTCGGGCCCACTGCGTCTCACGTATTTATTCACTTCAGTTCACTGGAGGTGAACGACTTCAGGGCCATTGCCTCTCCTGTCACATTGAAAAGCTTCTCGAAGAGTTTTTTTAACGTCGATCATTGGCTCTTGGAATGTAGGCGAGGGCCTTTGATCACATGTAATAGTTGAGAAACACGTGAGCCGTTCGGGCGATGCCCTGACGGCTGGATCGACAGCTTCCGCTTATGTGGGGAGGGCGATGGCTTCTCCTCAACGTGCTGACTTCACGGTCATTGCCTCTGCTGCTCTGCCCACTGTTTGCCAGTATTAAACTAAACTAAGTTTATCATTTATTTTCTAATTTCTTCACATTGATTTCACTAATTTATTTACCTATCTTAAGTACCACTCAACACTAGGCCATCTTGTATCTACAGTCACTTAACTTCGACGCTTTCCTGTAGACCACAGCATCATCAGCGAACAACAAGAGATTTCTGTCCGCTCTGTCTATCATTTATGCGTATAGAAAATAGCAACTCTCCTGTCACACTTCCCTGGACACTCCTGATGTTATCCCCGTCTCCGATGAATACTCGTGGATCTATTACTTAAGACAAACCATCCTGTTGGACGAACATCCGCAACTGAGCATTGTACAAGAGGTTGATGAACCGTGGTACTACCCAATTCTTTAGAAAATCAAAATCACATTCTCACGACAGTTATTTAAAGGAAATAGGAAGCCCGGGATCACTGGTGATGGACAAGCTTGTGATTCTTTTACAATTTTAATTTGACTCAAAACAGACTTTATTATAAACTTCAATTCGGACATTTTCCCTCTTACTGATGCAATAAGCAAATCTTCACTTCAATCGAATTACATAAACAGGAATAAGAATTATATTTTGCGTCTGGAACCAAAATCATAGATAGTAGGCACGGTGAAAAAAATGGTTCAAATGGGTCTGAGCACTATGGGACTTAATATCTGAGGTCATCAGTTCCCTAGAACTTAGAACTGGTTAAACCTAACTAACCTAAGGACATCACACACATCAATACCCGAGGCAGGATTCGAACCTGCGACCGTAGCGGTCGCGCGGTTCCAGACTGAAGCTCCTACAACCGCCGGCATAGGCAGACTGAATAATCAATGATAAACGATCGTTCTTGTTTAACGATATCTCAGAAGACTAGTAACACTGTACACTTCCAACCCAAAGTTACACAACCACATAATACAACAACATCATAAATAACAAAGAGATCTTAAAGCTTGATAAAACTGAACTGCCCACATAAATGTCCACAGTGAAACATGCTTATACTAAAAATATAAAGTGGGCCAACCAAGGTAGCAAAACTTGCACACAGAAATAATAACAAGTCGCACGTTCATTAAAGATACACAGATGATTAACATAAGCTTAAATAAGGAGGGATAGTAGTAACTCAACCAATAAGATGACTTACAGAAACGCCAATACTAACATGGTGGCCTCTCTTAACTAACGGACATAATGGCTCAGAATGATTCCCAAATTGCACTTAACTTTAGAGAACACCGTTAGCGCCCATAGCAATGTTTGGAAGCAATAACGCTGAGGCTGGCAGCCAATACCAGCGTTCACTCCCCACGGCTTGTGCACAGGGTCAGATAACAGGCGGTATGTATTTATATATAATTCGACCGGCCCCACAATGAGGGTCCTGACAAGAATCCATAGCCGCGCCGACGCCATGGAACGAACAGTCTTAACAAATGGCCTGCGGCCTGCAGCACGAATAGATTGCAATGAAAACAAGGTCAGATTATAGCCACACTGGAATATACAATAAGGACGCTCACAAATTCTTATGGAACAATACTCTAACATTACCTGTCTCCCAGTAAATTAGCAGGAAACGTAGAGATCGCTTCCAGTTGCATTAAGGCACTTTCAACATTAAATAAACATACCAAATGCTGAATGAAATTTTCACTCTGCAGCGGAGTGTGCGCTGATATGAAACTTCCTGGCAGATTAAAACTGTGTGCCGGACCGAGACTCGAACTCGGGACCTTTGCCTTTCGCGGGCAAGTGCTCCACCAACTGAGCTACGGAAGTACGACTCACGCCCCGCCCTCACAGCTCTACTTCCGTCAGTACCTCGTCTCCTACTTTCCAAAATTTACAGAAGCTCTCCTGCGAACCTTGCAGAACTAGCACTCCTGGAAGAAAGGATATAGCGGAGACATGGCTTAGCCACAGCCTGGGGGATGTGCTAGTTCTGGAAGGTTCGCAGGAGAGCTTCTGTAAAGCTTGGAAGGTAGGAGACGAGGTACTGGCAGAAGTAAAGCTGTGAGGACGGGGCGTGAGTCGTGCTTGGGTAGCTCAGTTGGTAGAGCACTTGCCTGCTAAAGGCAAAGGTCCCGAGTTCGAGTCTCGGTCGGGCACACAGTTTTAATCTGCCAGGAAATTTCATACCAAATGCTCCCGTGACAAATGATTAAACCATTAACTCTACGGCTGCCGGGAGCGTACACAACCGCAACCAGTCCCAAAGCTGACAATATGTCCTGAAACAAGTTAAAATTTGTATGAAAACCACTTAAAACACACACTCCACAGATGATGAGAAACGAAATGAGGATCATCAGCCTCCTTAAAATAGCCACTGTGGAACCAAGTTCAGAACCATCTCTGGTAGCTACCCGTGCCGCAATAAGTTTCATCAATCTTCTTAGTTAAACACAGAATAAAAGCCATACGTAACTTGGGGCTTGCAAATTACGAGCTGGGAACCTGTTCAGAGTGAGACGGCGAACCCACCACAGTTCTGCACGTCAAGGCGCCCAGTGATCGGCACCGTACATCCGGCGTGCGCCAAAAGACGAGGGGCGGCGAGCACGGCGAGGCCCACGCACCACGGTTAAGCCGTCGGCACACGGGCCGTGCTGTCGAACGTTAACGTTGAGCGTGCCAAGTTCAACGTGCTGCTGAACGCTCAGAAATTATGTGACTTGTGCATACGATACACGGGCTCCAACATGATATACGCGATCGCAACGCACTCCAGCGGCAGTTTGAGGGATGTTTCTAGTACGTAAATCACACTGTTTACTCAAAGGGCGCTCGTATAATTCCCACGTTAGCTGTATTAAAACGCACATTTCCTCCATCGTCCACGAAAAGGAAAGTACGATGTCCAATCAATAAGGACACAGGCTTATAAAAGTTCCATTACAAACATTGCGGTACGAATTTGGAATACTTCTCCGCATAAGATAAACATATTTCATCATTCCCACATTTTAGTAAAACTCCAAGGTCACTCTTACTTGATCACTGTTCCTACCCGGTAGCAGAATCTTTGTAACATATGAATTACGAGGGGTAGAAAAAAAAGGAGCAAAATATCTTTATACAAGTAGCGCAAGCTGCCCTGGAGGTTAAGCCAATCGAACACAGTCACCCCTCAAAAAAAAAGGTGTACTCATATTTACATAACATCAAATATTATAGCTTCTACTTATATTAAACTAATAATAAATTATCAGACGCTAATAAAAACGCGAATGTTAGGAAAAATAATGTGGAAGTGCTAAGAAGCGAACCACCGCCCCAACTAAAACTCAGTACTGGACCAAGACGCTATTCATTACGCTTTTCTTTTTTACATTTTTTTGGGGAAAAAAGGAAAAACCGGGTTTCGAACTTTTTTTTTTGTTAGTACAATTTTTTTTGAACTAAAAACAAAAAAAAAACAAAATAAACCTAAGTGCCACCGCCACTTTTCATCCTATAACAAAAAAAAAAAAAATCTGGTCCACTTCGGGCGTTGGCTCCTGACTATACCTACTCCAGAGAGCTGCCTATATACCCGGGGAAATATGGGAAATCAAGGTTAGGGCTATCCTTACAAACATAACAAAATCTTCCTTTTTCTGAATTTTATTTTTATTTTTATTGTTTTTATTTTCATTTTTATTTTCTATTTTCCTTTCTTTTTTTTTCTTTTTGTTGTGTAATTGATCAGAAGCCTTCTGCACCCCGCTGGTAGTATGTTGAGTCACGTCTTCTCGAAATTGATGTGTTCCGTTTAATTGTTCAGAAATGTTCATTGGTTCAAACAGGAAACCTTCTTCTCTCTTGGCTTAACACATTCCAGCTGCGAGGCGGGTCGTGGAAAGCACTCCCAAGGAAGTTCGAGAAAAATTGTCTGTATTTTGCGTGACGGACAACGACATAATGACGGCCATTGAGGTATGTCCAAAAATCGAGTACAGAGTCGACAGTGTGTTCAAATAGGTAGTGAATGGCATGTCCGCGAATCCAATTCACAGCCTTGGTCATTGTCCGAGGAAAATAGTCACGTTCCGGAAACAATAACGAAAGGGGAGTAATCCGATCCGGAATGTCCCGCGTTAGAAAAGCCACAATACGACGAACCGAGTGCCAAACCTCCGCCGCCGGTCCGCAAACAAACCGATGTTCGTCATTGTCTGGCACTCAAACGTGGAACATAGAGGTGATCGGGCGAGGTGCATATGATGAAGGCGAAATTGGTTCATTTGCTTACCATTGACAGTTAGGTACCAGACAGATTGAACATTCGTGTCAAGGTAACAGGCGAACACTGCGCGCCATACATGACGCCAGTCAACTTGGGGGGAACTTTTGTTCAATCGGGTTA
Source organism: Schistocerca americana (assembly GCF_021461395.2). Lineage (NCBI taxonomy): Eukaryota > Metazoa > Arthropoda > Insecta > Orthoptera > Acrididae > Schistocerca > Schistocerca americana. Next base: position 159,113,828 of record NC_060127.1, on the reverse strand, counting down.
GGTGGACGACCTAATTGGAGGACATTGTATACCGCCTTTGTCTTGAGTAAAAGTTGTCTTGGTAAGGTGAGGCGTAGATAACTGAGTTCAAGAAAGAAGTATCGCATATAATGGAACTGCGGCGGAACATCCGAGATCATCACTGTGGCTGACAGTGAGACCGGCGAATATGCCGACAGGAGGAGACCAGTGAGGCTCGTTGGGCAACGTGTCCATACCGTCATCTGGGAGCTGACAAATAGGGCGCGAGCTCTACCCGGCACGTGAAACAGACCTACCCTACCTCGTTCACAGGGAAGAGTAAGGGTTGCATAGTTAACTCTGAACAACAGCGCAGAGCTGACGAAAGATGCCATCGCTGCCAACATGCGACACGCCACAGTAAGCGGGAAAGGTAGAACTTGTGCTACATGGGGAACTCGGGATGCGATGTATATATTTACATATCGAGCTCGTTGGAGAATATCTAGGGATCGAATGCGATGGTCCATAAGACCTGCTCTGATCATTAAAAGGAGGCATCGGCAGTTGATGGTGGCTGAACGCTGGAGATCAGATGAAAAATCTATTCCCAAACAGCGAATGGTATCAACGGTGGTGAGAGGTGTAACGCTCTTCACGGGAAGTCCCGTGCCAATGAACATAACTTATAACTTACGTACGTTTAAAGAGCTACCTGATGCCTCACCATAAGTCGCTACCCACGTCAAAACAGCTCGAACCTCGTCAAAGCTCGAGCCTCGTCGGCATTACGTAAACAGATGACTACATCGTCAGCATAGGCCGTGCAACAGAATCGGTAGCGATCTATGGACAACCCTACCAAACGTTGTCTTAGTCCACATATCAAGGATTCGAAGGAAAAGGCGTACAAAATCGCTGATAGAGGGCAACCTTGACGTACGGATCGACCTATTTTCATCGGAGGAGTGAGTCTGCCATTGTACATAATCCTGGATGAAGCAGCCCGCAGAAGGCGCATCACTACCGTGATAACGGCGACTGGGAAACCCATACGGTGGAGAACGGCCGTAAGGAACGAATGGTCAACCCTATCAAAAGCTTGACTAAAGTCCAAAGACGCAAGTGCCCCAGGCAGGCGTTGTGCCTGGGTAACGGGGATCATATCCCTGCAGCGGCATAAAGCCGTGCGGATATTATTATCCCCTCCCAAAGATGCTTGGTCTGGCGACACAACATATCGGGCAACGTTTTTAAGTTGTGCCGCCAAAAGGCGAGTGCCACCATGCGGTTTATGTACAGGAATAATAATTCCTTCCATGAAAGCGTCCGGCACAGGTACTTTCGGAGACATCAGTTCCCGACAGATGGAGGAGAAGGTGGACTCTAACAAATCGCGGAAGGTGCTATAAAATTCGAGGGGAAGACCGTCGGGTCCTGGGGAGCGATTGATGGTTCCTGCGCGGATCGCATCGCGGACTTCATCATCAGTCACCTCTGACATCAAGTCAATCGCCGCATCTCCTGGGATACCACCGAAGTTGTGGGCGTGAAGCACATTCCCTATTGCAGATTGGGTTACGTAGTGACGCCCTTCTTGGTCTGTTAGGACGTGAATCAATTTTTGGCGTCAATTTTGGCGTTCTTGGATGATATGGTACATCGACGGATGAGGCATGCGATCAGCAGTACGAGATCGTACTATCGCTCCTTCCAAATGCCTCCGCATGAGATTGGAGATTTGTGCCTTAGCATGGTTCATCCTTGTATGGCGCTCAGGGGAGGCTGGCATCGTGGAGCATTCTCGTAGGATCCTGTAGTAAAAGTCCATAGTGCTCTTCCTCCAGGCTACAACATCTTTGCCATACCGGATCAAAGTTTTTAGAAGAGCAGGTTTTGCACACTGGATCCACCAGGATATGGTAGACGGATACGTGGGACGGCGTATATTACATGTGATCCAAGTGTCTTCTATTAGAAGTCGACAGTCAGGTGAATTAAGAAGTGTCGTGTTCAGCTTCCATAAACCACGTCCATGCCATACTGCGTGTCTTGTGAGAATAACATCACAGAAGTAAGCCTCATGATCTGAGAAAGCAACAGGCCAGATTTCAGCCTGTCGAGCATGTTGAATTAGGGATCGCGAGATGTAGATGCGATCCAGTCGGCTAGAGGAGTGCGCAGTGTAGTACGTAAAGCCCAAAAGATCACCGTGAACATGTCTCCACGTGTCATGGAGACACGTGACGACTGTTTCCAGAGCTCTGCATGGTGAGTGACGCGGCAATTGATCCTGAGGTCGCTGGGTGCAGTTGAAGTCACCACCCATGACCCAGTCATCGTGTAGTCCCATAAAAAGGGGTGTAACTTCATCCGCGAAGAAGGCATTGCGTTCACGACGGTAGCTGGAGCCCGACGGCGCATAAATGTTGACGTTGGGGAGGCATAGGACATCTTCGGCAGGAAGACCTTCTCGTAAGATGATGGCAACACCACTACCGGTGTCCGAAGCGGGAGAAAGATGCGCCGTGAAGCCGTGTGGTGGTGAAAAATCAGCGACATGCACCTCCTGAAAAAGCGCAATATCTATGTCCGCATCATAAATCATATCGCGGAACAGCGCTAGTTTGTGGGGCGCACGAATGGTCGCGAGGTTAATCGTTGCGACACGATAATGCTGGTGTTGGAGTCCCACAGGCACAGGTGGGGCTCCTTTTTCAGGAGCGAGAGGTCGTCGATCTTGCCGGTCCGCTGAAGAGGCTGCTATTGTGGAGAGTTTGCGGGTGCGGGCGCAACCGATGGGGGCGCCCCATCATCAGCACCGTCCACCCGAGTCCCTTCGATCTCCACGTCGTCTGCCCAGGAGACTGATACTGCGGTAGGGCATCGGCTGTGCACATCATCCACGTGGAGAGGAGACGTAGTTTTCGGCTCAGCGGATAGGCTCTCTTCAACGTCGACCTGTGGGGGCGACGGCGCCAGTAAGGAGGGGTGTTCGTTGCCAGTGGTCGCCTGTGGCAGGTCGTTCGCATCAGACTTTTGGTCATCAAAGAACGGTTTGTCGCCCATCTTCGGGTCTGCATCCCTGGTATCCATCCGTAGAATGGATTCATCAGGGGGTGTACGGCTACGTTTCTTTCTCTTTCGTGTCGACCCTTGTTTTCGAACATGTCGTTCAGAGGCTGATTGCAGGTGGCTTTCGTCTGACTCCGGACCAGTCTGAAGGAAAGCAGAAGTAGGTACCACTCCCGAATCAACGACCATCTCAGTAGCATTTTCAGTCACAGTGCTGCGAAGATTCGGCAGGTCAGGATCTGGCGTCTGTGGCACCTCAGAAGGAATCTCAGTAGCGGTTGCATCTACCTGATCAGACGACGTCAACGGAGCCGGAAGACCCTGTGTAGAGGTGCTACCTTCCTGGGCAACCTTGGCATATGTGACAGGGATCTGAGTGATCACCGCTGGGGACGCTTCCTCGCCGACCGGCATCTGGATCAGGCGGCGTCGCATGCAGGCGGATCTGACATGGCCTTCTTGTCCACAACCCGCACATGTTCGGGGTTGGCTGTCGTACATGACAATGGCTCGCACCGTGCCAATTGACAGGTATGACGGTATATGTTTTTTCAGTTCGGTTTTGACCTGACGCACACCATTAGGGACATGGTAGGTCGTGAAGGTTTGCCATTTTCCTCTACGTAACCGATGACGTTACCGTATGGTTGTAACGCAGAGACAACTTCGTCCTTCGGCACTTCAAAAGGTAGTTCAAACACCCTAATCGTGCGTTGACCGTACTCTATTACTCTAGACAAACGACATGCCGTTTGTGTGTAATGATATTCTATTAACCCATGCTAGAAACGTTAATAGTAGATAATTATGTTACTAATTGAAATTTAATTATAAAAAATTGTACCAAGAACAATGCGTTTTGGGTGGATCTTCCGTGTGTCGGTGCCTTCAAATAGCCTACTCTCATAACACGCAAGTTACAATAATTCTTTTAGCACGAATATGATGTTTCTCATTATTTTATTGGTACGAATCACACAACTAACAAGGCGTTTTGCAGTGATTCTCAATTTTCTGGTGCTCAGAAACGGCATATATACATACAGGCTTGAAATGAATGCCAATATGGCGCCTCACAACTCTGTACCGAAGGGAGACGGCGTGTGTGTGACGTAGGTGGCGTTGTGCCATCTCATTGGTCAACGCTCAGACGCACGCTCAGAATATCTGACTTGCTAGATATTGCTCTGCACGTTCGGAAAGACTCCCGAACATGCTATTCCACGCTATGACGTCAGAAACTCGGCACGCTCAACGCTCGACGTTTGGATGCACGGTCCGTGTGCTGATGGCTTTAGGGACGCGGGCTTGTTTTCAACACAAGTTGGCTCGTTGAACGCCGACCGGAGACTCCCTCGTAACAAGTTCACCCCGAAACCCGGCAGGGGGAGCAGTAAAAGATAGAAAGACAGCCGAATATCGAAATCAGCGATGCAAGTCGAACAGCCCAACGCCAGCCACCACAGCTCAGTTGAACGCTTGAGTTGTAAAGTTCTTTTATTATCACACGACCGGTTTCGGTCTCTTATAATTCCATCTTCAGGTTTCGTAACTTGGTGCTGTGTCCCCCGAGGACCGCGGTGGACCTGTACTAGGCGCGGCGTGCTACTTATGAGCGCAGGACTCCCTGTTCGTCGGTCATAGGTATCACACCGAGCCTAGTACAGGTCCACCGGGACACAGCACCAAGCTACGACACCTGAAGATGGGCTTATAAGAGCCCGAAACCGGTCGCGTGATAGTGAAAGAACTTTACAGGTGAAGTGGTATATTCTACCTATGGTATTACTTAAGAAGTCTTCGAGCCGGTCACATATCTGGGAGACTATTCCGTATGCACGTATGAACCGTGGTAAAAATTTGCTGTTTTGAAGAGCGCGCCGCAGCGCGTAGTGTGAAGGAGTCGCCCTCCGTTTCTGGCGGTGGCGCCGCTGTGGCAATCGCAGCTTTGGTGTCTCCTTCTGGTGTGAAAGGGGAAAGGTTGCTTGTTCACGCGCATTTAAGGGATGCTATGAGCTCGTCAGTGAGAGTCAGTCAGTCAGAGGCAGTTGGTCAGCCAGGGCAGTCTGTCAGTCTGCTCAGTTGGTCAGCCAAGTTAGTCTGGGTCTGTCTGTCGTCCGCATTGGAGAGGCGTTTAGCGTCTGTCGGTCGTCCGGAGTGCTAGTATGTGTTAGGCCGCCAGTCTGCTCGAGTTTTCTCGGCACTGGCGGTTGGATCGATCGGTTGGTCGATCGCGCACTGGGACACAAGATGACTCGTCCGCCTGGAGCGTCAGGGCATGTGAGGTCGCCACGTCAGTCCAGTGGGCCGCGGCGTATAGTGAAGCGTAGTGGCTTCGTGCCCGACACGAGAGCGAAAGGAGTCAACCCACGACATCGGTCTGGCCGGGGCGAGCTGCGACGCCGTGAGACGGGAGATCGGCGCGCCTTCCTGGGTCCGTTGAAGCGGCTGGCAGCGGACGGTTCGGGAGATCGTTTTGGGGTGCTACGCCAGGTCTTCGCCAGAAATCGCAGTTTATTAGAAGTTAAGTGGTTGGAGATATGTTATTTCAGTTAGTTGTTAAATTTTGCTTTTCTTGGTCAGTCTCTCGTCCCCAGCTTGCTCGTCTGTCTCCCGGCCGCATTTGTTAGGCATTTAGTGTCTGTCTGTCTGTCTGTCTGTCTGTCGGTCTGCCGTACGTTAATAGCTGCCTCTGTCATGTTTGTCGGATTCGGTGTTAACGAATTTATAGAAATAAGGTAATAGCCGAATTCCTGACATACGTTTTCATCTTGCCTATCATCTTGCAAGGCGGTATATGTGTAATGTAAAGCATGTTGTACACTTAATGAAAGTCTGATTCCATGGGTAATTTTTATAAAGTTGCCACCCTTCCACCGTAAGAGCCCTTTTTAGAACAAATTGCACTTTTGGTGGCAAATAATTTCTTAGTGTGAGTGTTTGTACCATTTCCGCTCCTCTTAAGGGGTGCATAGTTAATGTGTTTGTGTGAGTTGTTAAAATTTTTTACTTTAAAGTAATCTGGTGTGCTGCAGATTTGCACCAGTGTACTCTTTCAGAGGTTGTTGTCAGCGGCCGTGACCACTGCCGTGTTGAAAGGGAGCAGGGAAGCTTCTCAGCCCGGAGGCTCATACTGTAACAAAAAAAAATTGTTATTATGTCTCTGAATAATTGTAACTGGATATTTAGAGGGTGATTTCTGATTGTAATTTTAAATCCGTTTTTGAAAAGACTTTTAGGAATAAAATTCACATTTATTAAAGGTAATTTTATTTTTCGTCAGTTACTTCCTGGCAACTACTTCCACGCTCACCTAGTGTGATTAAATGTGTTAATGTTCTTGTTGAATCGCTAGCAAATAAAGTAAATTCGTTAAGAAAAGATTTTGAAATATAAAATCACGGTTCAATGTACCTTCGTTAGCAGTCTGCAGTGGGATGCCGTGTCGAATGCTTTTCAGAAATCTAGAACTATGGAATCTCTCTGTTGTCCTTCACCCGTATTTCGCAGTATATCATGCGAGAAAAGAGTAAACTGAGTTTCGCACGAGTGATGCTTCTAAAGCCGTTCTGGTTCGTGGACATGAGCTTTTCGGTCTCTATGAAATTTATTATATTCGAGCTCAGAATACGCTCTACAATTCGGCAGCAAACCGATGTTACGGATGTTGGTCTGTAATTTTGCTGGTCTGTAATTTTACCTTTCTTATATACAAGAGTCCCAAGCGCTTTTTTTCCCAGTCGCTTAGCACTTTGCGCTGGTCGAGAAATTCGCGATAAAAGCGAACTAAGAGGTCAGTGACGTAGAGTACTCCTTGTAAAGCCGAATCGGGATTCCATCGGGACCTGGCGACTTGTTTCCAATTATTTGAGTCGTTTCTGTGGGGTCTTGCCCACTCGTCGCTAATAGGGCGCTTAAGGCATGCAGCGTTCTCGGAATGTTATACAACAGTTCAAACAAATAACATTAGTAGTGAGCCCTGGCGCTCGTTACTGGCGCGCCAGTCTCTTGGATGTCCATTATCGTTCCTTCGATGTTTCTTATCTTTGCTTGTCTTGTTGTTTTCGGCATTCGCGGGGCGAGCGGCAGTTTACGTTTGCTCGGGCTACCTGCTGAGACGCCGCGAGGTACGAGGTGGAAGCAACCACGTATACGTGGAGTTGGTTGTACGCGGTCTGCCGGTTCGGCATGGAGGATATGTGTTGGCTGCCTGCATGTCTGCTCTCCTGATTTTGCTCGCCGTGCCTTGCGACCTCCTAGCTTGGGTTGCTGCCCGGTGTATCCTACACGAGCCATACCGGACGTCCAGCAGAAGCCAGCAGAAGTTAAGCAGCCTTGCGTTTCTTTAAAGAAAAGGAGCAAACGTATAAGACCTTTTGTGACCAATTTTGGTGGCCTCTCAAGTGTGGCCTTCGCGTTTACACTGCCTTTGGGGAGAGCTAATTCTTTTACATTTAAATAGTTGGGGTTCCCTGTCCTTTATAATCTTTTGGGGTTTTATTTGAATTTTCTCTTTCGGGTTCCTTCCTTGTGCTTAGTTAAATGTTTACTTGTATAGCGGGAAGTGACTCCTGGTTAAAAGTCGAAGAAGGTGTTTTATGTTACTGCCGCCCCCGGTATTCGTCTTTTCAATGAAGTGTTGTCATCACTTCGAGCGACCTGGTGTCAGTCCTCGTTAATTATGCTGGTTTATGCGTACTTAATTTTGAATTGGCCATTTAAATTAATATTTTGGGGCGTAGTATAACACTAAGGCAACCTCATTGTATACCACCTTGTGCCCCGGTCTAGTACCTTAATTTTCAGTGGCACGAGTTAGCTCCACTACCGGTTTTACTGATGTGCTCTCTTCAAAATCTTGTCTTGTGTAAGTCTGCCCCATGTGTGTCTGGGAACACAGAGATGAGCTTTAGTGTGACTTCAGTGCTAGTCAGTTAATGGAATCTTCATTTAGGCTTGGCTTCCACTGAAGAGTTTGAGTGGAGCGTAGTGTGTTTGATTTGTTTTTCTTTTAATTACTTTAAGTTTGTTTATTTAATGGGGAGCAAGACTTTTAAAGCCTGTTGGTATAACTCCCCTAGTTGCGGGGTGTTGCTAATTCGTTCCAAATGGCCTACTACTTATTCAATGGTAAGGCTGTTGATTAGTTGGTTACTGTGAGTACAAATTCACGCTATTTATTTGTTACCGAAATTGTTGAAGTGTCTGAGTCGTGATTCAATCACTAGCTACGTGTTTGAGCTAAATTGATATAAACCTTACATTGATTCCTTAAAATTTATTGCCAGCAGAAACCCCTTAAGAGAGCTAAATTATGTCACTGCTTACGTTAACCTTACTGGGAGCAATATTTCATGTAGATAAATTTTGTCTTAAAATGTGTATTTCTCTGATCTAATAAACGAGTGATAAAAGGAAAAAGCAAAGTGTCCTGGTCCTTCGTATTGTGTCCGGTTGGTAACACGTATCAAGAAGTTTTATTTCTGGAAAGCAGATTGACAATACTTAACTTTGATTACAGCAAATGTCGCTATCGAGAGGTGACATGAGAACGGTAAAGTTCTTGCCATACACACAGTCCAAGTAAGCAGTTGATGCGGATCACGACAATCTGACGGCGTAGCACAAATGCCCGTTGCAGACTGGGTCGATCTGAGCGGCTGAGGCTAACAGGAGCCTCGCTTGTAATCACTTCTTCCAGGTGTCGCTTTTGGGGCGGTGCCGTCCAATTCCGCGCACCACTGGCCGATGTACGAGGGTAATCCCAAAAGTAAGGTCTCCTATTTTTTATAAGTACATAGACCTGTTTATTTCTACAATGGTTTACAGCAGTTTGCAGGTTGAACATTTAGCTATTTTTCGACATAGTCACCATTTCTGTCGATGCATGTTTGTAGACGCTGTGGCAGTTTTTATATGCCCATGCCGCCATGCCGCTCAGAAAGTTATGAACCTCTTCTTTCACCTCGCCGTCGGAGCTGAATCGCTGGGACCACAGTTAACGCTGACATGTACTGTGAGACTCTGAAAAAACTCAAACGGGCAAACCAGAACCGGAGAAGAGGAATGTAGAGCAAGGAGGAGGAGGATATTGGTGTTTAACGTCCCGTGGACAACGAGGTCATTAGAGACGGAGCACAAGCTCGGATTAGGGAAGGATGGGGAAGGAAGGCAGCTGCGCCCTCTCAAAGGAACCATCCCGGCATTTGCCTGGAGTGATCTAGGAAAATCACGGAAAACCTAAATCAGGATGGCCGGACGCGGGATTGAACCGTCGTCCCCCCGAATGCGAGTCCAGTGTGCTAACCACTGCGCCACCTCACTCGGTGTGTAGAGCAAGGGTGTACATTTTCTCTATGACAACGCTCGCCCACACATCTCTCGGCAAACCGTTGCTCTCCTGCAACAGTTTCAGAGGAACGTAATCACCCACCCACCCTGTAGTCCTGACGTGGCGCCCAGTGACCATCTCCTGTTCCCTAGGTTAAAAGAACATTTGGCCAGAAAACGATTCAGCTCCGACAGCGAGGTGAAAGAAGAGGTTCATAACGTTCTGAACAGCGTGGCGGCGAGCTGGTATGACAATGGCATAAAAAAACTGCCACAGTGTCTACAAAAATGCATCGACAGAAATGGTGATTATGTCGAAAAATAACTAAATGTTCAAGCTGTAAACTCATGTAAACCAATGCAGAAATAAACAGGTCTATGTTCTTATAAAAAAAAGAGACCTTACTTTTGGGATTACCCTCTTATCCTCACTGCCTTCTCTATTCTTGCGTACTGCATCTTCGTTCCGGCGCTTGTGGTTACGCCAGAACAGTTTCTCTACGTCAGGAACGCTCATTACTGTGTCATCCATAAGGGACACTGTACGATCTACATCTACATATATACTCCACAATCCTCCATACTGTGCGTGGCGGAGGGTACCTCGTACCACAACTAGCATCTTCTCTCCCTGTTCCACTCCCAAACAGAACGAGGGAAAAATGACTGCCTACATGCCTCTGTACGAGCCCTAATCTCTCTTATCTTTTCTTTGTGGTCTTTCTGCCAAATGTAAGTTGGCGGCAGTAAACTTGTACTGCAGTCAGCCTCAAATGCTGGTTCTCTAAATTTCCTCAGTAGCGATTCACGAAAAGAACGCCTCCTTTCCTCCAGAGATTCCCACCTGAGTTCCTGAAGCATTTCCGTAACACTCGCGTGATGATCAAACCTACCAGTAACAAATCTAGCAGCCCGCCTCTGAATTTCTTCTATGTCCCCCCTCAATCCGACCTGAAAGGGATCCCAAACGCTCGAGCAGTACTCAAGAATAGATCGTATTACTGTTTTATAAGCGGTCTCCTTTACAGATAAACCACATCTTCCCAAAATTGTACCAATGAACCGAAGACGACTATCCGCCTTCCCCACAACTGCCGTTACATGCTTGTCCCACTTCATATCGCTCCGCAATGTTACGCCCAAATATTTAATCGACGTGACTGTGTCAAGCGCTACACAACTAATGGGGTATTCATACATTACGGGATTCTTTTTCCTCTTCATCTGCATTAATTTACATTTATTTATATTTAGAGTTAGCTACCGTTCCTTACACCAATCACAAGTCACCTTGTATCCTCCTACAGTCACTCAATGAGGACACCTTTCCGTACACCACAGCATCATCAGCAAACAGCCGCACATTGCTATCCACCCCATGCAAAAGATCATTTAAGTACACTCCTGGAAATTGAAATAAGAACACCGTGAATTCATTGTCCCAGGAAGGGGAAACTTTATTGACACATTCCTGGGGTCAGATACATCACATGATCACACTGACAGAACCACAGGCACATAGACACAGGCAACAGAGCATGCACAATGTCGGCACTAGTACAGTGTATATCCACCTTTCGCAGCAATGCAGGCTGCTGTTCTCCCATGGAGACGATCGTAGAGATGCTGGATGTAGTGCTGTGGAACGGCTTGCGATGCCATTTCCACCTGGCGCCTCAGTTGGACCAGCGTTCGTGCGGGACGTGCAGACCGCGTGAGACGACGCTTCATCCAGTCCCAAACATGCTCAATGGGGGACAGATTCGGAGATCTTGCTGGCCAGGGTAGTTGACTTACACCTTCTAGAGCACGTTGGGTGGCACGGGATACATGCGGACGTGCATTGTCCTGTTGGAACAGCAAGTTCCCTTGCCGGTCTAGGAATGGTAGAACGATGGGTTCGATGACGGTTTGGATGTACCGTGCACTATTCAGTGTCCCCTCGACGATCACCAGTGGTGTACGGCCAGTGTAGGAGATCGCTCCCCACACCATGATGCCGGGTGTTGGTCCTGTGTGCCTCGGTCGTATGCAGTCCTGATTGTGGCGCTCACCTGCACGGCGCCAAACACGCATACGACCATCATTGGCACCAAGGCAGAAGCGACTCTCATCGCTGAAGGCGACACGTCTCCATTCGTCCCTCCATTCACGCCTGTCGCGACACCACTGGAGGCGGGCTGCACGATGTTAAGGCGTGAGCGGAAGACGGCCTAACGGTGTGCGGGACCGTAGCCCAGCTTCATGGAGACGGTTGCGAATGGTCCTCGCCGATACCCCAGGAGCAACAGTGTCCCTAATTTGCTGGGAAGTGGCGGTGCGGTCCCCTACGGCACTGCGTAGGATCCTACGGTCTTGGCGTGCATCCGTGCGTCGCTGCGGTCCGGTCCCAGGTCGACGGGCACGTGCACCTTCCGCCGACCACTGGCGACAACATCGATGTACTGTGGAGACCTCACGCCCCACGTGTTGAGCAATTCGGCGGTACGTCCACCCGGCCTCCCGCATGCCCACTATACGCCCTCGCTCAAAGTCCGTCAACTGCACATACAGTTCACGTCCACGCTGTCGCGGCATGCTACCAGTGTTGAAGACTGCGATGGAGCTCCGTATGCCACGGCAAACTGGCTGACACTGACGGCGGCGGCGCACAAATGCTGCGCAGCTAGCGCCATTCGACGGCCAACACCGCGGTTCCTGGTGTGTCCGCTGTGCCGTGCGTGTGATCATTGCTTGTACAGCCCTCTCGCAGTGTCCGGAGCAAGTATGGTGGGTCTGACACACCGGTGTCAATGTGTTCTTTTTTCCATTTCCAGGAGTGTAGATAGAAAACAACAGCGGACCTACCAAACTTCCCTGGGGCACTCCAGATGATACCCTCACCTCCGATGAACACTCACCATCGAGGACAAACGACAGACGTTTGTATGATTATCCTGCGTGAACGATTCAAACGTGGAATTTAAAACTTCGGCCTTCGTTTTGCTATCTTCTAATGCCAGGCCACACAGGTAAATGAATGATTGGATGAAAGCCTTAGACCCGCTTAGAGATTTTACGCAGAGCCAGAATTTTCTCGTGGTCTCGGCCAGACTTTTAGCCAAGGTATGATGCTGGTAACTTGTATGTTTGTAAAGGCTTCGTCGCTAGTGCTATGGAGGCCCGACTGCCACTGCTTTTAGATACTTCGAGCTTATGGGTTCATGAAACGGCTCCTGGTGCATTACACCACTAACCAGGAAAGTACTTGGACTCGAACAAACGCAAATACACCAAAATCGTGTGAGAAATAATGTAAAGGTCTCTTATTGCACTACTGATACTCCCGCATCTGCAAAACTCTGCAGTCGTCCGTTAGAGGCCTCTGTGTATGCCATGCCGCATTGCACGCTGACCTGCCGGTACGCCAGTCGGGACCAGTAGGGACGGTGCAGTGTGCCTCTGAAGTTGCGTTTTGTGACATTATTTTTGTATTGAAGCGTCAGATGGCTCGGCGATTGGTAATCAGTCGTGCTAATGTATTGCGATTGGTTGAGATGAAGTTACGAAGAACCCTTGTTCGTGAAGATGGTATTGGTGTAGAAGACGAATATTCGCATGCAGAAATATGAGCATAAGTTAGAAACAGATACTGTCGTAACACTAACACATAATGATGATGATAGGGATGATAATGACGAACAACTCATTGCAGACGGCAGTGCTACGGCAAGTGCGGGAAGAGGCGATGGAAGCAGTGACAGTGAATACCAACCGTCTCCCAAGAAGAAGGTTAAAGTTGCAAGTATCATCACGGCGTTTGATGACAACACACCGGAGAACATGTACGATGATTATTACGTAAGAGGTTTCGACACATACGACAAGCTTCTGAAAAGATACCCTAAACTGAAGTGTAAAAGCAATATATAAAACATACTGGATTACGTGGCAAAGAAAAGAGAAGGGAATACAGTTTTCAAAGGAAATCGAACACTGCTGTTCAAGACCATCAAGGAGCGTGCAATGGCGAAATTCGATGAAGCGCGAGAATGCGGTTCCGCCGTTCATTATTGGCATTTACAACATTGGGCGCTGGACGTAGCCTGAAATCTCGGGTGTACAAACTTTACAGCTTCACTAGGATTTATTACTAATTTGAAAAAGGAGTTTAGGATAACGTCACGCCGAATCAGTATGCTCCAAGCACGAAAAGATAAGGATGACGAAGAAGAGCTGATTGAAAGAGCTCAAACGTTTGTTGCTGACGTCAATGAGCATATCACGGGAGAAAACATCGATATTAGTTCTGTATGGAACTGTGATCAGAGTCAGTTCAACTATGAACTTTCTTGTGACAGAACACTATCCATGAAAGGGGAGAGAAACACTATCGCGATGTTGCAATCAGTTAACTGTGCAACACATAGTTACACTATCGATGTTGCTATATCAATGGACGGTTGATTCGCAGACAAACTCTATATATGCTTCCAAGAATCCAGTGGAAGGTTTGGACCCCGCGTGTCAAGGGAAACAGATACGCGGTGCCCTCCAAATGTCTTCGTCGATGCAAGTGTGAGTGGGAAGATAACGAAACAACATCTGAAGACATTTTTTCTGTCAGTTTTGAATCCTCATTTGTCAAGAAAGTCATTAGTGCTTTGTGACTTCTGGTCTGGACATAAGGATGAACGAGTACTACTGGAAGTATCTGGAGGAAAACATGTAGATTTAAAAATCATTCCGCCTAAAACTACAAAATATGCACAGCCTCTGGATGTGTATTTCTTCAGGCAATATAAAATATATGCCAAGAGAATAACAGACTTCATTAAACTACGTTCCAGTAATATTCAGCTGAAATTGCACGACAGATTCTTTATCATGCATATGCATTCTGTCATTTACAATCAGTTATCTGCGGGAGTATACAGACCAATGCTTCGTTACGCGTGGCAGAACGCCGGCTTCGATATTGGTGAACCAGTGAACAACTTCAAAAGTGTCATTGACGTGGCGTTCAACACTCATATTATAGAATGTGCAAATACGCCATGCGATCAACTTGCATTTCTCCACTGTGCAGTCATTCGTATTGCTCGGAGCATTTTATTGACATTCCGCATTCACATTTATAGTTATGATTGCTGCATTGCATATGGCGTCTACAATTACATCTACAGTGATATCTAGAGCATGACTGCAGAGTTTTGCAGAAAAACGACACCCACCAGCACATTCAGAGGTACATAATGGTCCTGTAACCCAACGTTCATACAGGTCTGTTTGTTCGAGCACCAGTACTTCCCTGGTAAGACCATTTCTCCTGCCACTACTGCACAGCTGTGCGCCAAGGTCAGGCAATAGGACAGGAGAACGATTTTACCACACTCTAACAAATCAGTAAAAAAGGTCTCCCTGTCACTATTGCATAGCTAAGCCGCAGGGCCAGATAACAGGATAGGAGAAGGAAGATTCTACAACACTCCAACGAATTAGTAACAGAATCATACAAATATCTTAAAAAGGTTTACTTATCTTTGCGAGTAGCTGAATGATTAAGTCAGAAACACTGCTTGTAATATAACACAGAAAAGGTTCTCAATGGCTAAGTGCAAATAAACGTAGATAAACTTCACCTTACGTAGCAAATACAATTACAACTGTCTGTTCACTTCTAAGAGTTCACTAAACGACGTTCCCTGTCTAAGACAGCCCTGGACGCTGATCTGTAACCTAGTGGGCGAGGGCCGGTCTTCTATCTTCCGAGTAGGCTTCTGTCCGTTGTTGTCCAGTCATTGGCGGAATGTAATCGGCCGGAAATTGGCCGAGGCGAAGTCGATATCTTCATCCTCAGCGCCGCCCGAGGCGCTTGCAACACCTCCGTTTTTATCCCGACCTGATCTGATCGAATAGCAGCCCAATATTTATTATTAACATGACTGTGAACCTAATGGGGCTGGTAATCGGAATTGACTGGTACGGAAGTTGTTACTTTCCAGTTCGTCAAGTTCAATACTATAATACTGAAAGTATGGTAATAAGGAACACCAACACAGTTTTACTAATTACGAACTTTTATTCTTCTCAAAAGACAAAAAGGAGACAGCCACTGCCTTTGTCAAACATATCTAATTACGGCTAATCTCAGCACAGGCTTTCTTCATTTGGCATTATCGTCACACGCTAATCCATCACTGCATCCAACACTGCAGTCCAAGGTTAGGCCGGCGCGGTAGACGCGAAACTAAATATCTGCACTAGTAACGTCACTGATCACTTTTATAAAGACACTTCATCACTTTCTCGGTATTTATTTATTATTTAGGGGTCTAACCACAGCGATGGTGACACCCCTCTCGGTTGAAAACTCTGTATTCCAATAATGACCTCCACACACACACCATTCCCGCCAACCACTCTGGCGCATCTCGACACTCGCTCTCGCAACACGTCACAATCGATTGTTCGCCCTATCGACCTGTGCCGAGTGCAAAGTTATAGTAAGGGCCTACGGACCCCTTACACGCTGGTGGAACACGCGCAAGTAGTGAGTCTCTACTGCACTGGCACCAGCTCTCATCTTTGTGCTTGTGGTGTTTTTGCCCTGGCTGTGTCTTGTTCGGACGATAAAATGCTTCGCGCATGGATCTTTTCACAGACGCACGACTCCCTACTAATCTTTGCCTGTCGTCATTTGCGCGTCCCCTTTGGAACCGAGAGTGCAACGGCCTTTGTTTGGTCAGCATTTTTCGAATTTCGTTATTAAACCACGGTGGGTCTTTTCCGCCGATAAACCACTTGCTTGGCACATTTCCCTAGTCGGCTCCGTTAGAGCTCTTTGATTACGGGAGAAGATTAAGAGTTATAAAACTTGGAAGAATAGTGACTATGGAATGTACGTTGTCTAAGAAAAACACATATAGCAATGAATAGCCAAATAAATTCAACGGACGAAATATCAGTGACTCTCTTAAAGAAGCAGCCTGGACGTCTTGGGGTGCTGTATGAGGTGTAGAGTCGACCTGTCACACTTACCAATGACGTGGCAGCGACGCGAAGCGTACGAGGGTGGACCCAAAAGAAACCGGTCTCTGAGGACGCTGCCACTCGTGGACGTAGTGCAGGGTTCTCACGCTAGATGGTGTCAGTAGAGACCTTCATGAAACAGCTGTGCAGACGGCGTCAGTGTAGAGCTGAACGTGCAAGTGTGGTATTTTGTTTCTCTGACTGTTGGCGGGTTACCTCTGCGAAGTCGTTATGGCAACTTTAAAAGAACAAAGAGTGTGTGTGAAATTTTGTTTCCTGCTTAAAAAAAACTACAATGGAGATACACCAAATGCTCCAGTAAGGTTTGCAGGAGGACGCTATGAGCCGCACACAGGTTTTCGAGTGGTTTGGGTGAGATGTGTGTTGAAGACCAAGCTCGTTCTGGACACCCTTCAACATCGCGAAATGAAAACAATTTAAAGTCCGCCAGAAGACCAACGAGGATCGTTGCCAAACGATAGACCAAATTTCATCAGAGACAGGAATCAGTTGGAGCTCGTGCCCGCAGATTGTGAGTGAGGATTTGAACATGAGACGTGTTGCTGCTAAATTTGTTCTGCGCCTTCTCACACAGGAGCAAAAAACCATCCGCATGAATGTGTGTCAGGACTTGAAAACAGCGATTGCACGTGATCCAAACTTCTTGAACAAAGTCATTACAGGGGATGAGAGTTGGTGTTACGGGTATGATCCAGAAACCAAGCAAGCGTAAAGCTAGTGGAGGACTACCAACTCTCCCAGACCAGAAAAAGCAAGGCAAGTGAGGTCAAATTTGGAGACGATGATCATTGTCTCTTTTGATGTTCGTGGAATTGTGCATCGGGAATTCGTACCCCCTGGCCAGACTGTTAATCAGCACTTTTACTTGGATGTTTTAAGGCGTCTGCGAGAGGACGTGTGCAGGAAACGCCCAGAACTTTGGCGATCAGGTGACTGGTTTCTGCATCACGACGACGCTCCAGCACACACGGCCTTACGAGTGACCCACTATTTGGCATCTCAGAGGTGGTCTGTCGTTCCCTACGCTCCGTATTCGCCGGACCTAGCTTCGTGCGACTTTTTCCTATTTCCACGAATGAAAAAAACGGTAAAAGGGGAGCGTTATGACGATCTGGAGGCGGTAAAAACAGCTTCGCAAAGGGTGTAAAGTGTCAGGCAAATCCAACACCTTCCATGAAAACCCTGACATGATATGCAAATCCGGCAGTATGTTACATAGCTCCGAATAAATCCTGACATTAAATTAACCAAAGTAATAAGATCAACGAGTGAGCAAATGGAATACCACAGACTAACACAAGAACGCCTAAATGCCTGTCATACCTTCCCACCGTGAAACAGACGCAGTTCCGAGGGAAGAAACGAGAACAGAAGCCGAGAGCAGAACCGTGTTAAGCTAGAAGGCCCTACGATAAGGGACGGACACCCACGACGCCAGCTAACCACCAGGACCACCCCCCAGCCCATGTTAAAAGATACAGCCCTCCAGAAGAATATATCTTACGATAACACTAAAAGGGCTACACCAGCTGCAAGTTTCAGCGTGAGACTTTTTCGCGTCTCTGTTACGTTGCAAACGTTAAAAACATTGCCCCACCACGAAAAGTATAACGTTTCTCATTGGATAGACAGAATTTTTGTAGGCGGAGCTTAAGGTTAACATTGAGACCCTGATTGGTCAGATGAAAACACAGCCAGATAGTTTTCTTTTAAACCAACTTCGGTAAATTGTAGTAAGGAGAAGTTAGGGGGTAGTTGCTTCAGAGACGGCGAGGTGCATGGAGCTGTGCCGCCCGCCGCCCCCTGACGAACACTGACAAGGTAATGAACGCACGTGATGCCGCATTTTTGAGCGCATAAGGCTTCACTCAGAACTGCAGAAGTCTCATCTGCTGCATCCCCTTTACGTAATACTAGCGTCGATCGTCAATTGAAGCTCATGGTATTCACATTTGCTATATAAGTTAAAATCTGAAACGCAATGATTTTTCTATTATATAATTATTGAGAAGCCACATCAGCCACTGCAATTTACGACAAGTTAGATAAGTAATTAAAGATAATTGAGGGTCACTGTAGAGCATTGATAGATTTCTCTTTTGTGAAACTTAATTTAAACCTAGATTATAGATATGATATGGCATAGGTCATCCTTCGATCCATTGTAGATCTTGGAAACCCACTCAGGGAATATTCGTTCACATTTTTGTTGAACGCAGTTGGTTTTTATCGTCCTGTATTAAAATATTTCTCTTTATCAATAGTGCAATTTATGAACAATGTTTTGTGAGTAGAATAAAATTTCCAATGGTAAACTTAACTGCTTTTTCGACGTTATTTTACCAGCTAACTAAAAATAGGAAAGCCTTGAACCCCTTCCACTAAACTTAGTTAGTATTAAGATTCTTTTACAGGGAGTGCAGTGGAGCTGACACTGAAATCATTAAGTATTTGGTTATATCATCGCTAGTCTCACTGAACTCTTCTGAACTCTACAGGTCATGTGTGGTCTGGCGTCTCCTTACCAGCAACAGGTCCCAGGTTCAAACCAGTCAATTCCCTAAAAAACACGCTCAGAGCGTCGTTGCGCGAAAGTGGTAGGGAGACACGACACCACGCAGAATGTTAGAAGGGCACTGGACAATATCAAATTTGAAGAGCTCCAAACATGCTTCCAACAGTGGGAAAAGAGGCTTGACAAGTGCATCGCATGTAATGGAGAGTATTTTGAAGGTGACTGAAGTAGTTTTGTAAAAAGGTTCATCAATAAATTTTTTGTGACAACAATACGGTTTCTTTTGGGTGCCCCCTCGTATGCGACAGTCAGTTATATGGAACCAACCCACGTGGACGCGTGACAAAAGAGCAGAAAGTACTTATCCACTCAGTGACCAAAATACCTGTAGCTGCCGAATGGGACGACTGAAATCAGTATCCCGTGGAATACGCCCTCTGCACAATTCATTCGATCATTCCCTCATCAGTTTACTACATCCAGCTTATAGATCTCCCGTTTGTACTCGCAATGTAGGACATGCACTGCTTGACAATTGCTAAGGAGCAACTGTCAGCTGCTGCTACAGAACAACCGACAACTGCTATGGAACATCCCACCAGTGTTACTAAAAGGAAATATAGAGAACAGGACGTGTTAACTGTTTCGACGTTTTTGCACCAACGCTCGGTATGCATTCGACACTTCATGCAGTACCGTGTTTGATGAATTTCGCTGTCGAACTGATTAGTGCGACATTCCGCGTGGTACTATAACATTCTTTGTTTATGGTTCATTTAAATTTTTATAATATTTTGCTTTAAAATTTTCACATATTGATACTATATTTTCTGTATATGTAAAGTGTGTTATACTGGAGTTAGAAGTTCTTCGCATTGTCTGTAAGTAATGTATGTAAAATACTATGTAAATTGTTTACTGGGTTAAATAATTTTCTGATGACGTTTTGTAGTTAAAATATTTGTGTGTATAAACTGTTCATGTTGATGTAAATTTAACTATTGTATGAAATCGTCACACTTAGGAACACTGTGAGAAATAGGTGTTACGTAAAAGCCAGTGTGCTTTTATTTGAAACGGACGTGGCTGTGGGGAGTGGAAAAGGTGACAATGTCGAGATGGAGCGCTACAAGCACGGGAAGTAAGTCACACACTCAGTAGCTAGCAGTGATTGGGGCAACACCTTTGTGGAGCAGGAGAAGCTTTGCCTGCAAATTTCCACAAAAATGCCTCGGATGAAGACTGCAAACGGCTTACGGCATAGCTGCGACTTGTTGGGGAACTGTACGTAAAATTGAACGACGCCAGAAACTGAGCCCATACATCATGATGCATGCAGGCCGTTCTGTCGGTAGTGTAGCCGCCATGATGGTTCGCCACTCCCAAGCCTACAACCACCAGATAATATTTTTTTTGTATTTTTTCTTTTGTACGGCGTGAACTATTAATTTAAACTGTGTTTTAGTAACCATTCTTAAACTTTAAAGAAACTGTTTCACCTTGTTGCCTATATAGAGTTCCTTCCTGGTGTTTGATTAATCCGAGTATCCTGTTTTACAGACTTAGACATTATGGTGCTAGGAGCCGTTACCCAGGCTGCTCCATCTCTACAACTGCCCCTCAGATACCCTTACAGCAGCCACGAACACTTCATCTCCCGCATGTGGGAGAATGGTACTGGCCACCATAGGTTGCCGAAGGCCCCCTGAAATATTCACGACACCCATGACCAGCGTTGCTGGTGTTAGTATTCCAGATTCCCGAAAAACGCAGGAGAAATTTTCCGATACCCCACGAATTCTCCACATAATACGATATTTGAGATTTTTCCGATACTCGTCTTCAATAAATTACTGAT
The DNA here is from genome assembly GCF_021461395.2 of Schistocerca americana. Lineage (NCBI taxonomy): Eukaryota > Metazoa > Arthropoda > Insecta > Orthoptera > Acrididae > Schistocerca > Schistocerca americana. The sequence goes on along the minus strand of NC_060127.1, from coordinate 159,093,057 downwards.
TACAGCATTTCATGCTCATAATATGCTCATATGCTTCATAAATTAAAGTATTTACGAGATAAAACAGAAATTCAAGTAATTCGAAAGACCACAAAAAGTTTTTTATGTGGCGTAATGCTTTGCCCTAGACATGCGCTCAGCAGCTTTTCTCGCAGGCCCTCAGCCATTGTTATGTCCAGTCTCGCTTAAGTAATATCTGTAGGTAAAAGAGTATTTATCTACCCTGTTTATATGATATTGCTTGAAATCTTCTCTGTGAAACTCATTCTGAGGTCCTGAAAATCATTAGACTCAACACCAGCAACAAACTCACCAACCATCAAATTATCGGTGCAACAGCTACGATATAAATTGTAAGACGTTAAATTTCCACATAATGACAATCCCCAAAAATCCCTAATCGAGCTGAAATTCCTCACAGTTTGGGAAATTCCCCACGAATTGGCAAAGCTGCCCATGACATACTTTGATGTGGCTGAGTCGACAACAATGTGCACCTTGTTGATCGCGTCCTATGTGGGCCAAGCCTTCCGGAAAACTTACTGCCAATCACTCATGCCGCACAAATCTCTGTGTCTCATCAGTCTGTCTCTTAGCAACTTCTCGAAGGTCTTGCTCAGGAAATTGAGAAGACATATTGGCCAGTACGATTTTGGCATCCTTGTCGGGGCCTTTCTTTATTCTCACTACTTCTGCTACTTTCCAGTTAGTCGGAATGTAGCCACTCCGACAGGTCTTGTGACGCCAAATATTGGAGGACTTCTGCCGGAATTCCGTCCAGACTGACCGCTTTCAGTCTTGCGAAAGTATAAACCGCCCCGTCGAGCTCCTTGAGAAAGGGTATATGTTAGCACCATTTTGATACTCAGGTTCCACGCCTCCCTGATGGCACCCTGCTCTTCTTCTGGATTTTCATATGGTGACAACTTCTGCAACAAAAAGGACAGTGTGACAACAAGTTGAGCACCACAGACTGCCAACACGGTGAACATTGTTGCGGCATCTCTTAGACGCTGCAGCGGAGACAGGTGGTGCGTGCAAATACAGCACTGGACACATCGCTGGCACTGCATTGTCTTATCAGACGAGTCTCGCTTCTACACACAGCAACACAATACACATATCAGAACGTGTACGCTCCAACAGTGCTTAATTTCAGAACATTTAAGTGCCACAACATACTTCCTCAACAACACAACCCTTCGCCACCTTCCCTTTCCCCCCCCCCCCCCCCCCCCCCCACACACACACACACACACACACACGAGCACACACACACTTACCCATAGATAAAAGTCACAGGTTCAAAGTTTTGAATATTTGTGGTAAAACTTGCAAAGAGCTATTTTTTACAAAATACTGTTCTGAAATTCAGGTTTGTGGAAGATAACCCCTTATAATCAAAACAATAAAACCACAAGATTTAAAATAAACAACAGCTGCTGCCGTCTGTCCCCGTACCACTGTCATATTCAGCTCGATACAATGCGGCAGAGGTCGGTTGTCTTCGAAAATATGACGTCATGCATTTAACTGCAGTCAGCCGCAACGTTCAAACAACTACGTTCTAGCTGCTCAGTTAATTGTAGCTGCTCAATGAACGTGTGTCCCGTACATAGGTGCATGCAAGGAAGGGGGGGGGGGGGCTGGTGTGTGTGTGTGTGTGTGTGGGTGTGTGTGTGTGTGTGTGTGTGTGTGTGTGTGTGTGTGTGATTTCCTAAGGCACCAAACTGCTGAGGTCATCGGTCCCTAGACTTACACACTACTTAAACTAACTTATGCTAAGAACGACACACACACCCATGCCCAAGGGAGGACTCGAACCTCTGGCGGGAGGGGCCGCACACCTGTGACATGGCGCCTCAAACCGGTCGGTGGGAGGGGGGTAGGTAAACTGGACGGAATATATCTTCCTGATATCTGAGAAAACGCTTTTTATTCATTATCCAATTCTCTCACTTTATAGCAATGGTTATCAGCGACTCAGCTGCACACTAGGCTAATTACTGCTATAGTGTGCGTCATTTACAACGGCGGCCGAGTTTAGGTTCGTTCTGCGCATCTGACATCACAAAACGCAGTCAGCCAATGAACAGAGAACCACGTTGCCAGAGGTAGACTGCAATGCAGAGCACGGACGAGTGTCTTCAGTTTCAGAAATGTTCAGTCATAAATAAAGTAATTGAACAAACGCAATGTCTTGATAGCAGACTTTCTAGTACAGAAAGTTAGGAAAAAGCATTCTTTATACAAATTGCTTCATATTCTATTAATTAATTAAACCAAACAAGCAATAAGCGGCGTAATTCAGACGATAGCAAGGAAAGATGTTTGTATTATTCTCACAAACCGCTTTTTCGCAATAAAGAACAGCGGTAATTGTTTATTTTGTGCTGTACTTCGACGAAACGTGAATAATTCTTAGTCAGACCAACAGTGTTTATCGGTATTTGGCGTGATGTTTTAGAGTCCTCCACGATTTCTGTTGAATGACAAGCTGCGTTAGCATAATGGTTCAGACGTTTGGCTGCTATATCATAGGTTCTGAGTTCAAACCTTGATCTGTGCTCAATATTTTCTTTATTTAAAAACAATATCGAAGTGTCTTACTTCATGAATTTTTTTCGTTTGAATGTAATTTTTTGAAATTTCTAGTGCTTTGTCTCTTCATTATAATCATAATAAGTTTCCGGTTTTTCTAATTTTGACTCCCAATATTTCTTATCACAGCAATTAGAAACAATGAAAAGGCACACATACAATATTCATGTTATCTGTTCTGTTTGTATATCTGCTCTTCCGCAGTCGCTGTTTTACTATTCATATTGAGATATATTCTTTTGTGACAGTATTAAAAGTATTATTTAGAGCAGAATATCGGCTCGTATGTTGCCGAGCTTCTTGATTGTCTGACTCAGTTCTTTGCTTCACTGCTTTGGCAACATCGTATTCAATGTTTTCGTCGACTGATCTATGTTTTGGCAAGTATTTGTTGTCCGTTGTGACAAACACAAATTGTTTGCACACTGCACCTCACTGACAATATATTTTAGTTTCTATGTTTTATTACGTCCACAATCACTTTTGTGTACTTCGCCAACTTTGGTTTAATCAGAACGTTTTAGAAAAAAGCGAAATGACTCTGGTACAAATAAAAGTTTTATTACAGTCGCTGAAGATGGAATATTTCCCAATATTACATACGACACCTATCTCGTACTTAAATTAAATGAGACATTGTTATACAGTAAATTTTATAGGAAATTTAGGTATTTTGTTAACATTTCATTCTCAACATTGTGGCAACTAAAATCGACCATACGGAAAGTATACACTATGGACTTTTACCTCTGCAAACTCTTCAAAATTTCGTGCAATGGTTTACTACATTTAATGCTGTACAATAACTGCGTTGAACATCGAAACAAAATTAAGTCATTTATGGGGGGAAGGTATCAGTCAAGAAGATGTGTAAAAATCAAATTTTTGGGATAAATAGTTTTTGTGAAATCGAATGATAAAGTGTGTCAAAGCAGTCGAAACACCATGTGTCTGCACAGGCGAGCAGTGCAATGATGACAAAATCGCGCACATCGCGGAATGCGGGAAGCACGTCTCTGTAGCAGCGAAAGGGTTAATGCGGCCGTGGTGGCTTTACTTAATAAACTGTGCGCTCCCCCCTAAACGTAAGCTTGCGAACTATACTATACTATGGCGCTGCTTCTATTGGCGCGTGCGTCGTGTGCAACTGGCAACGTAGCAATCTCCCGCGTCTGGGCGGGCATGCGCGAGCCGCCAAGATAAAAGAATTGAACTATAGTCCGACGGAAAATACTGTGACTTTAGCAATAACTATATACATATATACTAGATTTTTTTCCTTGCATCTCTGTAAGATGAGAAAATTCCAGAAATTAGAGCTAATACAGCAATGGTGGGCGATAACCTCCGGCGTAAGAAGTCACGCTTGTTCTGCAACGGTCTTGTCAAAATGGGAGGAAGAGGGGACAGAGGTTCAGGGCACTCTCTTGCCCTTTCAGAGGCTGAGTTCCGCAATAAATTTCAGCTAGTAAGAGGGGAAACTACCCCTACAGGCGGGAGAAACAGCAATGATCAATGGTATGAGGATGCAGAAGGCAATGGAGATCACTGCATTAAAGACCCCCCCCCTGCGGGTCCGGGGATTAGAATAGGCCCGAGGTATTCCTGCCTGTCTTAAGAGGCGACTAAAAGGAGTCCCACCCCCTCAAGGGGGTCGTTAGCGCCTGCGTCCGGAGACGGACGGTTCCACGACCTCTATTTGCGGTCATTTTGCTTTTTCACTTCTCGTTTCTTCCTTCCTTTGTTTGGTTCCTTTCTTTGCTCTTTTCCACCTCACTGTCTTCCTTACTCTTTCCCTTGTCTTCTTCTCCTTGCCTTCTCATTGCCTTCTTCTCCTTGGTTCTCCTTGCCTTCTCATTGCCTTCTTCTCATTGCCTTCTTCTCCTTGCCTTCTCATTACCTTCTTCTCCTTGCCTTCTCTGGTCTCCGCCTCGGCGTTTGAGACAGTCTGTCCTCTCTCTCCTTCTCTCTCTTCTTTTTCCTCTTCTTCCTTCCTCCCTGTGCGTGCCTGAAGGCCGACCCACGCGTTCGCACGCATAGCCGGTGACGGGGTAACGCGTAATTCCCCGCCCTGGGTAGACATGTAAGGCCCGGGGAGGGGTGATTGGCTGAGCTGATACCTTCTGACCATGCCGATTGGTCCCTCCGTCTGTTTCTCGGGAGGTGTGACCTGAGGTGTAAACATTCACCTAAGGCGGGAGTGCCCTCTGAGAGGGTCCCCACAAGGAAGGAGCGCGCCATCGGAGACGCTGGCAATCATGGGGGATTCCTCCGCAATGGCTTTCACTCCATCTGTCTCGACTTCTGCCCAAAAACGGAAACGTGACCAGCCACCAGTGACAAAAGTACTACCGCCTGCCCCACAGTTCCTCGTCGTTTCTCGATCTGAGGACGGAAAGGATTTTTCCTCTGTCAACCCTTTCGTTATCCAGAAGGGTGTAGATGCCATAGCCGGATCTGTCAAATCTTGTACCAGGTTGCGTAACGGTACCTTATTACTAGAAACTGAGAGCGCCTTTCAGGCACAAAAACTGCTTCGGGCCACACTCCTGTACATGTTCCCTGTGCGGGTGGAGGCTCACCGAACTTTGAATTCGTCTTGTGGTGCGGTCTATACTAGCTCCCTCGACAGATTGACTGACGAGGAGATTCAATCATTCCTCGCTGAGCAGGGCGTGACGGCTGTCCATAGGGTCATGAAGAAGGTCAACAATGACCTTGTACCGACCCGGACACTTCTCTTGACCTTCGATAGTGTTAAGCTGCCATCGCGCATCAAGGCGGGCTACGAGGTTATTTCTGTTCGCCCCTATGTCCCAACACCTACGCGCTGCTACCAGTGTCAGCGTTTCAATCACACTCGACAGTCTTGTTCCAATGCGGCTAAATGTGTCACTTGTGGCAGGGATGCCCATGAGGGTGACTGTCCACCTCTGTCTCCTCGTTGTGTGAACTGTCAGGGTGACCATACCGCATCCTCCCGCGACTGTCCTGTCTATAAGGAAGAACGCTGTATCCAAGAAATTCGGGTCAAAGAGAAAGTGTCCACCTCGGCTGCTCGCAAGCTGTTGGCTAGTAGGAAACCCACGCTGCTCCCAGTGGGGAAATACAGTACTGTCCTCGCCTCTCCTCGGACTACCAGGGAGGTGGCAACCCAGACATGCGATCTGCCCTTCAGCACCACGGTCGTCCGTTCGGACAGTGCTAAGATCGCCCGGTCAACGTCTCCTCTTCCTCCCGTCACCCCTCAGCCACAAGCACCTTCATCAGCTTCCGCCAAGACGAAGACCCAGAAGTCCAATGCACGGGCCTTCAAGAAGGAACCGTCCCGTGCAGACTTCCTACGTACCTCGACCTCCCAGCCTTCGACCGGTCCTTCCACCAAACGTCCTTCCAAGAAGGCTCATAGGAAGCACAGTTCTCCTTCTCCGCCACGGCGCATTTATTCTCCCGCGCCACCCAGCGGTTGCCGCCCCAGGCCGTCATCCGTTTCGCCTGGCCGCACCGCTGGTAGCCGAACATCTGGCCGTTCACCGGCGGAGGAAGCTCCCCCTCCCGGTCATCTTCCCAAGATGGCCGATGAACCTATAGACCCAATGGACGATGACTGTCCGCCTACTGATAGCGGCGGCAGTGCTCGCTCGTAGCCAGGCCCTCAGCGGCCTTCGAGGTGACCTCTTCTTTCGTCTTTCTTTTCTTCTTACGATGGCACTTATTCACTGGAATATTCGCAGCATTCGCTCCAACCGAGAGGACTTGAAGTTGCTGCTCCGCTTGCACCGTCCGCTCGTCGTAGCCCTCCAGAAAACGAAGCTACGCCCATGCGATCAAATTGCCTTGGCACACTACACCTCTGTGCGTTTTGACCTACCCCCTGTGGTAGGTATCCCGGCCCATGGAGGGGTTATGTTGCTGGTCCGGGATGATATTTACTACGATCCCATCACGTTGCACACCGGCCTGCAGGCGGTAGCCATCCGCATTACTCTCCCCACTTTTACATTTTCCATTTGTACCATTTACACTCCATCGTCATCTGCCGTTACCAGGGCAGACATGATGCAACTTACTGCTCAGCTACCTGCACCATTTTTGTTAACTGGAGACTTCAATGCCCACCATCCCCTTTGGGGCTCTCCAGCATCCTGCCCGAGGGGCTCCCTGTTAGCAGACCTTTTCAACCAGCTCAATCTTGTCTGCCTCAATACTGGCTCCCCTACTTTTCTTTCGGACACATCTCACACCTATTCCCATTTAGACCTCTCTATATGTACTCCCCAACTTGCACGCCGGTTTGAGTGGTATGCACTTTCTGATACATATTCGAGCGACCACTTCCCGTGTGTTATACATCTCCTGCAGCATACCCCCTCTCCGTGCTCCTCTAGTTGGACCATCTCCAAGGCAGACTGGGGGCTCTTCTCTTCCAGGGCGACCTTTCAGGATAAAACCTTCACAAGCTGCGATCGTCAGGTCGCACACCTCACGGACGTCATTCTCGCTGCTGCTGAATATTCCATCCCTCACCCTACTTCTTCTCCACGTCGCGTACCGGTCCCCTGGTGGACTGCAGCATGTAGAGACGCTTTACGTGCTCGTCGACGTGCTTTACGCACCTTTAAACGCCACCCTACAGTGGCGAATTGTATCAATTATAAACGATTACGTGCTCAGTGTCGTCGTGTTATTAAAGAAAGCAAGAAAGCCAGCTGGGCTGCTTTCACAAGCACCTTCAACAGTTTTACTCCTTCTTCTGTTGTCTGGGGTAGCCTGCGCCAGCTATCTGGCACTAAGGTCCACTCACCAGTTTCTGGCTTGACGGTCGCGAATGACGTCCTTGTGGCCCCTGAGGATGTCTCCAATGCCTTCGGCCGCTTTTTCGCCGAGGTTTAGAGCTCCGCTCATTACCACCCTGCCTTCCTCCCCCGCAAACAGGCAGAGGAGGCTAGGCCACCTAACTTCCGCTCCTCGAATCGTGAAAGTTATAATGCCCCATTCACCATGCGGGAACTCGAAAACGCACTTGGCCGATCACGGTCCTCCGCTCCAGGGCCTGATTCTATTCATATTCAGATGCTGAAGAACCTTTCTCCTGCGGGTAAAGGTTTTCTTCTTCGTACTTACAATCGCATCTGGATTGAGGGACATGTTCCCGCATGCTGGCGCGAGTCTATTGTTGTCCCGATTCCTAAGCCGGGCAAGGACAAGCATTTGCCTTCCAGTTATCGACCCATCTCGCTTACCAGCTGTGTCTGTAGTGATGGAGCGAATGGTTAACTCTCGATCGGTTTGGCTGCTCGAGTCTCGACGCCTACTTACCAATGTACAATGTGGATTTCGTAGGCGCCGCTCTGCTGTCGACCATCTGGTTACCTTTTCGACCTTCATTATGAATAACTTCTTGCGGAAGCGCCCGACCGCGGCTGTGTTCTTTGATTTGGAGAAGGCTTACGACACCTGTTGGAGGGCGGGCATTCTCCGCACCATGCATACATGGGGCCTTCGCGGTCGCCTCCCTCTTTTCATTCGTTCTTTTTTAATGGATCGACAGTTCAGGGTACGTGTGGGTTCTGTCCTGTCAGACACCTTTCACCAGGAGAATGGGGTGCCACAGGGCTCAGTTTTGAGCGTCGCTCTCTTCGACATAGCGATCAATCCAATAATGGATTGCCTCCCAGCTGATGTATTCGTAGACGATTTTACCATCTATTGCAGTTCGCTGCGTATGTGTTTCCTGGAGCGCTGTCTTCAGCGTTCTCTTGACCGTCTTTACTCCTGGAGTGGCGCCAATGGCTTCCGTTTCTCTGCCGAGAAGACGGTCTGTATTAACTTCTGGCGCTACAAAGAGTTTCTCCCACCGTCCTTACGACTCGGTCCCGTTGCTCTCCCATTCGTGGAGACAACAAAATTTTTAGGTCTCACATTTGACAGGAAACTTAGTTGGTCTCCACATGTGTCATATTTGGCTGCTCGTTGTACCTGTTCTCTAAATGTCCTCCGTGTTCTCAGTGGTATGTCGTGGGGAGCGGATCGAACCGTCCTGCTTCGTCTATATCGGTCGATCGTCCGCTCCAAGCTGGATTATGGGAGCTTCGTATACTCCTCTGCATGGCCATCCATCTTACGCCGCCTCAACTCCATACAACATCGGGGTTTACGACTTGTGATCGGAGCGTTTTATACTAGTCCCGTCGAGAGTCTTCATGCTGACGCTGGTGAGTTGCCACTCACCTACCGGCGCGATATACTGCTTTGTCGGTATGCCTGTCGGCTACTGGCAATGCCCGACCACCCGTCTTATCGTTCCTTTTTTGATGACTCTCTCGACAGTCAATACGGGTTGTATGTCTCTGCCCTGCTACCCCCTGGAGTTCGCTTTCGTCGCCTCCTTCAACGCCTTAATTTTTCACTCCCTGCAACCTTTCGAGTGGGCGAGAGCCACACGCCACCTTGGCTCCAGGCTCAGGTTCGCGTCCACCTTGACCTCTGCTCGCTCCCTAAGGAGGTTACCCCAGTTCAGTCTACCACTCCCGTTTTGTCGAACTTCGTTCGAAGTTCCTTAATATGACCTTCATTTATACAGATGGCTCTAAGACCAATGACGGGGTTGGATGTTCCTTTATTGTCGGGGCACACAGTTTCAAATACCGGCTCCATGGCCATTGTTCGGTCATCACAGCTGAGCTCTTTGCCCTCTACCAGGCTATCCTTTACATCTGCCGCCACCGACATTCTGCATATGTCATCTGCTCCGATTCCCTGAGCGCTATCCAGAGCCTCAGTGATCCGTACCCGGTTCACCCTTTCGTGCACCGGATCCAACGCTCTCTTCAGCAGCTGGTGGACGTCGGTTCTCCGGTTAGCTTTATGTGGGTTCCTGGCCATGTCGGTATCCCTGGGAACGAAGCTGCAGATGCCGCGGCCAAGGCTGCGGTCCTCCAGCCTCGGACAGCATCTTGTTGTGTCCCTTCGTCAGATTGTAGCAGGGTAATTTGTCGGCGCATTTTATCGCAGTGGCATGCCGATTGGGCTGCACTTACAGACAACAAACTTCGGGCCCTGAAACCTCTTCCCGTGGCTTGGACGTCCTCCTCACGCCCTTCTCGGCGGGAGGAGGTCGTTTTGGCCCGGTTACGAATTGGCCACTGCCGGTTCAGCCATCGCCATCTGCTGACGGCTGCGCCGGCGCCGTTCTGCCCCTGTGGGCAATTGCTGACGGTCTGCCATATTTTAACGGTCTGTCCGGATTTTAACACCCTGCGTCTTGATCTTGGCCTGCCATGCACTGTAGAAGCCATTTTAGCGGATGACCCACGAGCAGCTGCTCGCGTTCTTCATTTTATCAATTTGACAACCCTCTCAAAGGACATTTGATTCTGCTGTTTTCCTTTTTTAATCCTATGCCTGTCTGTCTGTCTTTTATCGTGTTTTCCGTTTCGTTGCTGTTTTAAACTTGTGACTCGCGGTGCATTCCTCACGTAGTCTGGGCGCTAATGACCGTTGAAGTTGTGCGCCCTAAAACCACAAAAAAAAACTGCATTAAAGACACGTAATGTGTATCCATAGGACATGTGGCGTGTAACTGAAAAAACGTCTATTGGCAAAAGATGAGGACTAGTCTCCCATTCGGATTGCTGGGAAGAGGCTGCCAAGGAGGGGGTGACCACGAGAAAAAGATCGAATAACCGACGAAAGGATAAAGTTCTGCGAGTGGTGGCGTGGAATGCCGGAAGTCTGACAAGGCAGGGAAGCTAGAAAATCTTGAGCGTTGGCAATACTCTCTTAGGATTTAAAGGTTGGCTACAGCGCGCATACACAAGCTCTGGAATCTAAGATATTGTTGTCGCGCTTCGCAGCGCACCGATTAACTAGTGGCAGTTTTTGAAGCCAGTGTAGGGGCCCACCTGCTGTGGTGTGCACGTGTTTTGGGCGACGGGTCGTCGCCGAACTGCCGTACTGCCGTGTCCGCCAGCAGCGACACAGTATTGAGTTGATATTTTTTATAATTTGCAGCGCGCTTATTCATTTAAAGAAAAGGGTTTGTGTATGCGCGTAGCAGCAGACGGTAATTCTGATAATGATAGGAGTTGGATTCTTAACAGTAGCCATTGTTAGGCGAATAGATTAACTATTGATTTCTGTCATTGATTTCTTTTGTAATTGTCAGGGAATTGTTTCACTATGCATATAACTGAGAAGTAATTCAGTCTCTCTCAAGAGTTTGATTAATTTGTAATATTACTTTAATGCCACTGGGGCAGATTTACATACGAAGCGATGTTCAAAGAGCTTCTAGCGTTTTGTTAATGGAATGAGAAAGAATCGCTTTCAAAATATAGTTTTTTTTTTAAAAAAGGGAATCACGTGTTTGGGTTATCATTTATCGAGTTTAGATTTGACCAAACCCTTTCTCTTGAGTTATATGTAGTTGTAGTAAGCAGCAGCAGCCGCAGCAACAGCAGCAGCCGCCATACAGAACATGCATTGCACTCAGCATGAATAATAGGTTTTTTATGTTTTTGTTAAATAATGGAATGCAGCAGATCAAGCAGTGGCAGCAGAAAGTAAGCTATTTGTTGCGCACAGGACCAATCAAAAAAAAGTAAAGTTTAGGCGATCCCTGTAATAGTAAAGTTAACAATAGTACAAGCACGAGATTTTCAGTGGAAAACACGAGATAAGAAGAAAGGGCTCGTGACGTTCAATCTGAAAAGGGAAATGCTAAGGCTCAGTTTAGATGTGGTAGGGATAAGTGAAGTAAAATGGAAAGAAGACAAAGATTTCTGGTCATATGAGTGTAGGGTAATATCAACAGCAGCAGAATGTGGTATAGCTGGAGTAGGATTAGTTATGAATAGGAAGGTAGTGCGGAGAGTGTGTTTCAGTGAACAGTTCAGTGATAGGCTTGTTCTCACCAGTATAGACAGCAGATCAACACCGACGACGACAGTTCAGGTATACATGCCGAAGTCGCCAGAAAAAGACGATGAGGTAGAGCAAGTATATGAGGATATTGAATGGGTAATTCAATACATAGAGAGAAATGAAGTCCTACTAGTTATGAAGGATTGGAATGCGGTTGTAGGGGAAGGAGTAGATCAAAGGGTTACGGAAGAAAACGGGCTTGGTAATAGGTATGCGAGAGCGGAAAAGTTAATAGAGTTCTGCAATAATTTTCAGCTAGTAAGAGGAACAGTCTATTCAACAATAGCAAGAGGAGGAGGTATACTTGGAAAAGGCCGGAAGGTATGAGAAGATTTCAGTTAGGTTATATTAAGGTCAGACAGAGATTCCGAAACCAGATATTGGCGAACCTATGAGCAGATGTAGACTCCGATCGCAGTTTAGTTATGAAGAACAGTAGGCTGAAATTTAAGACACTACTTGGGAAGAACCAATACGCAAAGAAGTGGAATGTAGAAGTATTAAGGGATGAAGAGACGCCTGAAGTTCTGTGAGGCTATAGAAACTGCGACGAGGAATAGCTCAGTAGGCAGTTCAGTTGAAGTGGAATGGATACATCTAAAACCGGCAATCACGGAAGTTGGAAATAAAAACAAAGGAACAAATACGAGAACTGCGAACAAGCAATGGGTAATAGAAGAAATACTTCAGTTGATCGATGAAAGAAGGAAGTACAAAAATGTTTAGAGAATTCAGGAATACAAAGTCACATACGAATGAAACAAACAGGAAGTGCAGGGAAGCTAAGGCGAAATGGCTGCTTGAAAAATGTGAAGAAATCGAAAAATAAATGATTATCGGAAGGACTCACTCAGCATCTAGAAAACTGAAAAAACCCTTAGGGGAAATTAAAGGCAAGGGTCGTAACATTAAGAGAGCTGTGGGGGTTCCATTGCTAAAAGCAGAGGAAGGAGGCGGATAGGTGGAAAGAATGCACTGAAGGCCTCTACGAAGGTAAGACTTATCTGATGGCCTGATAGAAAAAGAAACAGGAGTAGATATAGAACAGATAAAGGATCCAGTATTAAAATCAGAATTTATGAGGGGAAGTCAGAGTAAAGGGACTTTTGAGAAAAGGAATATTTATACTGTTGTTGTTGTTGTTGTTGTGGTCTTCAGTCCTGAGACTGGTTTGATGCAGCTCTCCATGCTACTCTATCCTGTGCAAGCTTCTTCATCTCCCAGTACCTACTGCAACCTACATCCTTCTGAATCTGCTTAGTGTATTCATCTCTTGGTCTCCATCTACGATTTTTACCCTCCACGCTGCCCTCCAATACTAAATTGGTGATCCCTCGACGTCTCAGAACATGTCCTACCAACCGATCCCTTCTTCTAGTCAAGTTGTGCCACAAACTCCTCTTCTCCCCAATTCTATTCAATACCTCCTCATTAGTTATGTGATCTACCCATCGAATCTTCAGCATTCTTCTGTAGCACCAAATTTCGAAAGCTTCTATTTTCATCTTGTCTCAACTATTTATCGTCCACGTTTCACTTCCATACATGGCTACACTCCATACAAATACTTTCAGAAACTTCCCGACATTTAAATCTATAACAAATTTTTCTTCTGCAGAAACGCTTTCCTTGCCGTTGCCAGTCTACATTTTATATCCTCTCTACTTCGACCATCATCAGTTATTTTGCTCCCAAAATAGCAACATTCCTTTACTACTTAAAGTGTCTCATTACCTAATCTAATTCCCTCAGCATCACCCGACTTAATTCGACTACTTTCCATTATCCTCGTTTTGTTTTTGTTGATGTTCATCTTATATCCTCCTTTCAAGACACTATCCACTCCGTTCAACTGCTCTTCCAAGTCCTTTGCTGTCCCTGACAGAATTACAATGTCATCGGCGAACCTGAAAGTTTTCATTTCTTCTCCATGGATTTTAATACCTACTCCGAATTTTTCCTTTGTTTCCTTTACTGCTTGCTCAATATACAGATTGGATAACATTGGGATATGCTACAACCCTGTCTCACTCCCTTCCCAACCACTGCTTCCCTTTCATACCCCTCGACTCTTATAACTGCCGTCTGCTTTCTTTACAAATTGTAAATAGCCTTTTGCTCCCTGTATTTTACTCCTGCCACCTAGAGAAGTTGAAAAGAGAGTATTCCAATCAACATTGTCAAAAGCTTTCTCTAAGTCTACAAATGCTAGAAACGTAGGTTTGCCTTTCCTTAATCTTTCTTCTAAAATAAGTCGTAGGGTCAGCATTCCCTCACGTGTTCCAACATTTCTACGGAATCCAAACTGATCTTCCCCGGGGTCGGCTTCTATCAGTTTCTCCATTTGTCTGTAAAGAATTCGCGTTAGTACTTTGCAGCTGTGACATATTAAACTGGTAGTTCGGTAATTTTCACATCTGCCAACACCTGCTTTCTTTGGGATTGGAATTATTATATTTATATTTGTATTTATTCTAATGTTAGAAAACTGAAACACGCATTACTTTTCTCTATAACCTCCCTCACCTCAACGCATTTTGTCCATCGTTTCACAAGTTTTTTGATTCCGTCGGAAAAAAAGTTTTTTGATTGCATCTGTAACGAATTTTGCACCACATCAATGGCTTCTGCATCGGTTGCGAATCTTCCTCACCTTAGTGTTTCCTTCAATGTTCCAAACGTATGGAAATCGCCTGGGCCCAGGTCAGTGTTCCACCAATTCGGTTCGCAAATCATTTATTTTTTCCGCCGTCCATTTGGCAGAATGTGGCCTAGCCTTATCTTGATGCAGGATGACACCTTATCGCAGTTTTCCGCGACATGGATCTGATTGCAGGTTTCTTTTTAGTTCGCAACACATCTCAATGGTTCTCACTGTCCACAGTTTCGTCTCTTGGGACGAAACTAACGGCTACCACGCCTTCCAGGTCCTAGAACAGTGTCAGCATAATCTTACCAGCTGATGGTTGACGTTTAAACTTGTGGTGACGATGGGTGTTTCCAAACCAACCTTACTTTCCCGTTCGTGATGATGCAACCTTTATTACGTCTACAGTAACGAATTGCTGTAAAAATCCATCTTCCTCAAAACCGTAATGGGCCAAACGGTTACAAGAGATGTCTATCCTTGGTGCCTTATGCTACGCTGGCAATTCTTCCGGTACGCACCTTGCACATGCTTTCCGAAAATTTATCGTCTCGTGTAAGATGGAATACGCTGAACCGTAACCGATATGTGAAGTATTGGCGATTTCGTCCACTGTGACTCGTCTGTTTTTCCATCACCATATCAACGACTTCCACATGTATTTAATTATTGCTATTTTGTACTCAATAGAACGTTATTTATAATGATCAAAGGCAAGAGTTTTGTATTATTACTGATAAGTGCGAAGGTTGTTGATGAATAACAGAAACATATTTATATATACTCGACGAAGGACTGAAGTTATGTTTCATATTTTTTTTTCATTTTTTTAATTTAACCTTTTTTTAGAAGCTTGTATATATTGTAGCGCTACTTGATAAACCTGTATTGGATTATTTTTATTTTTGCTATAAATTTCCTCTGTTTCACGTTACAAATCAACAATTTTCGAATAAAACCAGAGTTAAACATGCTCAATTTCATTGTTGGTATAAATACCGTTTATGTTTAAGTAACAGACAGGAGGATAACTGTGTAGAAGACAAACGTTCCGTAGGTTACGCAGCCCTTTATATATCCTTTGTTTATAGATGGTTCACTGATTCCGGTTTCTAGAGGAATCTAAAAAACACTGATCGCATACGAAAATAAAGCGATCGAAAGAAGGTAACGCCCGATATGTGTGCAAAACACCTAACGTACGGGGAACGTGGGTATGATCTTAACTAACCAAAGCTACTAGGAAAAGTACCGTAGTCTACTTCTGATAGTCGATAGACTTGTGCAAACGAGGAAACCGATCCTGAGGGAAATACTTAGAAAAATCTGGAATTCATTATATTCCCTGCTGCAGTGAGGATCACTTATTTCTAGCTGCATATCGGGCCTCATGAACCATGGACTTTGCCGTTGGTGGGGAGGCTTGCGTGCCTCAGCGATACAGATAGCCGTACCGTAGGCGCAACCACAACGGAGGGGTATCTGTTGAGAGGCCAGACAAACGTGTGGTTCCTGAAAAGGGGCAGCAGCCTTTTCAGTAGTTGCAGGGGCAACAGACTGACTGATCTGGCCTTGTAACACTAACCAAAACGGCCTTGCTGTGCTGGTACTGCGAACGGCTGAAAGCAAGGGGAAACTACAGCCGTAATTTTTCCCGAGGGCATGCAGCTTTACTGTATGGTTAAATGATGGCGTCCTCTTGGGTAAAATATTCCGGAGGTAGAATAGTTCCCCATTCGGATCTCCGGGCGGGGACTACTCAAGAGGATGTCGTTATCAGGAGAGAGAAAACCGGCGTTCTACAGATCGGAGCGTGGAATGTCAGATCCCTTAATCGGGCTGGTGGGTTAGAAAATTTAAAAAGGGAAATGGATAGGTTAAAGTTAAATATAGAGGGAATTGGTGAAGTTCACTGGCAGGAGGAACAATACTTGGTCAGGCGAATACAGCGCTATAAATACAAAATCAAATAGGGGTAATGCAGGAGTAGGTTTAATAATGAATAAAAAAGTAGGAGTGCGGGTAAGCTACTACAAACAGCATAGTGAACGAATTATTGTGGCCAGGATAGACACGAAGCCCACGCCTACTACAGTAGTACAAGTTTATATGCCAACTAGCTCTGCAGATGAAGAAATTGAAGAAATGTATGATCAAAGAAATTATTCAGATACTGAAGGGAGACGAAAATTTAAGTCATGGGTGACTGGAATTCGAGAGTAGGAAAAGGGAGAGAAGGAAACGTAGTAGGTGAATATGGATTGGGGGTAAGAAATGAAAGAGGAAGCCGCCTGGTAGAATTTTGCACATAGCACAACTTAACCATAGCTAACACTTGGTTCAAGAATGATAAAAGAAGGTTGTAGACATGGAAGAAGCCTGGAGATACTGTCAGGTTTCAGACAGATTATATAATGGTAAGACAGGGATTTAGGAACCAGGTTTTAAATTGTAAGACATTTCCAGGGCCAGATGTGGACTCTGACCACAATCTATTGGTTATGAACTGTAGATTAAAACTGAACAAACTGCAAAAAGGTGGGAATCTAAGGAGATGGGACCTGGATAAACTGATTAAACAAGAGATTGTACAGAGTTTCATGGAGAGCATAAAGGAACAATTGACAGGAATAGGGGAAAGAAATACAGTAGAAGAAGAATGGGTAGCTTTGAGGGATGAAGTAGTGAAGGCAGCAGCGGATCAAGTAGGTAAAAAGACAAGGGCTAATAGAAATCCTTGGGTAACAGAAGAGATACTGAATTTAACTGATGAAAGGAGAGAATATAAGAATGCAGTAAATGAAACAGGCAAAAAGGAATACAAACGTCTCAAAAATGAGATCGACAGAAAGTGCAAAATGGCTAAGCAGGGATGGCTAGAGGACAAAAGTAAGGATGTAGAGGCTTCCCTCACTAGAGGTGTGATAGATACTGCCTACAGGAAAATTAAGGAGTCCTTTGGAGAAAAGAGAACGACTTGTATGAATATCAAGAGCTCAGATGGAAACCCAGTTCTAAGCAAAGAAGGGAAGCAGAAAGGTGGAAGGAGTATATAGAGGGTCTATACAAGGGCTATTTTCTTGAGGACAATATTATGGAAATGGAAGAGGATGTAGATGAATATGAAATGGGAGATATGATACTGCGTGAAGAGTTTGACAGAGCACTGAAAGACCTGTCGAAACAAGGCCCCAGGAGTAGACAACATTCCATTAGAACTACCGACAGCCTTCGGAGAGCCAGTCCTGACAAAACTCTACCATCTGGTGAGCAAGATGTATGAGACAGGCGAAACACCCTCAGACTTCAAGAAGAATTCCAATCCCAAAGAAAGCAGGTGTTGAAAGATATGAAAATTACCGAACTATCAGTTTAATAAGTCACGGCTGCAAAATACTAACGCGAATTCTTTACAGACGAATGGAAAAACTGGTAGAAGCCGACCTCGGGAAAGATCAGTTTGGATTCCGTAGAAATATTAGACCACGTGAGGCAATACTGACCTTACGACTTATCTTAGAAGAAAGATTAAGAAAAGGCAAACCTACGTTTCTATCATTTGTAGACTTAGAGAAAGCTTTTGACAATGTTGACTGGAACACTCTCTTTCAAATTCTGAAGGTGGCAGGGGTAAAATGCAAGGAGCGAAAGGCTATTTACAATTTGTACAGAAACCAGATGCCAGTTATAAGAGTCGAGGGACATGAAATGGAAGCAGTGGTTGGGAAGGGAGCGAGACAGGGTTGTAGCCTCTCCCCGATGTTATTCAATCTGTATATTGAGCAAGCAGTAAAGGAAACAAAAGGAAAGTTCGGAGTAGGCATTAAAATCCATCGAGGAGAAATGAAAACTTTCAGGTTCGCCGATGACATTGTAGTTCTGTCAGAGACAGCAACGGACTTGGAAGAGGAGTTGAACGGAATGGACAGTGTCTTGAAAGGAGGGTATAAGATGAACATCAACAAAAGCAAAACGAGGATAATGGAATGTAGTCGAATAAAGTCGGGTGATGCTGAGGGAATTAGATTTGGAAATGACACACTTAAAGTAGTAAACGAGTTTTGCTATTTGGGGAGCAAAATAACTGATGATGGTCGAAGTAGAGAGAATATAAAATGTAGACTGGCAATGGCAAGAAAAGCGTTTCTGAAGAAGAGAAATTTGTTAACATCGAGTATAGATTTAAGTGTCAGGAGGTCGTTTCTGAAAGTATTTGTATGGAGTGTAGCGATGTATGGAAGTGAAACATGGACGATAAATAGTTTGGACAAGAAGAGAATAGAAGCTTTAGAAATGTGGTGCTACAGAAGAATGCTAAAGATTAGATGGGTAGATCACATAACTAATGAGGAGGTATCGAATAGAATTGCGGAGAAGAGGAGTTTGTGGCACAACTTGACTAGAAGAAGGGATCGGTTGGTAGGACATGTTCTGAGGCATCAAGGCATCACAAATTTAGCATTGGAGGGCAGTGTGGAGGGTAAAAATCGTAGAGGGAGACCAAGAGATGAATACACTAAACAGATTCAGAAGGATGTACGCTGCAGTACGTATTGGGAGATGAAGAAGCCTGCACAGGATAGAGTAGCATGGAGAGCTGCATCAAACCAGTCTCAGGACTGAAGACCACTACAACAACAACATCTGCGGGTATTGCATAGTGAAATAGTTTTCATTTCCCTTTCAGTTGCGCTAAAAATTCTGATTTATGTCCCAAAATGACTGAGGCTCCATTTTCAGAAACATAAACGAATAATTCTCCGCAAGAAACCAAAGTTTTCTACATTATCTTCAATGCCGCTAAGAATGTTACATCCAGCTGAGTTGCCTACAGTTTCACAGGGGGCTAAAGAATATGCAGCAGACTCTTTAATCAGATTTTACGAGCTGCTCAGAACATTGTCGTATGATTTTCATGTCTGATAACGGCAAGATGCGAATGTGATCTGATGGGGACGGAAATATTACTGCTGCAACTACCCAGTACTGTTTTATTAAATCGCTATTCGTGAAATGGCTCTAAGACCTTGGCAAAATTAGTGCAACTATACGACTTCGCTTTGAGTTTTGTACTTGGTCAGGTCCTTGCCACTTTTGATTTCTGTATTCTCTAAAAACTGAACTTACTGCCGTGTGCCGCAAGTCTCTAGAGGAACGGAAGGTTCCAAATTATTGGGAAACAGCACAGGTAGTCCCGGTCTTCAAGAAGGGTCGTCGAGCAGATTCGCAAAACTATAAACCTATATCTCTGACGTCGATCTGTTGTAGAATTTTAGAACATGTTTTTTGCTCACGTATCATGTAGTTTCTGGAAACCCAGAATCTATTCTGTAGGAATCAACATGGATTCCGGAAACAGCGATCGTGTGAGACCCAACTCGCTTTATTTGTTCATGAGACCCGGAAAATATTAGATACAGGCTCCCAGGTAGATGCCATTTTCCTTCCGGAAGGCGTTCGATACAGTTCCGCACTGTCGCCTGATAAACAAAGTTAGAGCCTGTAGAATATCAGACCAGCTGTGTGGCTGGATTGAAGAGTTTTTGGCAAACAGAACACAGCGTGTTGTTCTCAATGGAGAGACGTCTACAGACGTTAAAATAACCTCTGGTGTGCCACAGGGGAGTGTTATGAAACCATTGCTTTTCACAATATATGTAAATGACCTAGTAGATAGTGTCGGAAGTTCCATGCGGCTTTTCGCGGATGATGCTGTAGTATACAGAGAAGTTGCAGCATTAGAAAACTGTAGCGAAATGCAGGAAGATCTGCAGCGGATAGGCACTTGGTGCAGGGAGTGGCAACTGACCCTTAACATAGACAAATGTAATGTATTGCGAATACATAGAAAGAAGGATCCTTTATTGTATGATTATATGATAGCGGAGCAAATACTGGTAGCAGTTACTTCTGTAAAATATCTGGGAGTATGCGTGCGGAACGATTTGAAGTGGAATGATCATACAAAATTAATTGTTACAAAACACTTGTTCGACCTATACTTGAGTATTGCTCGTCAGTGTGGGATCCGTACCAGGTCAGGTTGACGGAGGAGATAGAGGAGATCTAAAGAAGAGCGGCGCATTTCGTCACAGGGTTATTTGGTAAGCGTGATAGCGTTACGGAGATGTTTAGCAAACTCAAGTGGCAGACTCTGCAAGAGAGGCGGTCTGCATCGCGGTGTAGCTTGCTGTCCAGATTTCAAGAGGGTGCGTTTCTTGATGAGGTATCGAATATATTTTTTCCCCCCTACTTACCTCCCGAGGAGATCACGAATGTAAAATTAGAGAGATTCGAGCGCGCACGGAGGCTTTCGGGCAGTCGTTCTTCCCGCGAACCATACGCGACTGGAACAGGAAAGGGAGGTAATGACAGTGGCACGTAAAGTGCCCTCCGCCACACACCGTTTGGTGGCTTGCAGAGTTTTAATGTAGATGTAGATGTAGACTGACAGAATTCAGTGTCAACACTAAAATGTTTAACATAACCACCTTTTTTGTGTAAAAAGATGAAATTCATCGCTCTGCGATTTGAAATGCCGAGACACTGTCGGTATTATACAATGCCGACTCGTCATTCGTGCTACTAGAGGGTACGGTTGGCACCGGGCCAACGAGAGCCGAGGGTCTCCCAGTGTGTCACAGCACTTGACTGATACTGCGTGTTGTCTCTGGAAGGGAGGCAGTTATTACTTCAGACGAGTGTGACAATACAGTTTTGTAATACAGGCTGACAATTATTGAACTATGTGAAACAAAATTGTCATAACTTCTGAATGGTTTGCGCTAGGACTTCCAGACTGCACGGTTGACCGCGGGGCATGATGGGAATTAGTATGCGCGTGTGGTTTGGTTTAGCGACGAAGCCCACTTTCATTTCGATGGAAGAGCGATTTGGGGACCGCATTCTGGCTCTGGGGAACCCAGAGGCCACTGAAATGGGCCTCGATAGGCCGCGATATGAACACATACGACTTCTTTTTGTGGGGCTCTATTAAAGGCGAGGTGAACAGCAATAACCCCAAAACCATTGCTAAGCAGAAAACAGGTATTCTGGAGGTCATCAACATCATCGATGTTATGACACTTCAGCGGGTCGTACAGAATTTTGCTATTCGTCTGCGCCACATCATAGGCAAAGATGGCAGCCATATCGAACATCTCATAAAGTTAACCTGAACACCTGCAGTGACGTTTATTTGTTGAATAAAGTGTGTCCACGCCGTAGTTTGTAACTAATTTATGTTTTTACCCATATACTTGAACAATTGTCACCCAGTACATGCTAGCTCTCGACAGCAGACGACGAAGTTAAGACCTTCAGTGACATTGATTTCCTGCGAGCCCTCCCCGAACCTGAGCATCTGTATTGTGTTGCGGGCCAGGCGACTAGTGTGACGTCACAAGTTCGTTGCAGGGCCCATATTTCTCGTGAGCCCCACGCTGTCAAAATTGATACTCCCCTATTTCGCAGCTGGCGCTTCTCCCATGTTGTCGTAACCACGTGGCGTGCACGCATCATGCTCACTACCCGGTACGCTGCTCGAGTCCGCAGCTCCTGGCCTAGTGCCTAGGGTTGCTGCCACTGGATCACAAGAGTCCTGGATTCGATTCCCGGCCGGGTGAAGATTTTCTCCACCTGGTGAATGGTTGTTTCTGTTGTCCTCATCATTCTGTCATCATTCAGGAACATGGTGAGAGTCAACAGTGTAAGGAATGGGAATTTGTACAGGCACTGATAACCATGGTGTCGAGCACCGCACAAATCAAAAAGTCATCACCAAATACTCTGTGACATCTTGGTTTTCGCAGGACAGAGCGGATCAGGATTATAGTTGTGGAAAGGGGCCAAGATCAGTTACTGTTAGTTGCAGAAACACACAACCTTTATTTGCTAAAAACACTTAATCAGAGGTCGCACAGGATTAGCCGAGCAGCCTGAGGCGCTGCAGTCATGGACTGTGCGGCTGGTCCCGGCGGAGGTTCGAGTCCTCCCTCGAGCATGGGTGTGTGTGTTTGTCCTTAGGATAATTTAGGTTAAGTAGTGTGTAAGCTTAGGGACTGATGACCTTAGCAGTTAAGTCCCATAAGATTTCACACACATTTCAACATTTTTTGAACTTGCAATTTGAGCAATCAGAAACAATATGGATCAAGGCACAAATACAAGTTATTAAAGACATCTTAACGAATACACATGGCTGAAGGCCTTAGTTACCAAACTTTTACATAATACACGGCTGAAGGCCAGATCTTAAAATATTTCACATAAAGGTCGGCTGAAGGCCATATACTGAACATAGAACCATTCAAGGCTTAAGGCCTGGATGACAAAATTACAGACACAGGAAAATTCTCAAGGTTTTTAACAAAAGATTTTTCAAATTTTAATTTACGACAGCTGAAGGCCTTATGTTGAAATATTTTACGTAGAAGTTCGGCTGAAGGCCGCATACTGAACATTAAAACAAACTAAATTAATACCCGCACAGTATTTGAGAATAAAAGAAAATCACAATCCAAAACAACAGCGCAGCGGTGCTCAGAAGTACTCGAAGGGTCGAGCTGCGGAAGTAACTCTAACATAAGTTTAGGTGAGACAGGCGGCCAAGCGTAATACTAAATAAACGGATTGCAACCCGACTCAGGGACGGCTGAAGGACCGACCAACAACCTAATCAATTCCCTACTGCCGACCAACGGCACGTCAACTGAATATGTCAGTGAGCGCGAAGATACCAGCAACACTACGTCTTCAAATATGGGCATCGAAATACAGCCAAGGCACAACCACCACTGAAAAATATGAAAAACGACAAGGCTGTAGAACTACACGCCATGCTGGACAGCATCAAAACGGCGAGGAAACTACAGACGCTATTCTCGGTTGCAACCGACCTACTGGCTATTCCAGTACGCAGACAGCATTGATCTGCTCAGTGGAAATCACAGAAGCTATAGACGGTTCCACGTAAACACTTGCACCAAGAACTCTACAATCCTAAAACCAATCACCTTGGAACAGGGAGAAATGACAAGTCGACACACAAGTTTGCATAAGCGGTCCGCGAGCAAACACACGTCATCCGATGAGACGACCGACCGAACGACCAACCAAGGTCGTCCCCATTCAACTTATGTGTGTCGGCAATGGTCGGGCGAGACACGGCTGTCTGGAACTCACTGCAGCTCCATCCCGACTTGGTGTCCGTTCGGAACTCAGAGACACAGCGACCCGGGCACACTGGTTCGGACCCAACCATACAGTAGGAATACTTGCCCATTGGGCACCCGAGATCTCTGCACGAGGAAGGAACTGACCCACTTCCGGCAAGATGACCAACTGACGAGGCCCAGGAACGGTCAAAAGACCAAATACATGTCACCCAATGAGACGACCAACTGGCCGTCATTCCCACTTCAATCTCCTTCCGTTGGACAGTTTATGTGTGCGTGGCCAGCGGTCGGCGAGTACAAGCTGCAATCCTTCGCCCTTCCTGTCAACTACGTCCGTCTGATCGGGTCCTTTCTTTCCCAACGTCCTTCCTATGTCACCATCCATAACACGGATTACTACACCTTCTTCCCCTCTGCCGGTGTACCCCAAAGTTCCATCCTCTCCCCTATTCTGTACCTTTTGTATTCGGCGGACATACCGCCATCTTCACCCCCCATCAACCTTCTCCAGTGCGCTGATGACACCGCCTTCCTTGCCCTCACCCCCACCCTGCAGCGCTCCCAACACCTACTCCAATCCCATCTTGATCGGTTCACCACTTGGTGCAACCAGTGGTTGCTTAAGGTCAATCCTTCCAAAACCCAGCCCCCTCCCCCTCCCCCCCTGCAGTTCCGGGGGTAAGAATAGGCCCGAGGTATTCCTTCCTGTCGTAAGAGGCGACTAAAAGGAGTCCCTCCCCCTCCAGGGGGTAGTTAGCGCCTGCGTCCGGAGACGGACGGTTCCACGACCTCTATTTGCAGTCATTTTGCTTTTTCACTTCTCGTTTCTTCCTTCCTTTGGTTGGTTCCTTTCTTTGCTCTTCTCCACCTCACTGTCTTCCTTACTCTTTCCCTTGTCTTCTTCTCCTTGCCTTCTCATTGCCTTCTTCTCCTTGCCTTCTCATTGCCTTCTTCTCCTTGCCTTCTCTGGTCTCCGCCTCGGCGTTTGAGACAGTCTGTCCTCTCTCTCCCTCTCTCTCTTCTTTTTCCTCTTCTTCCTTCCTCCCTGTGCGCGCCTGAAGGCCGACTCACGCGTTCGCACGCGTAGCCGGTGACGGGGTAACGCGTAATTCCCCGCCCTGGGTAGACATGTAAGGCACGCACGTACCCCCTGGTAAAGGCCAGGTCCAGGGAGGGGTGATTGCCTGAGCTGATACCTTCTGACCATGCCGATTGGTCCCTCCGTCTGTTTCTCGGGAGGTGTGACCTGAGGTGTAAACATTCACCCAAGGCGGGAGTGCCCTCTGAGAGGGTCCCCACAAGGAAGGAGCGCGCCATCGGAGACGCTGGCAATCATGAGGGATTCCTCCGCAATGGATTTCACTCCATCTCTCTCGACTTCTGCCCAAAAACGGAAACTTGACCAGCCACCAGTGACAAAAGTACTACCACCTGCCCCACAGTTCCTCGTCGTTTCTCGATCTGAGGACGGAAAGGATTTTTCCTCTGTCAACCCTTTCGTTATCCAGAAGGGCATAGATGCCATAGCCGGATCTGTCAAATCTTGTACCAGGTTGCGTAACGGTACCTTATTACTAGAAACTGAGAGCGCCTTTCAGGCACAAAAACTGCTTCGGGCCGCACTCCTGTACACGTTCCCTGTCCGGGTGGAGGCTCACCGAACTTTGAATTCGTCTTGTGGTGTGGTCTATACTAGATACCTCGACGGATTGACTGACGAGGAGATTCAATCATTCCTCGCTGAGCAGGGCGTGACGGCTGTCCATAGGGTCATGAAAAAGGTCAACAATGACCTTGTACCAACCTGGACTCTTTTCTTGACCTTTGATAGTGTTAAGCTGCCATCGCGCATCAAGGCAGGCTACGAGGTTATTTCTCTTCGCCCCTATGTCCCGACACCTACGCACTGCTACCAGTGTCAGCGTTTCAATCACACTCGACAGTCTTGTTCTAATGTGGCTAAATGTGTCACTTGTGGCAGGGATGCCCATGATGGTGACTGTCCACCTCCGTCTCCTCGTTGTGTGAACTGTCAGGGTGACCATGCCGCATCCTCCCGCGACTGTCCTGTCTATAAGGAAGAACGCTGTATCCAAGAAATTCGGGTCAAAGAGAAAGTGTCCACCTCAGCTGCTCGCAAGCTATTGGCTAGTAGGAAGCCCACGCTGCTCCCAGCGGGGAAATACAGTACTGTCCTCGCCTCTCCTCGGACAACCAGGGAGGTGGCAACCCAGACATGTGATCGGACCTTCAGCACCACGGTCGTCCGTTCGGACAGTGCTAAGATCGCGCGGTCAACGTCTCCTCTTCCTCCCATCACCCCACAGACACCAGCCCCTTCATCAGCTTCTGCTAAGACGAAGACCCCGAAGTCAGATGCATGAGCCTTCAAGAAGGAATCGTCCCGTGCAGACTTCCTACGTACCTCGACCTCCCAGCCTTCGACCGGTACTACCACCAAACGACCTTCCAAGAAGGCTCATAGGAAGCACAGTTCTCCTTCTCCGCCACGGCGCATTTCTTCTCCTGCGCCACCCAGCGGTTGCCGCCCCAGGCCGTCATCCGTTTCGCCTGGCCGCACCGCTGGTAGCCGAACATCTGGCCGTTCACCGGCGGAGGAAGCTCCCCCTCCCGGCCATCTTCCCAAGATGGCCGATGAACCTATAGACCCCATGGACGATGACTGTCCGCCTACTGATAGCGGCGGCAGTGCTCGCTCGAAGCCAGCCCCTCAGCGGCCTTCGAGGTGACCCCTTCTTTCATCTTCCTTTTCTTCTTACGATGGCACTTATTCACTGGAATATTCGCAGCATTCGCTCCAACCGAGAGGACTTGAAATTGCTGCTCCACTTGCACCGTCCGCTCGTCGTAGCCCTCCAGGAAACGAAGCTACGCCCATGCGATCAAATTGCCTTGGCACACTACACCTCTGTGCGTTTTGACCTACCCCCTGGGGTAGGTATCCCGGCTCATGGAGGGGTTATGTTGCTGGTCCGGGATGAAATTTACTACGATCCCATCACGTTGCACACCGGCCTGCAGGCAGTTGCCATCCGCATTACTCTCCCCACTTTTACATTTTCCATTTGTACCGTTTACACTCCATCGTCGTCTGCCGTTACCAGGGCAGGCATGATGCAACTTATTGCTCAGCTACCTGCACCATTTTTGTTAACTGGAGACTTCAATGCCCACCATCCCCTTTGGGGCTCTCCAGCATCCTGCCCGAGGGGCTCCCTGTTAGCAGACCTTTTCAACCAGCTCAATCTTGTCTGCCTCAATACTGGCGCCCCTACTTTTCTTTCGGACACATCTCACACCTATTCCCATTTAGACCTCTCTATATGTACTCCCCAACTTGCACGCCGGTTTGAGTGGTATGCACTTTCTGATACATATTCGAGCGACCACTTCCCATGTGTTATCCATCTCACTGCTGCTGAATATTCCATCCCTCACCCTACTTCTTCTCCACGTCGCGTACCGGTCCCCTGGTGGACCGCAGCATGTAGAGACGCTTTACGTGCTCGTCGACGTGCTTCACGCACCTTTAAACGCCACCCTACAGTGGCGAATTGTATCAATTATAAAAGATTACGTGCACAGTGTCGTCGTATTATTAAAGAAAGCAAGAAAGCCAGCTGGGCTGCTTTCACAAGCACCTTCAACAGTTTTACTCCTTCTTCTGTTGTCTGGGGTAGCCTGCGCCGGCTATCTGGCAGTAACGTCCACTCACCAGTTTCTGGCTTGACGGTCGCGAATGACGTCCTTGTAGCCCCTGAGGCTGTCTCCAATGCCTTCGGCCGCTTTTTCGCAGAGGTTTCGAGCTCCGCTCATTACCACCCTGCCTTCCTCCCCCGCAAACAGGCAGAGGAGGCTAGGCCACCTAACTTCCGCTCTTGGAATCGTGAAAGTTATAGTGCCCCATTCACCATGCGGGAACTCGAAAACGCACTTGGCCGATCACGGTCCTCCGCTCCAGGGCCTGATTCTATTCACATTTAGATGCTGAAGAACCTTTCTCCTGCGGGTAAAGGTTTTCTTTTTCGTACTTACAATCGCATCTGGATTGAGGGACATGTTCCCGCATGCTGGCGCGAGTCTATTGTTGTCCCGTTTCCTAAGCCGGGGAAGGACAGGCACTTGCCTTCCAGTTATCGACCCATCTCGCTTACCAGCTGTGTCTGTAAAGTGATGGAGCGAATGGTTAACTCTCGATTGGTTTGGCTGCTCGAGTCTCGACGCCTACTTACCAATGTACAATGTGGATTTCGTAAGCGCCGCTCTGCCGTTGACCATCTGGTTACCTTGTCGACCTTCATTATGAATAACTTCTTGCGGAAGCGCCCGACCGCAGCTGTGTTCTTTGGTTTGGAGAAGGCTTACGACACCTGTTGGAGGGCGGGCATTCTCCGCACCATGCATACATGGGGCCTTCGCGGTCGCCTCCCTCTTTTTATTCGTTCCTTTTTAATGGATCGACAGTTCAGGGTACGTGTGGGTTCTGTCCTGTCAGACACTTTCGCCAGGAGAATGGGGTGCCACAGGGCTCAGTTTTGAGCGTCGCTCTCTTCGCCATAGCGATCAATCCAATAATGGATTGCCTCCCAGCTGATGTATCCAGCTCCCTTTTCGTGGACGATTTTACCATCTATTGCAGCGCGCAGCGTACGTGTTTCCTGGAGCGCTGTCTTCATCGTTCACTTGACCGTCTTTACTCCTGGAGTGTCGCCAATGGCTTCCGTTTTTCTGCCGAGAAGACGGTCTGTATTAACTTCTGGCGCTACAAAGAGTTTCTCCCACCGTCCTTACGACTCGGTCCCGTTGCTCTCCCATTCGTGGAGACAACAAAATTTTTAGGTCTTACATTTGACAGGAAACTTAGTTGGTCTCCACATGTGTCATATTTGGCTGCCCGTTGTACCCGTTCTCTAAATGTCCTCCGTGTTCTCAGTGGTATGTTGTGGGGAGCGGATCGAACCATCCTACTTCACCTATATCGGTCGATTGTCCGCTTCAAGCTGGATTATGGGAGCTTCGTATACTCCTCTGCACGGCCATCCATCTTACGCCGCCTCAACTCCATACAACATCGGGGTTTACGACTTGCGATCGGAGCGTTTTATACCAGTCCCGTCGAGAGTCTTCATGCTGACGCTGGTGAGTTGCCACTCACCTACCGGCGCGATATACTGCTTTGTCGGTATGCCTGTCGGCTACTGGCAATGCCCGACCACCCGTCTTATCGTTCCTTTTTTGATGACTCTCTCGACCGTCAATACGGGTTGTATGTCTCTGCCCTGCTACCCCCTGGAGTTCGCTTTCGTCGCCTCCTTCAACACCTTAATTTTTCACTCCCTGCAACCTTTCGAGTGGGCGAGAGCCACACGCCACCTTGGCTCCAGGCTCAGGTTCGCGTCCACCTTGACCTCTGCTCGCTCCCTAAGGAGGTTACCCCAGTTCAGTCTACCACTCCCGTTTTGTCGAACTTCGTTCGAAGTTCCTTAATATGACCTTCATTTATACAGATGGCTCTAAGACCAATGACGGGGTCAGGTGTTCTTTTATTGTCGGGGCACAAAGTTTCAAATACCGGCTCCATGGCCATTGTTCGGTCTTCACAGCTGAGCTCTTTGCCCTCTACCAGGCTGTTCTTTACATCTGCCACCACCGACATTCTGCATATGTCATCTGCTCCGATTCCCTGAGCGCTATCCAGAGCCTCAGTGATCCATACCCGGCTCACCCTTTCGTGCACTGGATCCAACGCTCTCTTCAGCAGCTGGTGGACGTCGGTTCTCCGGTTAGCTTTATGTGGGTTCCTGGCCATGTCGGTATCCCTGGGAACGAAGCTGCAGATGCCGCGGCCAAGGCTGCAGTCCTCCAGCCTCGGACAGCTTCTTGTTGTGTCCCTTCGTCAGATTGTAGCAGGGTCATTTGTCGGCGCATTTTATCGCTGTGGCATGCTGATTGGGCTGCACTTACAGACAACAAGCTTCAGGCCTTGAAATCTCTTCCCGTGGCTTGGACATCCTCCTCACGCCCTTCTCGGCGGGGGGAGGTAGGTTTGGCCCGGTTACGAATTGGACACTACCGGTTCAGCCATCGCCATCTGCTGACGGCAGCGCCTGTGCCGTTCTGCCCATGTGGTCAATTGCTGACAGTCCGCCACATTTTAACGTCCTGTCGAGATTTTAACACACTGCGTCTTGATCTTGGCCTGCCATGTACTCTAGAAGCCATTTTAGCGGATGACCCACGAGCAACTGCTCGCGTTCTTCATTTTATCAATTTGACAACCCTCTCTAAGGACATTTGATTATGCTGTTTTCTTTTTTAATCCTATGCCTGTCAGTCTGTCTTTTATCGTGTTTTCCGTTTCGTTGCTGCTTTAAACTTGTGACTCGCGGTGCATTCCTAATGTAGTCTGGGCGCTAATGACCGTTGAAGTTGTGCGCCCTAAAACCACAAAAAAAAAACCAGGCGATCATTGTAGGCAAAACCACCCGTTCCTTCCGCCTCCTCGACTTCCATGTCACCATCTATGGCCGTCCTATCACCCTCACCCCCACCCTTAAGTACCTTAGCGTCACCCTTGACCGTCGCCTCTCCTGGACTCCACATCTCCGGACAATCCAAGCCAAGGCACGCTCCCAACTCCATCTCCTGAAACTCCTTTCTGGCCGTACATGGGGTCTGACCCCTTCACCATCCTCCACACCTATAAATCCCTCACCCGCCATATCCTCTGCTTCGCCCATCGTGCCTGGATCTCCGCCCCTCCTACCTTCTACAAATCCCTTCAAATCCTCGAACGCCATGCTCTACGCCTCACCTATCACATCCATCTCCCCTCCCCCACACGGATATTGTATGACCTTGTCCCGTTCCCCCACCTCCTCCTTTTCCTCGAACGGATACGGATCCTCTACACCTCCTGTAAACTAGATCCCCCTCACCTGTTTGTCTCTCACATCCTCTCCCACCCCCGTCCACTGCCGGGTCTGTATTTCCATGTCCCACCTGCTCTCCATCTCTCCATACCAAGGTGGCTTTCGCCAGCTCCCCCTCCCTGATGATGCCCTCCTCCCCTCCATCTACCCCTCCTACCAACTTTGATCCTCCCTCCCTCTTCCTGTGTTTGTTTCTATGGGCACCCTCTCTCCCTTCTCTCCCCCTTCCCTCCCTCCTCCCTTTCTCCCCGCTCTTCCCCCGGGCTTCCCCTGCCTCCATACCTCCTACCATCTCCTCTGCCATTGGCATCTTTGCTCTCCCCCCTCCCTCCCCCACCCCCCTCTTCCCCTCTCGGCAGGTCACCGGACTCACACACGTTGAGTGGACCTTTGCGCGCCATAGATCATCGCCATCAGTTTTTCGTGTGTGTGCCGTCATGTTTGTGATTCGGTGTTTTTCGCCGCCCACGCTCCTTCGTTCACCTGTGTTGTCTAAATCATCAGTGTTTGTGCGCAGTGCCGACAGTTTTCTCGTTTTTCGTCGAGTGTGAACGGCTTCATGTTCTTTAATTACTGTATCTACTGATTTTTAACCACCATTATGTTACTTGTATGTCCTCATTGGTTTTTTCACTTATTGTACTGCTTGTGGCTGAAGAGCGGAGTAAAATTAACCGCTGCCAGCCCACCTTGTATGAGGTGCAAAATGACAATAAAGGAAAAAAAAAAGTCGGCGAGTACTGGCTGTCCGCGCCTCACTGGCGCTCCGTCCCCCGACTGACTTCCCGACAGACGACGACCTGTAAATACGGTTGCTCCAGAGATTCTACGACAGTGCACTTATCGATAAGCGCTGCTGCTGCTACCACTCACGGTCGAGCAAACCAGCAACTTAGTGACGCAAAAGAAATTGAATGAGAAAGAGGCGACAGAACCATAAAAAATAAGATGACGAGCAATAAACGGCATGACCCGAGCCGTGCGCGGCTGACTTTGCTCGATTTATGAGTGAGCAGCCCTGAGCGCTCACGCTCAAAATCTGCGAGCTTTTAATCTAAGTGGTACAGTGCAGTACAGTACAGTACAGTATAGACGGTAACTGAAAGTAATACATAATGAGACGAATAGAGATGACACGTTCATTCAAATACTCACTGAACTCACCACGACTTATGGTGGTTTTCTGCACGTTACAAGAGGCTCAGCACGGTTGTTAAAAGAATGTGTGATCACTATGGATGGTACTGAATGCTCTGCAAGCTGCTCCTGAGGAGTTCCTGAGGAGTTGTTGTTGTAGAGCGTTCCAATCTTCCACCAGCGCAGTTGCTGGATGGTCGTCGGTGCGTGTGTCTCCCCAGTGTATCCCATACATGTTAGAGGCGATTCAACACGAGTCGTGAAAAGATGCAAGTTGTACAGTTGCGATAACGCAGACCAGTGAGTTTATCTAGTTCAAATTCTTGGAGGTCAGCACGCCCATGCAGTATTATGCCTCCTCACACCGTAACATCCAGACCACGAAACTGATCACGTTCGGCAGTGTTCCTGGGCGCATTATGTGTTGTCACCTGTCGTCGTTTGAGTACACGTCCAAAATTGTAGAACGCCGTCGTTTTAGTGGTTCCAGGTGTTATTGTATGGAGAATCATTACGTCGCATTGGCGTATTGATCTTCAAATTTTGTGAGTACGGTACACCCATTGGGCAACGTTATTGTTTTGTTTGTTTTTGTTGTGGTCTTCAATCCTGAGACTGGTTTGATGCAGCTCTCCATGCTCCTCTATCCTGTGCAAACTTCTTCATTTCTCAGTACCTACTGCAAACTACATCCTTCTGAATCTGCTTTATGTAATCATCTCTTGGTCTCCCTTTACGATTTTTACTCTCCACGCTTCCCTCCAGTACTAAATTGGTGATCCCTTGATGCATCAGAACATGTCCTACCAACCGGTCCCTTCTTCTTGTCAAGTTGTGCCACAAACTCCTCTTCTCCACAATTCTCTTCAATAGCTCCTCATTAGTTATGTGATCTACCCATCTAATCTTCAGCATTCTTCTGTAGCACCACATTTCGAAAGCTTCTATTCTCTTCTTGTCCAAACTATTTATCGTCCATGTTTCACTTCCATACATGGCTACACTCCATACAAATACTTTCAGAAACGACTTCCTGAGACTTAAATCTATACTCGATGTTAACAAATTTCTCTTCTTCAGAAACGCTTTCCTTGCCATTGCCAGTCTACATTTTATATTCTCTCTACTTCGACCATCATCAGTTATTTTGCTCCCCAAATAGCAAAACTCGTTTACTACTTTAAGTGTGTCATTTCCTAATCTAATTCCCTGAGCATCACCCGACTTAATTCGACTACATTCAATTATCCTCGTTTTGCTTTTGTTGATGTTCATCTTATACCCTCCTTTCAAGACACTGTCCATTCCGTTCAGCTGCTCTTCCAAGTCCTTTGCTGTCTCTGACAGAATTACAATGTCATCGGCGAACCTCAAAGTTTTTATTTCTTCTCCATAGATTTTAATTATTCCGAATTTTCCTTTAGTTTCCTTTACTGCTTGTCAATGTACAGATTGAATAGCATCGGGGAGCGGCTACAACCCTGTCTCACTCCCTTCCCAACCACTGCTTCCCTTTCATTCCCCTCGACTCTCATAACTGCCTTCTGGTTTCTGTACAAATTGTAAATAGCCTTTCGCTCCCTGTATTTTACGCTTGCTACCGTTAGAATTTGAAAGAGAGTATTCCAGTCAACATTGTCAAAAGCTTTCTCTAAGGCTACAAATCCTAGAAACGTGGGTTTGCCTTTCCTTAATCTTTCTTCTAAGATAGCAACGTTATTATGACACTGTATTGCTTCCCCGCGGGAGTCTTTTCAGGGCTGCAGTCGGACCTGACTACGTTTTCACGGATGAGAGTGAACGACCGCATCGGACGGCGTTGGTGAAGGAGCTCTCGTAACAAGAGGATATTCGGACAGTGGACTAACCGACTTAAATCTCATCGAGCGCACGCAGGACGCATTGGGGAGTCGTCCGGCAGTTGTCAGCCTCGGCGGTAGAGGAATGAAATCCACTGCCACAAGAGTTCCTTACCAAACGTGTGGGAAAAAGGTGGGAATTTAAGGAGATGGGACGTGGATATACTGACAGAACCAGAGGTTGTAGACAGTTTCAGGGAGAGCATTAGGGAACGATTGACAAGAATGAGGGAAAGGAATACAGTAGAAGAAGAATGGGTAGCTTTGAGAGATGAAATAGTAAAGGCAGCAGAGGATCAAGTAGGTAAAAAGACGAAAGGTAATAGAAATCCTTGGGCAACGGAAGAGCTACTGAATTTAACTGATGAAAGGAGAAAATACACTCCTGGAAATGGAAAAAAGAACACATTGACACCGGTGTGTCAGACCCACCATACTTGCTCCGGACACTGCGAGAGGGCTGTACAAGCAATGATCACACGCCCGGCACAGCGGACACACCAGGAACCGCGGTGTTGGCCGTCGAATGGCGCTAGCTGTGCAGCATCTGTGCACCGCCGCCGTCAGTGTCAGCCAGTTTGCCGTGGCATACGGAGCTCCATCGCAGTCTTTAACACTGGTAGCATGCCGCGACAGCGTGGACGTGAACCGTATGTGCAGTTGACGGACTTTGAGCGAGGGCGTATAGTGGGCATGCGGGAGGCCGGGTGGACGTACCGCCGAATTGCTCAACACGTGGGGCGTGAGGTCTCCACAGTACATCGATGTTGTCGCCAGTGGTCAGCGGAAGGTGCACGTGCCCGTCGACCTGGGACCGGACCGCAGCGACGCACGGATGCACGCCAAGACCGTAGGATCCTACGTAGTGCCGTAGGGGACCGCACCGCCACTTCCCAGCAAATTAGGGACACTGTTGCTCCTGGGGTATCGGCGAGGACCATTCGCAACCGTCTCCATGAAGCTGGGCTACGGTCCCGCACACCGTTAGGCCGTCTTCCGCTCACGCCTTAACATCGTGCAGCCCGCCTCCAGTGGTGTCGCGACAGGCGTGAATGGAGGGACGAATGGAGACGTGTCGTCTTCAGTGATGAGAGTCGCTTCTGCCTTGGTGCCAATGATGGTCGTATGCGTGTTTGGCGCCGTGCAGGTGAGCGCCACAATCAGGACTGCATACGACCGAGGCACACAGGGCCAACACCCGCCATCATGGTGTGGGGAGCGATCTCCTACACTGTCCGTACACCACTGGTGATCGTCGAGGGGACACTGAATAGTGCACGGTACATCCAAACCGTCATCGAACCCATCGTTCTACCGTTCCTAGACCGGCAAGGGAACTTGCTGTTCCAACAGGACAATGCACGTCCGCATGTATCCCGTGCTACCCAACGTGCTCTAGAAGGTGTAAGTCAACTACCCTGGCCAGCAAGATCTCCGGATATGTCCCCCATTGAGCATGTTTGGGACTGGATGAAGCGTCGTCTCACGCGGTCTGCACGTCCAGCACGAACGCTGGTCCAACTGAGGCGCCAGGTGGAAATGGCATGGCAAGCCGTTCCACAGGACTACATCCAGCATCTCTACGATCGTCTCCATGGGAGAATAGCAGCCTGCATTGCTGCGAAAGGTGGATATACACTGTACTAGTGCCGACATTGTGCATGCTCTGTTGCCTGTGTCTATGTGCCTGTGGTTCTGTCAGTGTGATCATGTGATGTATCTGATCCCAGGAATGTGTCAATAAAGTTTCCCCTTCCTGGGACAATGAATTCACGGTGTTCTTATTTCAATTTCCAGGAGTGTATAAAAATGCAGTAAATGAAGCAGACCAAAAGGAATACAAGCGTCTCAAAAATGAGATCGACAGGAAGTGCAAAATGACTAAGCTGGGATGGCTAGAGGACAAATGTAAGGATTTAGAGGCGTAAGATAGATACTGCCTACAGGAAAATTAAAGAGACCTTTGGAGAAAAGAGAACCACTTGCATGAATATCAAGAACTCAGATGGAAACCCAGTTCTAAGCAATGAGGGGAAAGCAGAAAGGTGGAAGGAGTATATAGAGGATTATACAAGAGCGATGTTCTTAAGAACGATATTATAGAAATGGAAGAGAAAGTAGATGAAGATGAAATGGGAGATATGATACTGCGTGAAGAGTTTGACAGAGCACTGAAAGACCTAAGTCGAAACAAGGCCCCGGGACAACATTCCATTAGAACTACTGACACCCTTCGGAGACCCAGTCCTGACAAAACTCTATCATCTGGTGAGCAAGATCTATGAGACAGACGAAATACCCTCAGACATCAAGAACACTACAGTAATTCTAATCCCAAATATAGCAGGTGTTGACACATGTGAAAATTACCGAACTTCCAGTGTAATTAGCCACGACTGCAAAATACTAACACGAATTCTTTACAGACAAATGGAAAAACTGGTAAAAGCCGACATCGGGGATGATCAGTTTGGATTCCGTAGAAATGTTGGAGCACGTGAGACAATACTGACTCTACGACTTATCTTAGAAGAAAGATTAAGGAAAGGCAAACCTACGTTTCTAGCATTTGTAGACTTAGAGAAAGCTTTTGACAATGTTGATTGGAATACTCTCTTTCAAATTCTGAGGGTGGCATGAGTAAAATACAGGGAGCGAAAGGCTATTTACAATTTTTACAGAAACCAGATGGCAGTTATAAGACTCGAGGGGCATGAAAGGGAAGCAGTGGTTGGGAAGGGAGTGAGACAAGGTTGTAACAGCAAAGGACTTGGAAGAGCAGCTGAACGGAACGGACAGTGTCTTTAAAGGAGGGTATAAGATGAACATCAACAAAAGCAAAACGCGGATAATGGAATGTAGTCAAATTAAGTCGGGTGATGCTGAGGGAATTAGATTAGGAAATGAGACACTTAAAGTAGTAAATTAGTTTTGCTGTTTGGGGAGCAAAATTACAGATGATGGTCGAAGTAAAGAGGATATAAAATGTAGACTGGGAATGGCAAGGAAAGCGTTTCTGAAGAAGAGAAATTTGTTAACATCGAGTATAGATTTAAGTGTCAGGAAACCGTTTCTGAAAGTGTTTGTATGGAGTGTAGCCATGTATGGAAGTGAAACGTGGACGATAAATAGTTTGGACAGGAAGGGAATAGAAGCTTTCAAAATGTGGTGCTACAGAAGAATGCTGAAGATTAGATGGGTAGATCACATAACTAATGAGGAGGTATTGAATAGAATTGGGGAGAAGAGAAATTTGTGGCACAACTTGACTAGAAGAAGGGATCGGTTGGTAGGGCATATTCTGAGGCATCATGGGATCACCAATTTAGTATTGGAGGGCAGCGTGGTGGGTAAAAATCGCAGACCAAGATATGAATACACTAAACAGATTCAGAAGGATGTAGGTTGCAGTAGGTACTGGGAGATGAAGCTTGCACAGGATAGAGCAGCATGGAGAGCAGTATCAAACCGGTCTCTGGACTGAAGACCACAACAACAACAACAATCGTGTGTAGAGCACGGGAGCTCGTTACAGGCCATGAAAGCCGCCCGTCGTGACGTCACACCATATTAAGAAACCTGTCCTGCTTTTTGTAAAGTCCAGGTAACCATCATGAACGGCGATGAATTCAGTGCAGTTATTGTCTTTGAATAAACGTCTCATTTTTGTTGGTCCCATTGTGTTTCGCGTTCAGCCGCCTCCTGTACTCGTACTGCAGCAGCTCTTTCTCTGTATGGTGCATGTTTCCTCCTACTGTGTTACTTGGCACTGACGCATATTGCGGAAGTGACTTCCGTCCCGAAGTTTTGCACACTGATGTATTTCGAACGTGTTAAGGCTGCGGGCGTTCCCCATATTCAAGGCCGCTGTGATGTTGACTTTCAACAAGATAACGCAAAACCGGATGTTTCCCGTGCTACCCTGGCCTACTTGCAAACTGCACTGTACTGTACGCGTAGTAGTTCCTTCTCTAGATTGTTGCACAGATGACAAAATGGTAGATATCGAAATAGACGACAGAGGGATAGAGAAACAATTAAAATTTCTGAAAAGAGGAAAGGCCGCCGGACCTGATGGGATACCAGTTCGATTTTACACAGAGTACGCGAAGGAACTTGCCCCCCTTCTTGCAGCGGTGTACCGTAGATCTCTAGAAGAGCGTAGCGTTCCAAAGGATTGGAAAAGGGCACAGGTCATCCCCGTTTTCAAGAAGGGACGTCGAACAGATGTGCAGAACTATAGACCTATATCTCTAACGTCGATCAGTTGTAGAATTTTGGAACACGTTTTATGTTAGAGTAGTATGACTTTTCTGTAGGCTAGAAATCTACTCTGTAGGAACCAGCATGGTTTCGAAAAAGACGGTCGTGTGAAACCCAGCTCGCGATATTCGTCCACGAGACTCAGAAGGCCATAGACACGGGTTCACAGGCAGATGCCGTGTTTCTTGACTTCCGCAAGACGTTCGATACAGTTCCCCACAATCGTTTAATGAACAAAGTAAGAGCATATGGACTATCAGACTAATTGTGTGATTGAATTGAAGAGTCCCATGATAACAGAACGCAGCATGTCATTCTCAATGGAGAGAAGGCTTCCGAAGTAAGAGTGATTTCAGGTGTACCGCAGGGGAGTGTCATAGGACCGTTGCTATTCACAATATACACAAATGACCTTGTGGATGACATCGGAAGTTCACTGAGGCTTTTTGCAGATGATGCTGTGGTGTATCGAGAGGTTGTAACAATGGAAAATTGTACTGAAATGCAGGAGGATCTGCAACGAATTGACGCATGGTGCAGGGAATGGCAATTGAATCTCAATGTAGAGAAGTGTAATGTGCTGCGAATACATAGAAAGGAAGATCCCTTATCATTTAGCTACAAAATAGCAGGTCAGCAACTGGAAGCAGTTAATTCCATAAATTATCTGGGAGTACACATTAGGAGTGATTTAAAATGGAATTATCATATAAAGTTGATCGTCGGTAAAGCAGATGCCAGACAGATTCATTGGAGGAATCCTAAGGAGATGCAATCCGAAAACAAAGGAAGTAGGTTACAGTACGCTTGTTCGCCCACTGCTTGAATACTGCTCAGCAGTGTGGGATCCGTACCAGATAGGGCTGATAGAAGAGACAGAGAAGATCCAACGGAGAGCAGCGCGCTTCGTTACAGGATCATTTAGTAATCGCGAAAGCGTTACGGAGATGATAGACAAACTCCAGTGGAAGACTCTGCAGGAGAGACGCTCAGTAGCGCGGTACGGGCTTTTGTTAAAGTTTCGAGAACATACTTTCACCGAAAAGGCAAGCAGTACATTGCTCCTTCCTACGTATGTCTCGCGAAGAAACCATGAGGGTAAAATCAGAGAGATTAGAGCCCACACAGAAGCATACCGACAATCCTTCTTTCCACGAACAATACGAGACTGGAATAGAAGGGAGAACCGATAGAGGTACTCAGTGTACCCTCCGCCACACACCGTCAGGCGGCTTGCGGAGTATGTATGTAGATGTAGATGTAGCAAAGTATGCAGAATTGGTTTTTTCTGTGTCTTTCCTGTTATTGC
Organism: Schistocerca americana; assembly: GCF_021461395.2. Lineage (NCBI taxonomy): Eukaryota > Metazoa > Arthropoda > Insecta > Orthoptera > Acrididae > Schistocerca > Schistocerca americana. Next base: position 159,054,187 of record NC_060127.1, on the reverse strand, counting down.
AGATTTAATGGCCAGAAGTGCATTTTCTAGCGCATTCTTTGTCGATCCCGACGCGAAGCGAGACTTAGGGTATCACCTCCCATGCAAAGATAAGAAGCGAGCAGCTGACTTGGTGGGACGGTCGATATCAACCACAGTGATCACCGACAAGCCCGGGTGTGGTGGCCTGCTTATCTCGCCGCCGGCAGAGCAAGTGCTGATAGCCAAGTGGAGGCGGCGGTGTCGCGAGCTATCAGTCAGCAGAGAGCGAGATTAGCGGACGGGTCGACTCCCGGGTCTGTTACTGGGTCAGTACCAACCCTAGCGTTCTCTATCACTGCAGACCTTCCTGTTGTGAGTACAAAGCGCCGGATTATCAACGCACGCATTTGTATTTAGTGTAATCTTGTTCATGTTGAACTTTCAGCTATAAAATTGAACTGTTTAATGCTATAGTACATGGAAATATTGGAAAACTAGCAGAGAAACTCGGGATTCTCACGTATTTATTTACAGCTGTGCTTCCACGCCAGTAACATGCAGTGATTGGCCTTGTGCGTATCGTTTATCGCTGAACTATGCCGTATAATGATATAATATTGTAGGCCCATTCAGCGGCATATGTGGATACTGTTTGCAAGTGTAGTTACCAGCAATAAAGTAATAAATTACAACCTCATGCACCATGCGGCAGTTTTTCACGCATCTAATGGTTTATGGCGTTGTATCTCCTGAACTACATGTTGCACAATGCTATAATTTTGCAGTTCCATTCAGTGCTATATGTGCATCTTAATCTGTAAAAATCTACCTCAAAAACAATTGGTAGTAAAAAAGTAATACACTACTGGCCATTAAAATTGCAGCACCAAGAAGAAATGCAGATGATAAACGGGTATTCATTGGACAAATATATTATACTAGAACTGGCATGTGATTACATTTTCACGCAATTTGGGTGCATAGATCCTCAGAAATCAGTACCCAGAACAACCACCTCTGGCCGTAATAACGGCCTTGACGCGCCTGGGCATTGAGTCAAACAGAGCTTGGATGGCGTGTACAGGTACATCTGCCCATGCAGCTTCAACACGATACCACAGTTCATCGAGAGTAGTCACTGGCGTATTGTGACGAGCCAGTTGCTCGGCCACCATTGACCAGACGTTTCCAGATGGTGAGAGATCTGGAGAATGTGCTGGCCAGGGCAGCAGTCGAACATTTTGTGTATCCAGAAAGGCCCGTACAGGAATTGCAACATGCGGTCGTGCATTATCCTGCTGAATTGTAGGGTTTCGCAGGGATCGAATGAACGATAGAGCCACGGGTCGTAACATATCTGAAATGTAACGTCCACTGTTCAAAGTGCCGTCAATGCGAACAAGAGGTGACCAAGACGTGTAACCAATGGCACCCCATACCATCACGCGGGTGATACGCCAGTATGGCGATGACGAATACACGCTTCCAATGTGTGATCACGGCAATGTCGCCAAACACGGATGCGACCATCACGATGATGTAAACAGAACCTCGATTCATCCGAAAAAATGACGTTTTGCCATTCGTTCACCCATGTTCGTCGTTGAGTACACCATCGCAGGCGCTCCTGTCTGTGATGCAGCGTCAAGGGTAACCGCAGCCACGGTCTCCGAGCTGATATTCCATGCTGCTGCAAACTTCGTCGAAGTGTTCTTGTAGATGGATGTTGTCTTGCAAACGTCTCCATCTGTTGACTCAGGGATTGAGACGTGGCTGCACGGTCCGTTACAGCCATGCGGATAAGATGGCTGTCATCTCGACTGCTAGTGATACGAGGCCTTTGGGATCCAGCACGGCGTTCCGTATTACCTTCCTGAACCTACCATGTTCTGCCAACCGTCATTGGATCTCGACCAACGCGAGCAGCAATGTCGCCATACGGTAAACCGCAATCGTAATAGGCTACAATCCGACCTTTATCAAAATCGGAAACGTGATGGCACGCATTTCTCCTTCTTACACAAGGCATATCAACAACGTTTCACCAGGTAACGCCGGACAACTGCTGTTTGTGTATGAGAAATCGGTTGGAAACTTTCCTCATGTCGGCACCTAGTAGGTGTCGCCACCGGCGCCAACCTTGTGTGAATGCTCTGAAAAGCTAATCATTTGCGTATCACAGCATCTTCTTCCTGTCGGTTAAATTTCGCGTCTGTAGCACGTCATCTTCATGGTGTAGCAATTTTAATGGCCAGTAGTGTACCAAAACACAACTCATGCCTCATGTGGTACTTTTATTGCAAGAACTCTCTTAAAAGCAGTAAGCGATAAACATTTTCCTTTCACAGTTTTATAGGAGTTGTCAGAATGAAGAAAATGTCGTAAAGCTGTGAAATTATGTGTGAAGTTTTTTGCAAGTCGCTTAGTGCTGTGATTCTGAAATATTGGATGAATATAGTCTAGAAATTCACACGTCATGAGGTACGGTTATCACCCCCACCCCCAGCCCTTCGATAGGTAGGTTTGCTCTTATCCCCACAGCGATTATTGCATGACAGTAAGGTACCACGTTTGGCTGCAATAGGTCCAGTGGTTTAGGAGGAACTGTGAAACATACATACACATACACACACACACACACACACACACACACACACACACACACATACATACGTCCATTTTTATAATACGTAATGATAACAAACAGTGCAATTTTCTTTATACTACAGACTGCAGATATCCTTCATTGGATTGCATGCATTTTTGACTACGAACTAACACTTCATGCCCGCATCTCGTGGTCGTGCGGTAGCGTTCTCGCTTCCCACGCCCAGGTTCCCGGGTTCGATTCCCGGCGGGGTCAGGGATTTTCTCTGCCTCGTGATGGCTGGGTGTTGTGTGCTGTCCTTAGGTTAATTAGGTTTAAGTAGTTCTAAGTTCTAGGGGACTGATGACCAAACATGTTAAGTCCCATAGTGCTCAGAGCCAACACTTCATCCATAAATTTTGCTTGTCCTGATATCATTTCAATTTCATTTCTTATGGCTGCTTTCATTTGTTTAGTTAATTGACGTGGACTTTTCACTTTTAATAACACCATACAAAATATGGAGTAATTAAGTCTGGGGAATCGGGAGGCCATCCAGTGTCGCCAAACCTCGAATTGGTGATTGGTAAATTTCTTTTGCAATAAATACCTTATTTAATAACTGTCCTGTTTGTTGAACCATCTTGCGCAAACAACGTTTCAAAAAATTGCTCTTCCGATGCCGTAGCTCAGGAATGAAAACTTCTGTAATCATTTTTGTTCAATGACCGCCATTAACAGTTACAGCAACACCATTTTCGGTCTCAAAAAGAATATGTGCCTTTAAACCAGGAGCCTGATACTGCGCACCGTACAGTAACTTTTGGACTGTGTGGAAGACGTTCGTGAGTCCAATAGGGGTTTTGTTCAGTCCATAATCACACTTTGTGTTTATTCAAGTAACCGTACAAATCGAATGTGCTTCATCGTTCATAATGAGCCTTCCTCCAAATTAAATCGAATCATGGTGTTCAAATGGTTCAAATGGATCTAAGCACTGCAGGACTTAACATCTTGTAAATGTACAGTACCCTTACGTAGTATCGATTATGCTGGATTTATCATAATATCCGACCCTTGTCCCTGTGACAGAGTTCCGGAGCGGGTCGTCACCGAAACTTTGCTTTGTTTAACTGTTCAGAATCTCGCTGATTGCGATCGCGGCTTCTTGCACGTTCTGGCGATCGATACTGTCCTCTGTCTCTGTCATTGTGTGGCCGGTTCGGCGGATGATTTGACCTGAATCCGTCTTGTACATTGTATTCGTTTCTCCTGTGTCTATCGTCGTCTCGGCGATCAAATACTTTCGGTCGTTCGTAACTTGGGACTCCTTCCCGCGCTGGGCCGTTATGACGATTCGGGTAATTGTTACTACTGTGTCGCTCACGTTGATCGCGTTCGGCATTGAGCAATTCCGTTCGGTCAATTAGCAAACACACTTGCTCCATTGTTAACCGTGGTGTGAGCGCTAACTTCTCACGCACCAAAAATGGCAATTTCTGGATTAATATAAGCATTGGCTCTTCTTCTTTAACCGGATCGTCCAAGTATGCGTTGTCGTTCAAGTACCTTTGCATAAACTCACGCGTTGTACCGTGATGTCTTGCATAATTTGGCGGTGTGAGAATTTTTTATTTTACGTCCCACAGTTTTTCTTTCGACCAAATTTTTTTTTTTAAATGCTGTTTCAAATACTTCATACTTGGTGTAATTGTCGGATACACTTATACCCCAAATATGTGCCTCACCCTTCATGTGACTGGCGCAAGTATCAATTTTAGCACGTTCCGTATAATGCCTCGGAAACGCATGTTTCAATTGTCTAATGAACGCAACTGCGTGGGTGCCTTGTTTCGGTTCATATTCATGAAATTTTCGACTGCTCAGTCCATTGTCAACAATTACTTGTGGCAAACCAACAATATTGTTATCTGGTTCACGTAATACTGCATTAATTTCATCGCGCAAAATTTCTTTATTAATTCCATTTGACAATGTGTCGTTGTTCGTTACCCTTTGTCGTATCTCATGCAGCTCATCACTTAGTTCATCACATCGCGTTTGTACGCCGGTAACCAACTTAATTATCGACTCTTTGTTGGTTTTACAAGAACTTTTAATTTTGACGATTTCGTCATCTTGAGCCTTAACTTTGTCATTAACTTTGCAAATAAAATCTTCCGTTTGCCTACACCGTCCGTTAACTTGATTTATAAGATATGTAATTTCACTGCCAATGGCCTCATGTTTGTCTTTCTTTTTGGAGCTCATCATGCTTTTGTTCAAATGAGCTGGTGAGTTCCGGTCGCAAATTGCTAATCGCATTAGTTAGTGTCTGATAATCATTTTTGATTTCCTGATGGAACTTTCTTGTTTCCTCATAAAATTTTCTTATTTCCTCACGCACCTTTTTATTTTCCTCATGAAAGGCTCTTGTTTCTACACGCGTCTCTCTATTTTCTTCATGAAAGGCTTTTATTTCTACACGCACCTGTCTATTTTCCTCATGAACATTTTTGATTGCTTCTAACAATTGAGATATACAATCTTTACTGACAATAGCAGTTTCTGTTTGCTGGATAACCATCGGTGTTGAACTTCTGTTAGGCAAATCAAAACTGAGAATACCACTGTCCTCTGTCGAATTAACTGTAGTGTTTTCCATCACATTAATTTGTTCTCCGTCAACCACGTTATTGTCCTCCCTCGTTTTTAGTAACACTACCGTTTTGTTCTGAATTAGCCATATTAACACTGTTCAAAACAATCACTATTCGTTATAACTTATGCTTGCTGTAAATTGAAAAGTTCACTCGCAACTTAAGTCAGTAACACTATTGATTATTCCTATTCCTGTTCACTCCTACACAACGTTGAGTTCACTTAACTTCGAAGCGCTGATATGCTGAAATGCTGCGGACTCACCATTTGCTTTCTTCCTTGTCATGAGACTCATTGTTGTCCACTTCCGTTATAGTGAAAACTACTAAATGATAACATCTCCTTTCTTAAATGCTGGAAATTATTAATTAAATCACTCAATTTATAAACATTTATGAACATCAAACACTGTGTGCCATTCTGCCACTCATCTCCGGCCTCGCTACCGAGCAACCTCTCCCTCTAGCCTCTCACACCCGACTTCCACTCGCGGATTCCAACACTCGACTACTGCTTACCCACTCGCACATTGTTGACTGCACTACAGTCTTTGCTTAAACCATGTATGATCTCTGCATAGTGCATAATCGATACTACGTTAGGGTACTGTACCCTTACAATTTGAGATCATCAGTCCCCTAAACGTAGAACTACTTACACTTAAATAACCTAAGGACATCACACACATCCATGCCCGAGGCAGGATTCGAACCTGCGACCGTAGCAGCAACGCGATTCCGGTCTGAAGCGCCTAGAAAGGCTCGGTCACCGCGGCCGGTTGAATTATGGTGTCTCAGAGCGCCAGACGAATTTGAAAATCAACTTTGCGATAGCTTAAATTTATAGGCAAACAAGTGATCTTGCTCACTGTTTCTCTATTGACAGACGTTTCTTGAGACAACCTATTTGCAGATTTCTTTGGACTGCTTGTGATCGCTTGTTCAAGTCCGTCGGAATGCACAAAGGACATGAATGGACGCACGTGATCAGGCAGGATGCTTACGAACATGTGACCTGTCACAGTCGTATCTACATGTGTCAGGGGTCCCATATCACTCCAGCTGCAGACGCCCCACTCCATTACAGAACCTCCACCAGCTTGAAACGTCCCATGGTGACAAGCAGGGTCCACGGATACAGACGTCCAACCGCTCGATGCAATTTGGAACGAGACTCGTCCGACCAGGCAACATGTTCCCAGCCATCAACAGTCCAACGTCGATGTTCACGGGCCAAAGCTAGGTGTAAAGCTTTGTGTCATGCAGTCATGAACGGTATACGAGAGGCCCTACCGCTCCGAAAGCCCATATCGATGATGTTTCGTTTAATGGCCCGCATACTGACACTTATTGATGGCCCAGCATTAAAATCTGCAGCAATGTTTGCGGAAGGGTTGCACTTCTGTCACGTTCAACGATTCTCTTCAGACGTCGTTGGTCCCGTTCTTGCAGGGTTTTTTCCGGCTGCAGCGATGTCGGAGATTTGATGTTTTACCGGATTCCTGGTATTCACGGTACGCTCGTGAAATGGTCGTACGGGAAAATCCCCACTCCATCGCTATCTCGGAAATGCTCTGTCCCATCACTCGTGCGCTACGTTCAAACCCACATAAATCTTGATAACCTGCCATTGTAGCAGCAGTAACTGATCTAACAACTGCGCCAGCCACTTGTTGTCTTATATAGGCGCTGCCGACCGCAGCGCCGTATTCTTCCTGTTTACATATAACTGTATTTGAAAACGCATGCCTGTGCGAGTATCTTTGGCGCTTCAGTGTATATGTGTATGCGGTGTCTGCGCTTTCGGACATCACATATACATATATGTAATTAGTATCTAACTCTTATAGGTAGCGGTGAAATGGGGATAATGGGTAAAGGCAATGTATTAGTAGTGTCTGGCTAAGTTATGAATTTGGGGTTGACAGGAGGTGTAATACGGGTATTCCGTGCTGTTGCAATGACCACTGTGTCTGGATGATGCAGTTGGCCAGTGCTCCTGTCGAGTAAGCAGGAGACCTGGGTTCGAATTTTGGGCCATCGATTAAAATCAATGCCCGCTTGCAGCCAATTACTGTGTGTGACACTCTTCTGTAGTTGGAGTTGCTACTATTTTGTCATTGTCGAAAGTTAGTATGCCTGTAATTTGTTTTACTGTGGGGCACTTAGTAGGTGTGAAGTCTTAGAGCTGCTAGGATAATATTCTAGGTTTAATATGAGGCAGTCACTGTTGGCAGTTGATTCCATGAGAGTGGCCAAAGAAAAACAGAGGGTTCTTGAGGCAACTATAGACCCCGGAGTAACAAGAAATGAAGAGAGAAGATGACAAGGCTATACAACTGGAGTGTATTACAAACAACAGAGATGGTTCATAGGTGAAATGTAACTCTGAATCGGGTTTCTCAAGAATTAAATTTTCTGGCACGTTTATTTTATGCACGAAAAAATTTATTTGAACTACAGGACTGAAGTGTTTGGGAATTTCTGGAAGAAAGCTGACTACAGACACTAACGTACTAAATATATACTGATTACTTACAAAAACTAACAGTAATTTTGATTATCAAATATAAAGCCACGCAAGGTAGCCACGCGGTCGAGGCGCCTTGCCATGGTTCGCACGGCTCCCCCTGTCGGAGGTTCGAGTCCTCTCTCGGGCATGGGTGTGTGTTGTCCTTAGATTAAGTTAGCTTAAGTAGTGTGTAAGATTAGGGGTCGAAGACCTCAGCAGTTTGGTCCCATAGGAACTTACCACAAATTTCCAAATTTCCAATGAAATAAAAACACTTCTACAGTAAAATCTTGTACCTGAAATGACATTACTGCAGTCTACTTTGTAGATAGACATGTTGTTTATAGGTGCCTAAAGTTTCAAGCATCTAACTAAGACAGTTGCTCAATGAAGAGATTCCGAGTATAGACCAGCATATAAAATGTAATTTACCTATACTTATAAAAAAACTGTAATATAGTTAGCATAAAAAATACTTTAATAAATTGTATATCAAAATGTTCAGCAGGAAACACTCCTACAGTTTTCACCCTACTAAGAGTTTAAGTTTTTTTAATTAGAGCCCTGTAAACTTTATGAAAATTGTTAGTATTCTTCCAGGTGTATGGGCCTCGGACGCCACTGTGAAATGCCCTGTAAGTCAAGGGCCATACCTAGTTTTGTGAAACAGTGATATAAACAGCCGTATCTTTTGATTGCATTGACGTAGAAGCTTAACTCTTTTACATCAACAAATAGCAAGTTTTTTGACGAAGTCTGTGCAAGATCAGGTAACGCTCCATTCAGAGGCTGTTGCACGCAGCGGCTGTTATGTCGACTTGTAAATAAGAGACTTCAGCTATCAGTCGTACTTTTTAAATTTTATTGGCAGTTCTAGGTTTCAGCTAGAAACTAACCATTCTCAATGCAATATCATTTTTGATCAATGCATGTAATGCCTGTTGGTCGGGCTTCATCCACAGTTCATTGAATACTACTGTTGTATGCATTGATCAAAAATGATAGTGCATTGAGAATGGCTAGTTTATAGCTGAAATCTTTGCAAGATGTCGTAGAAGATATAGCTATTATTTTACTGTCCTGTGTTGAGAATACCATCCCTGTGAGTGGAGTTCCTCAAAAAATGGCACCGCAGATGATTAGTAAATGGAATATGTATAAGAAAATAGTTTCTTCAGTTTTAGGGTTCCTGACCTCGATTACTAAGAACGGACGCGTTTCATAGTATCGCTTCATTGTCCGTCTGCCCGTCTGACTGCCTGCGTGTCCAAAGACCCCTTTTTCTGAGGAAAGGATAGAGGTATCGAAATGAAACGTATGTGACACACCAAGGTCTACGGTCTCTTGCAGATGTAAAAGAGTTAAGCCTCTACGTCAATGCAATCAAAAGATAAGGCCATTTACATCACATATTCTGACACGCGCCATATCACTCATCAAAACCTATAGGGTACTTCCCATTGACCTACAATTACGAAATTCTGCAAGAAGTGAAGTTTTACAGTAAAAGTAAATAAACAATTGTTAATTTTTATTTGTATCACTCGAAACAAATATTTTTTTCTCATGCTGTCCAACTGTTCGTTTGTTAAGACCCCTATCTCTCGGGAACGGGTAGACGTGTGACGTTCAACATCATCTCACATATCAAAGTTTATGGTCTCTTAGTGGTGTACAAAATTCAAGCGTAGACGTCAGTGTACTCAAAAAGATACGGCCATTTATGTCAAGCACTTGTCAGCATCAATATCGATAGTAGGTAAGAATCGTCGACATTCTTGGTTTCGGGGACCGATGAATTATCTTCAATTATAATTAATTTTGCATAGAATCCTCGGTGCGAGAGTCCTGTTCGCACTTACCTGTATTTTGTTTTAATCACATATGGCAGTATGCAAATGATGGTGAACTAAGGAGCTTTATTGATTATAGAGTGTAGGCATTCCAGTTAAGATTCTTATCTCAAAAATACACACATCAAAAAAACTTTTGCCTCACCTCGGTTCCGAGAGTTCCGGAACCTGTACAGATAATTGGAATAGAGATCAAGATAAACATCATTTCCGCCCTTTTCACTGCTCGCGAAAATCACACATTGCATGTTGTACCACCATACAGAGGGATCTTCAGAGCCGGTGGTCCAGACTGCTGTAGACACCGGTACCTCTAATACCCAGTAGCATGTCCTCTTGCATTGATGCATGCCTCTATTCGTCGTGGCATACTGTCCACAAGTTCATCAGAGCACTGTTGGTCCAAATTGTCCCACTCCACAACGGCGATTCGGCGTAGATACCTCACAATGCTTGGTGGGACACGTCGTCCATAAACAGCCCTTTTCAATCTATCCCAGGCGTGTTCGATAGGGTTCATATCTGGAGAACATGCTGGCCACTGTAACTGACCGGTGTCGTTATCCTGAAGCAAGTCTTTCACAAGATGTGCACAATGGGGGCGCGAATTGTCGTCCATCAAGACGAATGCCTCAGCAATACGCTGCCCATATGGTTGCACTATCGGTCGGATGAAGGCATTCACGTATCGTACAGCCGTTAAGGCGTCTTCCATGACCACCAGCGGCTTACGTCGTCCCCACACAATGCCAACTAAAACATCAGGGAACCTCGACCTTGCTGCACTCGCTGGACACTGTGTCTAAGGCGTTCAGCCTGATCAGGTTGCCTCCAAACACCTCTCCGACGATTGACTGATTGAAGGCATATGCGACACTCATCGGTGAAGAGAACTTTATGTCAATCCTGAGCGGTCCATTCGGCATGTTGTTGGGCCCATCTGTACCGTGCTCCATGGTGTCTTGGTAGCAAAGATGGACCTCGCCATGGACGAGAAGTGAAGTCGTGCATCATGCAGCCTACTGCGCACAGTTTGAGTCGTAACACGACGTCCTGTGGCCGCACGAGAAGCAATATTCAACATGGTGGCGTTGCTGTCAGGATTCGTCCGAGCCATACTCCGTAGGTAGCGGTCATCCACTGGAGTAGTCGCCCTTGGGCGGCCTGAGCGAGGCATGTCATCGAACAGTTCCTGTCTCTCTGTATCTCCTCGATGTCCCAACAGCATCGCTTTGGTTCACTCCAAGACGCCTGGACAATTCACATGTTGAGAGCGCTACCTGGTACAAAATAACAATGGGGACTCAATCGAACCGCAGTATTGACCGTCTAGGCATAGTTGAACTACAGACAACACGAGCCATGTACCTCCTTCCTGGTGGAATGACTGGAACTGATCGGCTGTCGCACCCCCTCCGTCTAATAGGCGCTCCCCATGCATGGTTGTTTACATCTTTGGGTGGGTTTAGTGACATCTCTGAACAGTCAAAGGGACTGTGTCTGTGATAAAATATCCACAGTTAACGTCTGTCTTCAGGAGTTCTGGGAACTGGGGTGATGGAAAACTTTTTTTGATGTGTGTAACTGGACACCACTGTGTAAAGTGAAAGTGACCACCAGATGCCACTACAGGCAGTCCAGCCAGTATAAAAGGAGCCGGATAGTACACTGTTATCAGTAGAGACGCAGTAACAGCAGACTGGGTTGGTCAGGAGACTTCAGTGACTTTGAATGAGGGCTAATCATTGGATGTCACACGGGTAACAAATCCATCAGGGACATTTGAACACTTATAAGCTGCCCAAGTTGTCTTTGGTGATGTAAATGTGAAGTGGTAACGTCAAGGAACAACCGCAGGTAAAACGAGACTGGGCACAGATCATGTATTGACGGACAGGCAACGCTGAGCATTGTGGAGCAATGTTGTGAAAAAATCGCATGAAATCAGCAGGAGGATTCAGTTGTGAGTTCCAAAATATTACTGGAAGTTCAGCAAGCACAATGACTGTGCGAAGGGATTGTGTGCAATGGCCGCGCAGCTCCTCATGAGCCACACATTTCTGGAGACAGTGCTAAGTGACACTTGAGGTGGTGTGAAGAGTGACGGTACTGGATAGTTCAAATGGCTCTGGGCACTATGGAACAACATCTGAGGTCATCAGACCCCTAGAACTTAGGACTACTTAAACCTAACTAACCTAAGGACATCACACACATCCATGCCCGAGACAGGATTCGAACCTGCGAACGTAGCAGTCTCGCGGTTCCGGACTGAAGCGCCTAGAACCGCTCGGCCACAACAGCCGTCGACGGTACTGGACAGTGGATGATTGGGAACGAGTGATCTGGAGCGATGAGTCATGCTAGACCTTGTGGCAATCTGGAGTAAGCGTTTGGGTTTGGGAAATGCCTGGAGAAAGTATCCTGCCAACAAAGAAATTTGGAGGAGGTGAAATTACGGTGTGGGCGTGTTTTTAGTTGCTGGTGTGCAGTCTCTTTATTGCGCCTAAGAAAACCCTAAATGTAGCAGGATATCAATATACTTTTACAACATTGTTTACAACAGAGAAGCGGTCTGGAGACGATGACTGTTTGTATAAGCAATGCAATGCACCATGTCATAAAGCAGCATATGTGGGGCAGTGGTTTGTTGACTCTTAACAATCCTGAAATTGACTGGTCTGTCCAGAGTCCCAGCCTGAACCGAATGGAACACAGTTGGGGTTACTCACAACGTCGACTTAGCTCCACCACTCTAGGTCCAGCATGAGTATCTTCTCAGATTTAGGCTCTTGAGAAAGAATGAGATACCATTTTTCCACAGACCTTCAGCTACCCAAGTCTAAGTGTGCCAAATATAGATCAAGCCATCATAAACTGTGGGCACACCCCATATTGATCTCCAATGTCAGATGTCCAGACATTTTGGATCAAGTAGTGTATCTGCAGTCTGAAATTTCTATAGAAGTTGTAGGAAAGTTCTGGTGGAATGCAAATGTTTCTGGATCAATGGAGACCACTCACCGAAAAGCAAAAGCGCTGTGTTGTGAATAAGCACACTAAAAAAAAAAAAAAAAAACAGGAAAAATGGAGAAGTTGTTAGCTTTCGGAGAAGTCCTCTCTCGAAATAAGGTAAAATACACACACGCACACGCACACGCACACGCACGCACGCACACACACACAAATGCATTCACACAGACATACAAACTCACGTGTAGCTATGGCTATGCCTCTACATGGTTCATAGGCTTGTGTAAGCGTGTGTGAGTGCGTGCGATTGCATGTGTGTGTGTGTGTGTGTGTGTGTGTCTATTTTACTCTAGTTCGAAAAAGTATTACTCCGAAAGCTAGCAAGTTTTCTTTCTTTTTGCGTAGGCCTATCGATTGCTCAACGCGTCTGCTTCTTTGGTGAGTGGTTTCCTTTAATCCAAACGTATTTGCAATCTTAATGTTATACATTTCTTGACTTTCGTGGTTTGGGTAGGCTACTTTTATAACTTGTTTAGTTCTAACAGAAGTACTGAATTTGACGTCAAAATTTTATGATAATTCATTTGCCTTGCATTTTGGTGCATATCATGAAATTTTCGGATTGGTGATTCGATGCTCATAGTTTGTTTTCATCGATTTTACGAATGAGAATTTTTGCCGTGTTCTGTAAGACCTATGATTTTTTTTAGCTTATAAGTATGTCTTATCTCGCAGGTTACCGTCTTCACATTTTCGTGTTCCATCACATTTCGCACATAGTTATTACTACCTAGTGCTAGTGCTTCGATGTCCAATAAATTTTTTGTCGAAATAATCGATGATCTTCTAAAATTAGTGTGTTTGCTTCTTGTTACAGACACGACCAAATGAAGGAAACGGCTCAGAGCAGAAGACTGATATCTGGTACCGCTGCCTCATTTTTCGAGCGTTAAGACATGTGACTTAAGTGAACGGCTCAACACGCGGATGTATTTGGAAGCAGAAAGTAGGAAATGATACGGCTTGGAGGAGTATCTCAGAGAATACTGGAATAATACGTTTGCTGGTTGCAGACAACAGTCCATTCAGTGGCAAAGTCTGGCTCTCTGAACTCGCTGATCTCCAGCAGATCCATCAGTGCCCAGTCATATGCTGGATATTCGTGACTCATAGATTCATCCGTACTGGTGGTGCGAACTGGGAAACGTACCGTCAGTTTGAGGTCTCCCCACGGTAAGGAACGATAGCAGAGGTGTGCTGATATCCTGACAGAGTCGGTACCGACGGAACCCAAAATGCAGTACACGATACCCGAGCGTGGAGACCTGAGGACGGAGATTGAGTCGCTCTTCGCCAGCTTCACCAGGGACGTCGACCTCATCACGGTCAACGTCACCGACTGCACCAACGTCGAGATACCGTCCACACACCAGTACTACGCCAGTGAGTACACTCGTGATGCGGTTACACATCGGTCTCTGAAGAAGTTCGTTTGTACTTTGCTGTGCTTACAAGTGATCCCTTCATTTAATAATCTGTCCTTGGTGAGAGACCAAAGTTATGTACCGGGTGATCAAAAAGTCGGTATAAATTTGAAAACTTAATAAATCACAGAATAATGTAGATAGGGAGGTAAAAATTGACACACATGCTTGGAATGACATGGGGTTTTATTAGAAGAAAAAGAAAAAAAAAACAAAGTTCACAAAATGTCCGACAGATGGCGCTGGACAGCAAAACGTCAGTGACTGCTACCGTGACGGGTGAGAGGCACGCCGATGTATTACAGAATCTCATCATCCCCAGCCTGACTGATAAACACCTGCTGGAACGTACGATGTTTATGCAGGATGGCGCTCCACCCCATATTGCTAGACGCGTGAAAGATCTCTTGCGCGGGTCGTTTGGTCATGATCGTGTGCTCAGCCGCCACTTTCGTCATGCTTGGCCTCCCAGGTCCCCAGACCTCAGTCCGTGCGATTATTGGCTTTGGGTTTACCTGAAGTCGCAAGTGTATCGTGATCGATCGAAGGGATGCTGAAAGACAACATCCGACGCCAATGCCTCACCATAACTCCGGACATGCTTTACAGTGCTGTTCACAACATTATTCCTCGACTACAGCTATTGTTGAGGAATGATGGTGGACATATTGAGCATTTCCTGTAAAAAACATCATCTTTGCTTTGTCTTACTTTGTTATGCCAATTATTGCTATTCTGGTCAGATGAAGCGCCATCTGTTGGACATTTTTTGATCGTTTGTATTTTTTTGGTTCTAATGAAACCCCATGTCATGTGTGTCAATTTGTACCTCTCTAGCTACGTTATCCCGTGATATATTCAGTTTTCAAATTTATACTGACTTTTTGATCACCCAGTATAACTTTTTGAAAGAAATTTCCACCAGTTCACTGGAAACTGCTAACCACTTTTTTCTCCCATACATGATTTATAGCCAGGCTGAAGGATCACAAAATGTCCAGCCTGCTTAAATGCCACGCCACCCCGAAGTAACGTGTATCATTTTGGCAGGTCGGACATTTCAACTTGAGAACGGCTATGAAGTCGAAATCACGGTTGTGCTAAGTAAATGACCAGTCATTAATTATTTATGTGTCCGCCCCCGGTAGCTGAGTGGTCAGCGCGACGGACTGTCAATCCTAAGGGGCCGGGTTCGATTCCCGACTGGGTCGGAGATTTTCTCCGCTTAGGGACTGGGTGTTGTGTTGTCCTAATCATCATCATTTCATCCCCATTGACGCGCAAGTTGCCGAAGTGGCGTCAAATCGAAAGACTTGTACCCAGCGAACGGTCTACCCTACGGGACAGGCCTTAGTCACACGACATTTACATTTATAATAATTTATATGGCAGAAGGCTCTTTATAAAAATTCCGTTTACTAACGCGGTCTGGAGTTAATGTCTGTGACCACTAGGAAATAAACTTCCGAAAATCGCTTGCAAAAGCTATTTCTTCAAGTTCTTTGGTGGAAACACCATCAAGCAAGTCGACTTCCACAAGTTCCGCCTACTTCCGGAAGTAGCTTCCACAAGGTGGTGAAAACATTTTCTCTCATTTCTTTAACGTCAGTACCGCCATTAGACTCTTGTTTATTTGTAGTGTTACATTTCGTCTTTCACAATCATGATTTCGGCTTCAGAGTGCCATTATCAAGTGTTTTAAGTGTTATAATGGCACTTTGAAGCCGAAATCATGATTGTGAAAGGTTAAATGTAACACTGTAAATAAACAGCAGTCTAATGGCGGTACTGACTTTAAAGAAATATATTATGACTGTGGCCCCACAGTATGAAAAAGTTGTTAAGTTTCTTTCATTATGCCGCAAGTACCTACTGATCTTTCCAGGTGCTAGTTCGATGTTATGGTCTTCAGTCGAAAGACTACTTTGATGCAACTCTCCATGCTATTCTATCCTGTGCAAGCCTCTCCATTTCTGATTAACTGCTATAACTTACAACCTTCTGAATCTGCTTACTATAATCATCTCTCGGTCTCCGTCTACGATTTTTACCTCCTACGCTCCCCTACAATACTAAATTTTATTGTCATTTGACGATAGCAAAGAAATGCAGAGAAATATTTGGAAAAAAATTTCCACTTGACGTTATGAATAGCATTACTATATACTTATTTATTTATTTAAAATGATCTGATTAGGGCCAATAGGCCCTCTCTTACATCGGAACAGGGTTTCACACATGCAGTACCTTTCATACATCATATTTACCTAAAAAATAATATGACAAATTCTGTATTATTCAAAGGATTTGAGTGTTTATAATGAGTATGTGAGTAAATAATACAATAAACTAATAAAACCAATACTGACAGTACTTGTACTATTGTTGCTGCTGCAATTAATACTGGTAATAATAATAATAATAATAATAATAATAATAATAATAATATAATATAATAATGATAGTGGCAGATGAAAAAAGACTTCGTAAGGGTACAAAATAGATGATCTCTGGTATGGCGAGCTGGGAAATGAGGAATATCTGGTTGGACAGAAGGATGTACGAGGGTAACGTCAGTGCACAGGGACATTGGTAATCGTCGTTGCTTTAGTAGATATGTCAGTATCTTCTGAAGCTGGAGACGTTATTTAGTACTATAATATAATGCGCCTGGTTATTCCAGAGTTCTTCAAATTTTAGTCCTGTCTTCCTCAGTTACGTGTAATATTACGGTATATTGATAATTTTTACTTATGGACCCTCTGACAGAAACTGAATAAAACGCAATTTTAGTGCCATCCGCGTTTCGCCTCTATTTTCTGCAAGGCATCAGCAGTGGCCTGGAATATGTACGTATGTTAGCTATTTAATTTACATTTTTGTCACTGTGCCTATAGGTTATAAACAGTTCTGGTTGTTGGTATTTGCTATTAAGTAATAATGTTTTGAACTGTACTTACAGGATGCGTGGACAATTTCTTACATATTACGCTCCCGTTGCATTTTTGGTGTTGTTCTTCTACTTATGAATGCCAATTTGCGGTTTTTTTCCCACATACCACAGCACTATGAACTGAACGCTTGTTTCAATGAAATGTTTTGGTTTCTGTTGCCGACTGTCAAATGTTTTCACCAAAGATCGAATGTTATTGCCAAACTTTCGAGTGTAATTATTGAAGTATCTGTGATGTGTTCGTGTACGCATTTCTGTGTGTCTGTGTATTTTGGTGTGATATAATTTTTTTGTGCTGTGTGTGTGTGTGTGTATCCACACCATCCGGACACACACACACACACACACACACAGCACAAAAAAATTATATCACACCAAAATACACAGACACACAGAAATGCGTACACGAACACATCACAGATACTTCAATAATTACTCTCGAAAGTTTGGCAATAACATTCGATCTTTGGTAAAAACATTTGACAGTCGGCAACAGAAACCGAAACATTGCATTAAAACAAGCGTTCAGTTCATAGTGTTGTGGTATGTGCGGAAAAAAAACGCAAATTCGTATTCATAAGAAGAAGAACAACACCAAAAATGCAACATGAGCAAAATTGTCCACGCAACCTGTAAGTACAGTTCAAAACATTACTACTCAATAGGAAATACCAACCGCCAAACGTTTATAACCTATAGACACTGTTGTGGCGTAACAAGACAGCTACGCCACACTGAAGTAGCCGAAAGGCACGCGTAATCTCACGTAGGCTAGATAGAGGTCTGAAACAGGATACGTAATGAATGGTAGCAAGAAAAGTACGTAGCTGCTTTAATACTTAACTTTTAATCCTTCATGTGAATACAGCATTCCTTGATGATACAAGTGAGACTCTATCTTAAAATGGTTAATGGCGCCTTGCTAGGTCGTAGCCATGGACTTAGCTGAAGGCTGTTCTAACTGTCTCTCGGCAAATGAGAGAAAGGCTTCGTCAGTGTAGTCGCTAGCAAAGTCGTCGTACAACTGGGGCGAGTGCTATCCCGTATCTCGAGACCTGCCTTGTGGTGGCGCTCGGTCTGCGATCACACAGTGGCGACACGCGGGTCCGACATGTACTAAATGGACCGCGGCCGATTTAAACTACCACCTAGCAAGTGTGGTGTCTGGCGGTGACACCACAGACACAGTGACAAAAATCTAAATTAAGTAGCTAACATATGTACATACTCCTGACCACTGACTATGCCTTGCAGAAAATAAAGGCGAAACGCGTATGCCACTAAAATTGTGTTTTATTCAGTTGCTGTCAGACGGTCCATAAGTAAAAATTATCAATATATCGTAATATTCCAGAGTTCTGCTACTGAGAAAGACTTCGAGAGAGCGGCTGAATGGTGGAGTGCGACAGAAAGGATTTTGCTATGATAGGAACAGTTGTTTCTGCCGTTTTGTTCAGACAATAGCGTTAAGGTCGAGAAGAGTGGTATGACTAGACGAAACAACAATCGTCTGGCTATAACTGCGGGGTCTTTGCTCTGGGAAATGGCTCATTAAACTACAACATATTAAATACTACTTCGCTTTATTATATGAATGAATAAAAAGATTTACTTAACAAGCCTTTGCCACAGGACTGCTTCATAATTTACAATTGTCACTGACTATTAAAGTATCACTTGATGCACTAATGAACAAACCGTTGTCTTGAAGTTCAATGTTCAACATTTATAAAAGTGCATTTCGGTTTGAGATTTGATTAACGCTTTAATCCTAATCTATGCTGTTGACTGCTTCCACTGAAGTCACGAACTTGGACAGAGCGCTTCCCTGCTCGGCTCTATATCGACCTCCGTGTGAGGGCGCTGCTGTGCTGAGAGAGAGAGAGAGAGAGAGCGAGTGGGGGGGGGGGGGGGGGGGCGGGGGCGTCTTCTTCAGCCTCTCCCATTCGTCGTTGTGGATTGCAGCGAGACGTTTTTAGTGTCTGTGGTATCTGTGTGCGTTGCAGACGTTGCTGTGGCACCAGAATATCTGGACGACACCACAGAGCGATATGAGAGACAGCAAACGTTGACATGACAGTAAAGAAGACGGATGGTACGGAAATCTCTGAACTTATCTGCACGCAGCCAGGATAGCTGCGCATACGATGGTGAAATATGATCAAAGGATCGGATATCTTAGATATACCAAACACAGGCATTCATAACCAGCTCCAGACGCCATGAGTTATCCTGAGAGCGGTTCTAGGCGCTTCAGTCGCGACTGCTACGGTCGCAGGTTCGAATCCTGCCTCGGGCATGGATGTGTGTGATGTCCTTAGGTTAGTTACGTTTAAGTAGTTCTAAGGTCTAGGGGACTAATGACCTCAGATGTTAAGTCCCATAGTGCTGAGAGCCATTTCAACCATTTTTTTTTTTTTAAGACACTTGTGGCTAAGAAGTGGTTGAAGATATCTGTTATAGTGGGAAGTAGTGGGTCAATAATAAGCTTCATCATTTAGAATGTGATGCCATCTTGTCCAGTAGATCTGATATGCTTGATGACTTGGTTGGCGGTATTGCAAATCACAAACATCTTGTGGCTACTGTACGGCAGCTTGTTTTAAACAGTAGTTTCACTGACAACATGACTCGTGCATATTATGTTACTTATATGTATTTGACGATGCTGGTGCTGATTCCGCATTTAACATTTGACGATGCCACTATGGCTGCAGTGCATTAGGACTTTGTTTTTATGAGACAGGTACGCCTCTTCATATTTAAAGCGCACAAATGTAAATTTTGTCATTACTACTTTTCAATATGCTCTATGTATTGTTCTTAAGCTGTATACGGTTTGCGAGTGTATTTGTATTTTTCCCATTTTTGCTGCAGATCTGATGATGGTCATTAAAGACCGAAACCGGTAATCTGCTAAACAAAAAAGATTGTGACCATAGACGTAAATTAAAGGAAACTTATAACATATACGGGTCACTGCGTTTTTTCGCGACGATGTCGCAGCTTGTGCAACATTATTGTTATTCGTCATTTATCCCCGCCACTCTGGCTCCCCGGAGTAGGGACTACTAGGTCTTTTGGAGTTTTCGCTCTCTTTCTAACCCTTGTGAGCCTATTGACGTTGCTGTTATCAGGGCTGGTATCAAGCTGGCTTTATACGCTAGTACGTGTCTGTTGGTTACAAAGTTCTACAGATGGCAACCCACCATAGCGTCTAGACGACATATGACGTTACACGTTAATTCCTCGAAGAATAACTAACGCCCTGAGACCGGGTCTGGGGGCGTCTGCATTTTCGCAGGGCTCTCCCCTTACTGTTTACTTCACATAACAATATCTTCCTAGTTTCGCCTGCCATCAGCATCGTCCCTGCGTCCGCGCCTTGGAGCGCCTGTCCTCCTTTCTCACAGCTTCAAGATAACACTACAGTAGCAAGGAATAATCAATGTATTGTCCACCCCAGCTGAGTGGTCAGCGCGACATAATGTTAATCTTAAGGGCCCGGGTTTGATTCCCGGCTGGGTCGGAGATTTTCTCCGCTCAGGGACTGGGTATTGTGTTGTCCTAATCGTCATCATTTCATCCCCATCGACGCGCAAGTCGTTGAAGTGACGTCAAATCGAAAGACTTGCACCAGGCGAACGGTCTACCCGACGGGAGGCCCTAGTCAGACGACTTTTACATTTATCAATATATTACACCTTGTGTGTGAGGAATATTTCCTGAATGTTGGCCTGTGAATTTTTGTTACACCCTGTATATGTAGATGTAGCTGTAGCTATTGGTAACCAGAAGTAAAATCGTTCTATGGAAGTTCGGGAGAACTGCTGAATGTCAGGAACACCCTGCCATTATATTTCTGCACAATATTATGCCCCTTTTTAGGTTTATATTGGAGAATCCTAGTGTGGGTCGTTCGCTTTACCATTTTAGAGTGAGGAATTCGTCAGGATGGTGGGGAGAGGGAGTCCCAGTTGGGAACGTTTCAGACGGAATTACAGTTCCAGCATTTGCCTCACGTCCAAACGAAACGTACTGAAAACCTTAGAACCACGGGATAAGATATATTTTGAATTTAATTCTCGACGAATTTGTTCCAGACAAAAAAATTAGCTCACGAGACAAAAAATTAGTCATCCTCATGAGACATACGCTAATATCTGTAACACCGCCTCTGGCCCTGACATCTTTCTCAGTTTAGGAAGCAGGAGAATCGCCAAGTACACTACTGGCCATTAAAATTGCTACATCAAGAAGAAATGCAGATGAACGGGTATTCATTGGACAAATATATTATACTAGAACTGCATGTGATTACATTTTCACGCAATTTTCGTGCATAGATCCTGAGAAATCTGTACCCATAACAACCACCCCTGGCCGTAATAACGGCCTCGATACGCCTGGGCATTGAGTCAAACAGAGGTTGGATGGCGTGTACACGTACAGCTGCCCATGCAGCTTCAACACGATACCACAGTTCATCAAGAGTAGTGGCTGGCGTATTGTGAGAGCCAGTTGCTCGGCCACTATTGACCAGACGTTTTCAATTGGTGAGAGATCTGGAGAATGTGCTGGATAGGGCAGCAGTCGAGTATTTTCTGTATCGAGAAAGGCCCGTACAGGACCTGCAACATGCGGTCGCGCATTATCCTGCTGAACTGTAGGGTTTCGCAGAGATCGAATGAAGGGTAGAAACACGGGCCGTAACACATCTGAAATGTAACGCCCACTGTTCAAAGTGCCGTCAATGCGAACGAGAGGTGACCAAGACGTGTAACCAATGGCACCCCATACCATCACGCAGGGTGATATGACAGTATGGCGATGACGAATACACGCTTCCAATGTGCGTTCACCGAGATGTCTCCAAACACGGATGCGACCATCATGATGCTCTAAACAGAACCTGGATTCATCCGAAAAATTGACGTTTTGCCATTCCTGAACCCAGGTTCGTCGTTGAGTAAACCATCGCAGCCGCTCCTGTCTGTGATGCAGCGTCAAGGGTAACCGCAGTCATGGTCTCCGAGCTGATAGTCCCTGCTGCTGTAAACGTCGTCGAACTGTTCGTGTAGATGGTTGTTGTCTTGCAAACGTCCCCATCTGTTGACTCAAGGATCGAGAAGTGGCTGCACGATCCGTTACAGCCATGCAGATAAGATGCCTGTCATCTCGACTGCTAGTGATACGAGGCCGCTGGGATCCAGCACGGCGTTCCGTATTACCCTTCTGAACCCACCGATTCCATATTCTGCTAACAGTCATTGGATCTCGACCAACGCGAGCAGCAATGTCGCGATACGATAAACCGCAATCGCGATAGGCTACAATCCGACTTTTATCAAAGTCAGAAACGCGATACTAAGCATTTCTCCTCCTTACACGAGACATCACAACAACGTTTCATCAGGCAACACCGGTCAACTGCTGTTTGTGTACGAGAAATCCATTGGAAACTTTCCTCATGTCAACATGTTGTATATGTCGCCACCGGCGCCAACCTTGTGTGAATGCTATGAAAAGCTAACCATTTGCATATGACAGCATCTTCTTCCTGTCGGTTAAAATTCGCGTCTGTAGCACGTCATCTTCGTGGTGTAACAATTTTAATGGCCAGTAGTGTATCCTCATGTATGCCAATTCCAGCTGTAGACAAACCAGAAGATATACTATCCAGGGTCATCCACCTGGCAGAAGTCTGGTAACGACCCACTGCAGCGCGGACCGCCGTGACACACGCAGGAAGAGACTCAGAGAGGTTCTGGAACGCACCGACAGACACGGATGCGGAGCCAGCGCTGTGACCAGCTGCGCTGGGTTTCTCGCTTGAGGATCCGTGGCGCGAACAGTCCGATCGAGGTCGTCCCACAGATTCTAGATTGCATTTAAACCCGGGTAGTTTGGCGGCCAGCGAAGTACGTTAAACTCGTATTGGTGCTCTTCAACCACGCGTGTACACTGCGAGCTGTGTGACATGTTGCATTGTGCTGCTGGTAGATACCATAGACTGGACGAAAAACAAACCGCATGTAGAGCTGCATATGGCCCGCGAGCATAACTGTGCTGTTCCGTTTTGCTTTTCAGAATGACGAGATGACCCTGAGACTGTCACGAAAAAACTGCGCAGACCGTGACGCACCCTGCCCTGCCCTGGACTTTCTAACGATGGGTGCAAGATGTTTGCTTTCAGATGTTTCACGCTATACGTACCAATGACTTTCTGTTTCATACAGCATAAAATGTGATTCATTTGAAATGGCCATATGTCGCCACTCAGCGCTCGTTCATTTGCAGTATTGGCGTGAAAATTTCAGCATTCGTCAGCGAAGAACAACAGTCTACCCGACGGGAGGCCCTGGTCACAGAAAATTTATTTATTTAGCAGTCACCAGGTGCTGCTGTGGAGGCCCATTCGCAATAGTCGTCGGTAAGATCCGACCTCGGGGAAGATCGGTTTGGATTCCGTAGAAGTGTTGGAACACGTGAGGCAACACTGACCCTACTACTTACCTTAGAAGAAAGATTAAGAAAAGGCAAACCTACGTTTCTAGCATTTGTAGACCTAGAGAAAGCTTTTGACAATGTTGACTGGTATACTCTCTCTAAAATTGTAAAGGTGGCAGGGGTAAAATACAGGGAGCGAAAGGCTATTTACAATTTGTACAGAAACCAGATGGCAGTTGTAAGAGTCGAGGGGCATGAAAGGGAAGCAGTGGTTGGGAAGGGAGTGAGACAGGGTTGTAGCCTCTCCCCGATGCTATTCAATCTGTATATTGAGCAAGCAGTAAAGGAAACAAAAGAAGTTCGGAGTAGGCATTAAAATCCATGGAGAAGAAATGAAACTTTGAGGTTCGCCGATGACATTGTAATTCTGTCAGAGACAGCAAAGGACTTGGAAGAGTAGTTGAACGGAATGGACATTGTCTTGAAAGGAGGATATAAGATGAACATCAACAAAAGCAAAACGAGGAATGTTGTCGAATTAAGTCGGGTGATGCTGAGGGAATTAGATTAGGAAATGAGACACTTAAAGTAATAAAGGAATTTTGCTATTTGGGGAACAAAATAACTGATGATGATCGAAGTACCACATAAAATGTAGACTGACAATGGCAAGAAAAGCGTTTCTGAAGAAGAGAAATTTGTTAACATCGAGTATAGATTTAAGTGTCAAGAAGTCGTTACTGAAAGTATTTGTATGGAGTGTGGCCATCTATGGAAGTGAAACGTGGACGAAAAATAATCTAGACAAGAAAAGAATAGAAGCCTTTGAAATGTGGTGCTACAGAACAATGCTGAAGATTGGATGGGTAGATCACATAACTAATGAGGAGGTATTGAATAGAATTGGGGAGAAGAGGAGTTTGTGGCACAACTTGACAAGAAGAAGGGATCGGTTGGTAGGACATGTTCTGAGGCATCAAAGGATCACCAATTTAGTATTGAAGGGCAGCGTGGAGGGTAAAAATCGTAGAGGGAGACCAAGAGATGAATACACTCAGCAGATTCAGAGGCATGTAGGCGGCAGTAGGTACTGGGAGATGAAGAAGCTTGCACAGGATAGAGTAGCATGGAAAGCTGCATCAACCCAGTCTCAGGACTGATGACCACAACAACAACAACAAGGTCCAGGCTAGGGGAGGGAGCGTCACGGTCTGCGGAATATTTCGTGAAATTCCCAGGGTGATCTTGTCATTCGTTAAGGAGACACTATTGGTAGCCGCTTGCATCATTTGGATAGCCACATGCCATCAGTTCCCATGTGTGACAACAAACAAAGGGCAAAATCACAGCCTTGTAGTCTGTCTTGGGACATCGTTTGATGTACATTTTTAATGTGCCAGAGATACTAGTATAAACTGCGCCACAAAATCTTTTGAACTGTTGACCACTGTAGTACCGGCTGCAGAATTTGACGGAAGTGCTTGTACGAGGGGGGACCCAAAAGAAACCGGATTGTTGTCAAAAAATTTTATTGATGAACCCTTTCACAAAATTACTTCAGTCACCTTCAAAATACTCTCCATTGCATGTGATGCACTTGTCAAGTCTCTTTTCCCACTGTTGGAAGCATGTTTGGAACTCTTAAAGTTTGATATTGTCCAGTGCCCTTTGCGAAGCTGTTTTTACCGCCTCCACATCGTCATAACGCTCCCCTTTTAGCGTTTTTTTCATTCGTAGAAATAGGAAAAAGTCTCACGGGGCTAGGTCCGGCGAATACGGAGCGTGGGGAACGACAGACCACCTCTGAGATGCCAAATAGTGGGTCACTCGTAAGGCCGTGTGTGCTGGAGCGTCGTCGTGATGCAGAAACCAGTCACCTGATCGCCAAAGTTCCGGGTGTCTCCTACTCACATTCTCTCGCAGACGCCTTGAAACATCCAAGTAAAAGTGCTGGTTAACAGTCTGGCCAGGGGGTACGAATTTCCGATGCACAATTCCACGAACATCAAAAAAGACAATGATCATCGTCTTCACATTTGACCTCACTTGCCTTCCTTTTTTTTGGTCTGGGAGAGTTGGGAGTCCTCCACTGGCTTGATGCTTGCTTGGTTTCTGGGTCATACCCATAACACCAACTCTCATCCCCTGTAACAACCTTGTTCAAGAAGTTTGAATCACGTGCAATCTCTGTTTTCAAGTCCTGACACACATTCAGGTGGATGGTTTTTTGCTCCTGTGTGAGAAAGCGAGGAACTAATTTAGCAGCAACACGTCTCATGTGCAAATCCTCACTCAAAATCCGCTGGCACGAGCTCCAACTGATTCCTGTCTCTGCTGAAATTTGGTCGATCGTTTGGCCACGATCCCCGTTGATCTTTTGGCGAACCTTTTCAATGTTCTCCTCATTTCGCGATGTTGAAGGGGGTCCAGAACGAGCTCGGTCTTCAACACACATCTCACCACGTTTAAAGCGCCCAAACCACTCGAAAACCTGTGCGCGGCTCATAGCGTCCTCTTGGAATGCTTCCTGAAGCATTTGGTGTGTCTCCCTTGCAGTTTTTTTAAGCAGGAAACAAAATTTCACACACACTCTTTGTTCTTTTAAAGTTGCTATAACGGCTTCGCAGAGGTAACCCGCCAACAGTCAGAGAAACACAATACCACACTTGCACGTTCAGCCCTACACTGACGCCGTGTGCACAGCTGTTTCATGGAGGTCTCTACTAACACCATCTAGTGTGAGAACCCTGCACTACGTCTACGAGTGGCAGCACCCTCGGAGTCCGGTTTCTTTTGGGTCCACCCTCGTAAGGTGCCAGAATAAATGAAGGTCAATTTCGCGTCTTACATAAGAGTTTTATACATCATAATGGGAAGGTGAATATGGCACATAACTTGCTTCGGCGGTAATGAGCAATTTGCATATAAGTATGTAATGCAAAAGGGTTGTCACTCAATTGACGGTATTAACACACCGTTCCTAAATAATGCATGTCAATGAGCAGAAGGTACCTCTCCTTCCCGACCCCACCGAACACCTGATCCTTAGACCCTTGTTCCCTGGCCTTACCATCACCTGCGCCACCATCTATGTCCGCCCTAACGCCCCTATTCCAATTTTCCTCTCCCACATTCACCGCACCTTCTCCTCCTACGTGATCGCCGCCGACCTCAACACCCATAGTCGTTCCGCCACCCAGTTATGGCGGTGGCATCGGTTCCTCTCCTCCCTCCAAGGCGACCTCATCCCCATTCCCCAGCACACCCGCCCTGAATCCCACTCCTGATGTCGTCCTCTCCTCCCCTAACCTCCTTGGCCGCATAGCGGTGGATGTCCTGGACCCCATTGGTAGTGACCATCTCCCTGTCCTCCTCACCATTTCAGACGGTCGCCGCCCCTGCCCCGACCCTCGTAATAAACTTCCCCCTATGTATGTCCATGACTATTCCCGTGCCGACTGGAATGCCTACCGGGATATCCTATCTACCCAGGTCAATGGCCATCCCTTCACCAACCGCCACCCTGATGATATTACCGATGCCGCCTCCTTTCTCCAGCACACCTTGTCTGAGGCCGTGGAGGCCCACGTCTCTTCTATCGCCATCCACCCCCACCGTCCTACCTTACCCCCACAGGCCGTCCTCCTCCGTGAATCCCGCCGTCTCTACCGTGCCTTCCTCCACATGCGTGATCTGGACACACTACGACGCCACCAGCAACTCCAGAGACACATCCATAACTTGCTCGTGGCTAAGAAACGCCAGGACTGGCGACAGACATGCAACCATTTAAATGCTACACTTCCTATAAACTCGTCCAAGTTCTGGTCAGCCTTCCACCGCCTTACCAGATCTAACCCCCCCCCCCCTACTCTCCTCTCCTTCATGATAACCAACCCTTCCCTGACAACCTTAGTAAGGCCAATCACTTTGCCTCCTACCTCTCTGATGTCTTTACCATCCCCGACGATCCGCAGTTCGATTACTCCCTCTTCCCAGATGTCTGCGATCGAACTGACACCTCTGTCCCTCCCCTCGCACCTGGTTTCCAGTACTTGGACAACATTGCACACACCGAACTCAATGCCTCTATCACTACACAGGATCTCATTGCTACTCTCCGCACGAAACGCAACACCGCTCCTGGTCACGATTGTATCACCTGTCGCCACCTTCGTGAACCTCCTGCCTCTTTCCTCTCCACCATGGCCAGGCTCTACAATGTAGTCCTGTCCACCGGCTACTGCCCCGACCTGAGGAAAACCTCCCAAATCCTGATGTTCCTTAAACCCTAGTAAACCGCTGTCCGCTGTCTCCTCCTTCCATCCCATCAGCCTTACCTCAGTCTTCAACAAGGTCCTGGAATCCATCTTAACCCGATGCATCCATCACCATCTCCGCCAGCACCGCCTCCTTCCCGTTACCCAGTGTGGCTTTCGGCTGTCATTCTCTTCCGATGATCTTCTCCTTCACCTCACTCATCTCCTCTCAGAACTGCTTAATTCCCATCGCTCCCCTATCTTCATCTCCCTTGTCCTTGAACAAGCCTATGACTACGTATGGCATTCCGGTCTCCTCTTCAAGCTCCAAACCTTCGCCCTTCCTATTAACTACATCCATCTGATCAGCTCCTTTCTTTCCCAACGTCCTTCCTACGTCACCATCCACAACACGGATTCCTACACCATTTTCCCCTCCACCGGTGTGTCCCAAGGTTCCGTCCTCTCCCCTCTTCTGTGCCTTTTGTATACGGCGGACATGCCGCCGCCTTCACCCCCCATCCACCTTCTCCAGTACGCCGATGACACCGCCTTTCTTGCCCTCGCCCCCACCCTGCAGCGCTCCCTTCTCCAATCCCATCTTGACTGGTTCACCACTTGGTGCAACCAGTGATTGCTGAAGGTCAATCCTTCTAAAACCCAGGCGATCATTGTAGGCAAAACCACCCCTTCCTTCCGCCTCCTCGATTTCTATATCACCATCTATGGCTGTTCTATCGCCTTAAGTACCTTGGCGTCACCCTCGACCGACACCTCTCTTGGACCCCCCATCTCGGGACAATCCAAGCCAAGGCACGCTCCCGGCTCTGTCTCCTCAAGCTCCTTTCTGGCCGTACATGGGGTCTGGACCCCTCCACCATCCTCAAAAATCCCTCATCTGCCCTATGCTACGCCCACCCTGCCTGGATCTCCGCCCCTCCTACCTTTTACAAATCCCTTCAAATCCTTGAACGCCATGCACTCTGCCTCACCTATCGTATCCGTCTCCCTCCCCCACGTGGATCCTGTACGACCTTATTCCGTTTCCCCACCTCTTCCTCTTCCTCGAATGGATACAGATGCTATACACCTCCTGTAAACCAGATGCCCCTCACCCACTTGTCTCTCACATCCTCTCCCACACCCGTCCACTGCCGCACCTGTATTTCCACATTCCACCTGCTCTCCATCTCTCCACTCTCCTTACCCTCTCCCGAGGTGACTTCCGCCAGCTCCCCCTTCCTCACGATGCCCTCCTCCCCTCCATTTACCCCTCCTATCAACTTTGGTCCTCCCCTCCCACTTCCTGTGTTTTTTCCTTCGGGCATCCTCTCTCCCTTCTCTCCCCCTTCCTTTCTCCCCACTCCTCCCCCGGGCTTCCCCTACCCCCTTACCTTCATTCCTTCCCCCATCCCCTCTGCCATTGGCATCTTTGTTCTCCCCTCTGACCCCCCACCCCCTCCTTCCCCTCTCGGCAGGTCCGCGGACTCGCACACATTACGTGGACATTCGCGCGCCGGAGATCATCGCCAGCAGTTTCTCGTGTGTGTGCCATCATGTTTGTGTTTAGTGTTCTCCGCCGTCACTGTGCCGCCGAAGTCGTCAGTGTTTGATCGCCGTGCCGACAGTTTTTAGTGTTTTTTTTCGTCGAGTGTGAACGGCTTCGTATTCTTTGTTTCTGTGTCTACTGTTTTTTGCCCGCCACTTTGTTCAATATCTTATGTGTCTTCTTTGTATTTTCAT
The DNA here is from genome assembly GCF_021461395.2 of Schistocerca americana. Taxonomy (NCBI): domain Eukaryota; kingdom Metazoa; phylum Arthropoda; class Insecta; order Orthoptera; family Acrididae; genus Schistocerca; species Schistocerca americana. The sequence goes on along the minus strand of NC_060127.1, from coordinate 159,024,752 downwards.
TTGTCAAACTTGTGGCTGAAGAGCGGCGTGGTATGCTGCTGCTAGCCCCCCTTCTGTAAAGGTGTTAAATAACAATAAAGGAAGGAAGAGCAGAAGGTGAAACAAGCAGCGAGAGGAAACGTTTTGTTTGGAAGCCAGTGCGGGCAGACGCAGAGGCCGCACCACGAAAATCGCTTAGCGGGGGCGTACCGCGGCGGGAGTCAGTGACTGGACAGGTGATGCATACTACAAAGCAAGTAACGGGCCACCAGAAGTAGGACAGAAAGAAGCTTTAGAAAACTGCGTTTCAGAATTCCAAATGGATACAAGCAAAACCAGTGGCGCAGTTGATCATGTGAACAGCAAGTGGTACACATGTGAGCGGGCGCAAAACGTCCGATTGGCGGAAACTAACTGGGAAAGAGTGAACTGCCGAGATTTCGATACAGTTGAATGGTAGGGTCCTTACGATTGGCAGAGAGAGTTTCCACAAAATAAGAGGAACGCTCCTATTGGTCAAAAAAAGCCGTGACGTGGAGAACGAAAGAACCCAGGTGGGGAGAGAGTTCGGCGACGAGAAAGACAAAAGCGAAATTTTCGGGGACGCTTCTCTGAACTGGCGTCAAGTGCAGAATGGGCCGCATAACGCTATGTACGACGCAGAGGAGAAATTTGAATGAACTCTCCGTTCACTGTGGCTGACATTCAGCTAGATATTAGCTGATGCGTCGTTGAGCTCCCACCGTGGAGAAACGAACCAGCCAGTTAGTTAAGTGTCCTTGCGAGGACTGAGAGGGCATTTCAATACGCATGCTGCTTCACCCGTCCGCGCGCATATCGCCATATTCCAAGACTATGGATGAGTACATGTTTTCTCACATATCAAGAATCATGGTAGAGTTTCTGCTGGAAAAATCACCAAAGGCTTATTTAGTTTTTATAAGAATTTTAGTGGATAAGAGTAGCCATGCAGAGGGCAGCTCACTGCAGCTAAGGTAAATACCGCGAGCTGTGGCGTAAACTTGTTGGTTCACCAGCTTGCATCTACTGTAAACTCGAGCGACCTTTGGTAATCTTTTGCTCAACTTGTCACAAAACTAACCATCCTCCGTAGACTTGGTTATCATCCTAGATAGTACCGAACTTTGAACTGGAATAGGATGATTTATCGTAGTACTGGCCAACATCATGACGTAGTCGGAAGAATAATTTAACTATAAAAATACAGCGACCAGCCACTTTTTTAATGCGTTTTATTTATGCCAATATGCATTTCGGGTTTGCACCCATCTTCAGCTGGAAAAATTACGTGTATCTACAGTTTCTACAGTGGTACAATATCGACAGCAGTTTGGATGCTGCAGCTGACCTGTCCAAAAGCAACGATTCCAATCATTTACTTCAATTTCGCCAGTTTAAAGTTTCACGCTATCAGTTGCTCATTTTACTTACATTCTCCTCTCCTTGTTTTTTCTTGGCTTTTCTTCTTTTTTGTAACAACGCAAACACTTTTTGTCCCGTATTTTACACAGGCGCACTGCGTTATCCGCCATGTTGTCGACTGACAGTTTTTGTTGACATACAAGCAGTTTATCTATGGACAGAGTTATATTTTACGAAAGTTTTGAGGTTCTAGATAAGCTACTGCTTACTAAACATTGACTTGGGTGATAGAAGTATTCTAAGTACGATGTATACAATTTTTTTTTGGGGGGGGGGGGGGTCGGGGGTGGTTACTTAGTCAGTATTGAAGATAATAAACTACTAACATAACACATTTATACAAAGCAATAATTCATACATTTACAATATAATAAAGATAGAATTAAGATTTTTATGTTGTATACTATTACATGCATTTGTTGGGTTTATATTAAATTATGTTATTTTTTGATTGTGCTTAGTAAGTGGTTTGATAAGTAGAGTGTGGAAGTTTTTCAGAAATATTCGGTTTGATAACTCTGTTTGGTCGTTAACTATGTCAGAAGGGGATGCATGTTTATGTGAATAAATTTCGATTTATTCTAGGAGGTTCATTCTTTTTCCTTTGTAGGCTAGGTGGAGAACTTCTACCTTATGGGATATGTCTGTTACTTGATGTTCTTCTTCTGCTACATGTTGGGCAAATGTGGATTTATTTAAGTTTTTTAAACGAAGAGCATCCATGTGTTCTCGAAACCGTATGTTGAAGTTTCTCCCTGTTTGGCCTATGTATGTTTATGGACATGAGTTGCAGTTAAGTTTGTATATTCCTGATTGATCGTACGGTTTGGTATTATTTTTAATATTATGGATAGCTTTGTCCTTTATTTTATTATTTGTATAGTAGCTGATTCTGATATCTGTTCCTCGGAGCAGGTTTGCTATTTTATATGACAGCTTTCCTACAAATGGCAAGCTTACATATTATTCTTTTGGCTTTGTTGTCGTTTTCTTTAATGCTTTTAGTTAACTTCTAGTTAAAATTTACCATTGTGGGGTTTAGGATTATTTCACTTTCTGAGGACACTTTCTGAGATTGTCAGATTGTAAACTGGGTAAATTCATGTATTCCTGTGATAAGATTGCAACATTAAACCAAAGTTATTTACAGCTTACGCAGTTGTTGTTCTGACCTCCAAACCTTACATGCTGCATGGTCGGCTTCAGCAACTTCAACAAAAATTGGCATGTGAATGGACTGCCTGACTCTTCCTGCTGAACCGATTAATGCACCTGGTTCTTCAGATTTCTTGATCACATTCTTCAATCCATTTATTGACAGCTGTTTCTGTCGGCAATATTCCCGTAATGCAGAGCTGCTATTGCTGCCGTTCTGAAAAAACAGCAGTGCTCCGTCTTTCTTCTAAATAGTCGTTGCATTTCGTACGCAAAACTTCAACTTTCGCGAAACTTTACACCAATAGTCAACACACAAATGAGATCAACACGCGTCCACAAACGACAGTCAACATATTGACTTAATTTTATCCATTGTTTTTCAGTGTTTCGTCCGCGACTGTTTTACTTTCGTAAAAAGAAGAACAAACCGCCTTGAGTCACAAGTTGCGTTTATTTACTACACTATGCATTTCGAGCCCTGGAGGCGGTGCTTTTTAGTGATTTACATCCGGTTTTTTAGTTGTTTGCCTGTTGATATTACATTTTTGTGTTACAACATGGTATATTGTAGATATATGTTTAACAGCGTTAATAATATGAAAATAACTTACAGTTTAACATTGTATGATGTCTGCTTCTGTTGTGCAGTTGGTATACACAATACACATCTTTAATTTTGCAGTACATACTGGGATATATACATAGTCATACACTTTTTCGCACATTGTAGTAGCAGAACGTAAACATGTCAAAGATTCTCGTTCATACAGATGTTCTAAATATAATCGATTTTCTTGTTTCACAGAAGATAATATGATATAGTAGTATTAGTACACAGTTATTATTAAAATAATTATCTGGCACCATGTTGTAGGTTGTCAGCTGTTTGTACCATTATAGATTTGATTCCTCAGGAAAAACATAAACTTTTAAAGGTGAAGAAAAAATTGTGGCTGTTAAACTCTGTTTGTTCATTCAACAAGTTTTCGGAATATTTTTCTTTGTGTAGCATTATTTCTAACTGTTCTAGTAGATTAAGTTTTTACTGTTGGGTTCTGTGTGAAGTACAGTTTGGCTGTTGTGAATGTCGTCAAGTCTGTGTTTATTAATATACATGTGGTTAGCTATTGTAGATTTTTGAAAATGGTTTAGTCGAAAGGCGTCGGTGTGTTCTTTATACCGTGTGTGGAAGGTTCTTCCAGTTTTTACTATGTAAAATGCAGGGAAAATGTTAGATTGTAATTAATTTATTCCACTGTGTTGTGCTATTGGCTTGTTTGTGTTCACTGTGTGAGGTACATGGTATCCAACTTTGCTGTTTCAGGAGAAAAACTGGAAGAACCTTCCACACACGATATAAAGAACACACCGACGCCTTTCGACTAAACCATTTTGAAACATCTACAATAGGTAACCACATGTATATTAATAAACACAGACTTGACGACATCCACAACAGCCTGTCTGTACTTCACACAGAACACAACAGTAAAAAACTTAATGTACTAGAACAGTTAGAAATAATGCTGTTGTTGTTGTTGTGGTCTTCAGTCCTGAGACTGGTTTGATGCAGCTCTCCATGCTACTCTATCCTATGCAGGCTTCTTCATCTCCCAGTACCTACTGCAACCTACATCCTTCTGAATCTGCTTAGTGTATTCATGCTACACTAAAGAAAAATATTCCGAAAACTTGTTGAATGAACAAACAGAGTTTAAAAGCTACAATTTTTTCTACACCTTTAAAAGTTTATTTTTTCATGAGGAATCAAATCTACAATAGTACAAACAGCTGACAACCTACAACATGGTGCCAGATAATTATTTTAATAATACCTGTATACTAATAATACTATATCATATTATCTTCTGTGAAACAAGAAAATCGATTATATTTAGAAGTAGAACATCTGTATGATCGAGAATCTCTGGCATGTTTACGTTCTGCTACTACAATGTGCGAAAAAAGTGTGTGACTATGTATATATCACATTATGTACTGCAAAATTAAAGATGTATGTTGTGTATACCAACTGCACAACAGAAGCAGACATCATACAATGTTAAACTGTAAGTTATTTTCATATTATTAGCGCTGTTAAACTTATATCTACAATATACCATGTTGTAACACAAAAATGTAATATCAACAGGCAAACAACTAAAAAACCTGATGTAAATCACTAAAAAGCACCGCCTCCAGGGCTCGAAATGCATAGTGCAGTAAATAAACGCAACTTGTGACTGAAGGCGGTTTGTTCTTCATTTTACAACATATAGACGTTGAAAAAGTAAACATTTCACAATCTGACTTCTTACAGCGCCATATTTCCACCTGCTGGTAGAAGTGAACTATTATTCTTTCAGCATACTCCGCGAGCGCAACTATTAGTGAACGTTCGTGGTACTATCTTCCAATGGTCACGTACTATCTTCTTAAACGCAATAATAATAATTAAAAAGCCTCTCTGTCCTCGGTAACTCAGAGACAAGCCAGTCCATTCAGGTTACCGGTGTGGTGAAGGCTGTAATCCTCCCTCAGATGTGCCGAAGTTTAGTTGCAATTTCCCAGTGAACCTTTCCGATGATATAAATGACTGTTTTTATCGGCGGATGTACACCCTACAGGAAAAGTCTTTGTAAAGATGTTGTATCTTCCGTTGTGGTAGTATATTTCAATCAAACAAAGATTAAAACTGTGTGCCGGACCTAGACTCGAACTCGGGACCTTTGCCTTTCGCGGGAAAGTGATCCACATCCCCCAGGCTGTGGCTATGCCATCTCTCCGCAATGTCCTTTCTTTCAGGAGTGCTAGTTCTGCAAGGTTCGCAGGAGAGCTTCTGTAAAGTTTGGAAGGTAGGAGACGAGATACTGTCGGAAGTAAAGCTGTGAGGACAGGGCGTGAGTCGTGCTTGGGTAGCTCAGTTGGTAGAGCACTTGCCCGCGAAAGGCAAAGGTCCCGAGTTCGAGTCTCGGTCCGGCACACAGTTTTAATCTGCCAGGAAGCTTCATATCAGCTCACACTCCGCTGCAGAGTGAAAATCTCATTCTGGAATCAAACAAAGGTATTTCGCTCACAACACACAACAAGAAATTTAGTAATTTTTTAGCATGGTTTATGTTCACTGATGTAAAGAATTATGTTCCACTGCTTGCTTCACCCGGTTAGGGGCAGGTTTTCTTTTTTTCTTTTTTTTTTTTCTAAAGTAGCCTCTATCCTTCCTAAAGTTGCAATCTATCTCCACAGAAAATTTAATCGAAATCGGTTCAGTGGTTTAGTCATGAAACCGTAACCTACAGTGTCCCTTCAGCGTTTAGCAATATTAGTATGGAAGTATGAATTAAGTGCTTTGTGGATTGTATAAGCATTGTACTCTAGCTGCTATACAGGCTGTGCTCGCATATCAGTAAAAAGAAATGGAATGTGCTTACGGATTTATTTGCCGGAAGACCTTGTTTAGGATGTTAGGCCACTTGATGTATGTCTTTTATTTGACGGTACTTCGACAACTTGCGCGTCAATGATGATAAAATGATTATGAGGAAAACACACACACAACTAGTCCCGAGCGGCAAATACCCTACCTGGCTGGGAAACGAACCGGGGACCGCATGATCGATCGTCAGCAGATGCTATCTACAACATCACGAGCTATTGATACGTATCATCACATTTGTTATTATCAGTTATGTTCACAGCACTGAGATAAATTGTGGACTTTCTAAAGTGATTAATCAGCGCTAAACTGACGAAAAGAGAAAATAAAAAACTAATTCGGTGCAGCATAAATTTTATAATATTTTCAGGATACCGTGCTCCTTGATAGTTGGAAAATGTCTTTATTAACGCCTTGAGCTGCTAATAAAATCTTTATTTGAACAACCAGTTTCGGTCGACTGAGCATCATCATGCACTTAAAAGAGCTTACAGCATAGTATTAGGCGAATAAAAATTATTGATTTCGTTCTTTGACACTTTCAGCGGGGGAAGGGGGGGGGGCAGACATACGATCTGTTGATTTATAACATGTGTGGACAAAAATCCTACGTCAGGATCGCAAATTTTCTTTACTGATTACCGGTTTCGGCTCGCTACCGTGCGATCTTCACATCTAAAAATAGAGAAAACTGCGTAGAAAAACGCCTATATAAGACAACAAATGTCTGGCGCAGTTTTTATATGACTTATGCTGCTACAATGGCAGGTTATCGAGATTTAAGTGAGTTTGAACGTAGTGTTATAGTCGGCGCACGAGGAATGGGGTACAGAATCTCCAAGATGTTGAGAAGTGGTGATTATCCGGTACGACCGTTTCAAGAGTGTACCGCGAATATCAGGAATCCGGTAAAACGCCAAATCTCCGACATCGCTGCGCCGTAAAAAGATCCTGCAAGAACGGGACCAACGACGACTGCAGACAATCGTTCAATATGACAGAAGAGCAACACTTCCCCAAATTGCTGCAGATTTCAATGCTGGGCGATCAATAAGTGTCAGCGTGCGAACAGTTCCACGAAATATCATAGATATGGGCTTTCGGAGCAGAAGGCCCACTCGTGTAGCCTTGATGACTGCACGACAGAAAGCTTTACACCTCGCCTGGGCCCCCGTAAACAGCGACACTAGACTGTTGTTGATTACTGTAAACATATTTGGCTGCAATTTAATTGAATAAAAAAAAAATTACTGGAAACATGTTACCTGGTCAGACGATCCTCGTTTCAAATTGTATCGAGTGGGTGGACGGGTATGGAGACAACCTCATGAATCCATATAAGTATATCGTTCTGGCAATACCGGCCATGACCTTCTTCTTCAGTGAGGATGCTCACATATTCCCCGAACTCTTCCACGAGTAATGAGTGTGTTGGGGTAGGACATCACGAATGTAGTGTGTGTACGTACAAGGCGAGAATGTGGGTTATGCAGGAGGCGTGTGCAAGATAATCCCTGCGGTCTCACTGTCCTCTGTGTCCTCGGTGGCTGCCATGTAAGCAGGAGATCCTGGGTTCGAGTCCCGGTCGGGGCACACATTTTCACCTGTCCCTGTTGATATATATCAACGCCCGTCAACAGCTGAAGGTATTAATATAATTCTAATTTCATGAATCCATGGACGCTGCATGTCAGCAGGGGACTGTTCAAGCTGTGGACGCTCTGTATTAATGTGGGGTGTGAGCAGTTGGAGTGATATGATACGTCTGGATACGGCTCTGAGAGGTGACACGTACGTAAGCATCCTCTCTGATCACCTGCATCCATTCATGTCCATTGGGCATTCCGACGGTCTTGGGCAATTCCAGCAGGACAATGCGACACCCCACACGTCCAGAATCGCTACAGAATGGCTCCAGGAACACTCTCCTGAGTTTAAATATTTCCACCAAACTCCCCAGACATGAGCATTATGGAGCATATCTGGGATGCCTTACAACGTGCTGTTCATAAGAGATCTCCACCCCCTCGTACTGTTTCGGATTCATGGACAGCTCTGCAGGATTCATGGTGTCAGTTCCCTCTAGCACTATTCCAGACATTAGTCGAGTCCATGTCACGTCGTGCTGCGCTACTTCTGCGTGCTCGCTGGGGCTCTACACGATATTAGGCAGGTGTACCTGTTTCTTGGGCTCTTCAGTGTATAAACTGTGCTAGGGAATGTAGTCTTTCATGTTACATAAGCAATTGGTCTTAACACTGTGTAACATGAAAGCGTGCACTACGTAGCACTGTTCATGTTCAAATGGGTTCAAATGGCTCTGAGTACTATGGGACTTAACATCTTAGGTCATCAGTCCCCTAGAACTTAGAACTACTTAAACTGAACTAACCCAAAGACATCACACACATCCATGCCCGAGGCAGGATTCGAACCTGCGACCGTAGCAGTCCCGAGGTTCCGGACTGCAGCGCCTAGAACCGCATGACCACTGCGGCCGGCACTGTTCATGTACTGGTAATGTAATGCATATTAGGAAGTGACAAATATTTTATATTATTATCAGACGTCACTTATTTTATATTCGCCTAATATGATGTTGCAAATGCTTTCAATAACCAGGTGATGTTCAGTCGACTGTAACTAGATGTTTAGATAAGGACTGTCTCAGCAGATCAAGGTGATAGTCATGAGATTTACGTATTTTTATAATGTTTCTAAATGCAATAACATTAGCTCCTGTCACAAGTGTGCCTATTGCCCGCAGGAGTGCTTGCACATCACAATCAAATATAGCCTCACAAAAAGGCTCCCACGTTCCACGTGTAAAGACACGATGTATGTCGTACAGCATTAAAGTGACGCCATCGTTGTGTGTCTTCAAGGGCTCTCAGAAGCTACAAGGAAGCTCTGCGACCAACTTGTGACTAATATTAGTACGGAAGTATGAATTATATATGTTGAGGGTTGTATAAGCTTTTGTTCTTTGCGGTTTCCAGTGCAAAGTATGTCCTCTAATGACGTGATTATTATGAATATCAGCCAGCTAGAATGCTCTTTACATGGTTTATATTTTATAAATCTCTCACGATGAACACATTTCGATATGTTGCCATCATGAGATGCTCTGTAAATACATAAGTGAGTGATGGTCTTAATACAACGGCCTGCAACTGTGATCTTGTTGGATCGGTCGTATTTTATGGAATTATGATGTGAAATGTGTTTTGCGATTTCTATCTAAAATTAGAGCACTTTTGAGTTCCGTTAAGGATGATCTTGGACTGCGTAAGGCGGGTGTATATCGTATTCCTTGTAGCTGCGGCATGGCATATACTGGGCAAACTATGAGGACCGTGGAGGACCGATGTACTGAGCATAAACGGCACACACCATTACAGTAGCCAAGTAGATCTGCTATTGCAGAACATTGCTTGGATACTGGTCACCCCATGTTATAGAATAACACCGAGATATTGGCATGCACGTACAGCTTGGGACAGTGTTATTAGGGAGGCAGGAGAGCTTCTGTAAAGTCTGGAAAGTAGGAAATGAGGTACTGGCAGAAGTGAAGCTGTGAGGACGGGGCGTGAGTCGTGATTGGATAGCTCAGCTGGTAGAGCACTTTCCCGCGAAAGGCAAAGGTCCCGAGTTCGAGTCTCGGTCCGGCACACAGTTTTAATCTGCCAGGAAGTTTCAGCGAGCAACCTCGTTGACAGGGATGGAGGTTTCTGTTTAAACTCTGTTTGGAATCCGGCTCTCTCCCTTGTCAAAACACAGAGGGACAGAGTCAATGCTACCTCACCTGCGAATTCGTAGTCTCATATCAATAGCTCTGACTCTGGACATCTTTGGTGGCACTAGTGTTCAGTGTGTGTGTTATCTTTCTTGCTTCAGTCCGAGAACCGAGGTTTTAAATTTGCATGTACGCCGCCTGTCCGTTGCAGTTTGCCTTGAAAATGGCGGGGTGTTCTCCCGCCGAAATATCGGCGGTCGCTGAAAGTGTTACCTGGCTGAATTCCCGGAAGTTATTTGAAAGTTGTATACGCCAGGAGAATCTCTGGTCTCACACTTGATAATACGTTCATTTGGTGATTTTACCTTACATGTAATATCGTTGCTGCTATATCCGGTCTTTCTTTAAAACTGTTAGTTTCTCCTTAGATGTACGTTGGACACGTATATCCGACTTTAGTCGGTTTTTACGTATGCTATTTTCTCTCGAGAGCTTGGATGACAGTGTATCAACGATATTAGATGTTTACATAGTTACCATTATAAGTAAGTGATGTGTGGAAATTTGGCTATCTTTTTATTATTTAGTGTTCTAATTATGATTTTTCCTGGAATTTCTTTCAGTGCTAGTTGAAATGGAAATGAGCGTTTGGCGTCATTGGCCGGGAGGCCCCTTACGGGGCAGGTCCGGCCGCCTTGGTGCAGGTCTTATTACTTTCGACGCCACATTGGGCGACCTGCGCGCTGGATGGGGATGAAATGATGAAGACAACACAACACCCAGACCCTGATCGGAGGAAATCCCCGACCCAGTCGGGAATCGAATCCAGGCCCGTAGACGGCCGAAGTGGCCGTGCGGTTCTAGACGCTGCAGTTTGGAACCGCGAGACCGCTACGGTCGCAGGTTAGAATCCTGCCTCGGGCATGGATGTGTGTGATGTCCTTAGATTTGTTAGGTTCAACTAGTTCTAAGTTCTAGGGGACTAATGACCTCAGAAGTTGACTCCCATAGTGCTCAGAGCCATTTTTGAACCAGGCCCGCAGGACGACAATCCGTCAGGATGACCACTCAGTTATCGGGGCGGACAGTTTTAGCTGAGATTTATATGTTATATTCTTATTTTCTCGTAATAATTTTGTTATTGTCTATGTTTGTGATGTTTCCTTGGTGTTATGTGTCTGTTGCATACTCTTCATGTTGTTATCGCTGTTGCTATGGATATGTACTGTTTAGTGCCTGTGATTTATTACTTTAACCGTTTCTGGCTTTATGATGTGAATTAAATATCCATAATAACAGCGACACAATATGAAAAGTATACAACAGACACATAACACCAAGGAAACATCACAAACATAGACAATAACAAAAGTATTACGAGAAAATAAGAATATAACATAAAACTCAACTAACTCTGAAACAAATTACAGGCAAAAACATAATTAGAACCAAACCTATAAAAACAATTAAAAAACAGCCGGATTACCACACATCACTTATTTATAACGGTAACTACATAAACATACAATATCGCTGATACACTGTTACAGAAGCTGTAGAGAGAAAAAGAGTTTACTTAAACACAGACTAAAATCACATATACGTCTCCATTGTGCGTCTAAGGAGAAACTAATAATTTAAAAAAAGACAGGACATGGCAGCAACGATATTACATGTAAGGTAAAAAACACCAAACGAATGTATTATAACTTTTCTTAGCATAGTTACAGATCATTATATTAACCATCACTTACTTACATATTTACATACCACCTGATGATAGCAACATGCCGAAATGGGCTCATCATTAGTGATTTATAAAATAAAAACCATGTAAGGAGCAGTGCAGCTGGCTGACATTCATAGCTTGGTATCGTGTTATGTAGAACACATCAAACTTTAAAAGAATTTTCAGAAATATAAGAAAGTTCAAAAGTCAAAGAGAAAAAAGATTTTTCAAAGAGTGACTATTGTTCCGTATTTGCGTTATACTGTTAAAATCAATAAATATCTTGTACTACAAACTTTCTACAATAGGCTCTACGTTTAACCTACGTCTATACCAAATTTCATCGAGATCGATTGAGCAGTTCAGTCGCGAAAGCGTAACAGAGTTACTTTCGCATGTATAATATTAGTATCGATTATTATCATCAACATCAAGGAGTTTAGCAAACTAGTCCGTATTATTAAGCACAAATCACATGATGAAGCACATGTGAAAACAGAATTTGAATTTCGAGACGCTTGAGGATAACTTACAGGAAAGTAAAAGCTTTCTGTTTGCTTTTGTTGCTAACGTTTATGTTCGTATTGTATTTACTCTGTTGTGAAGAAATGAGTATTGAAGTATTGGAGTTTTGTAACATTTGTACGTCATTTCTCACAGATTTATTTTGTCATGTCAACGTTTCTCCTCGCAGGTCTATTGTGTTTGGTTTAACCGTAGTATCACGAAACATCGTTGCAACTATTGATTAGTTAAATTTGGCATGATGTGTTAGATGTTTTATATGAAAGTTTGCGGAAACTGTGTATGGTTCAAATGGCTCTGTGCACTATAGGATTTAACATCTGAGGTCATCAGTCCCCTAGAACTTAGAACTACTTCATCCTAACGAACCTAAGGACATCACACACATCCAAGCCCGAGGCATGATTCGAACCTGCGACCGTAGGAGTCGCGCGGTTCCGGACTGAGCGCCTAGAACCGCTCGGCCACCGCGGGCGGCAAACTGTGTATACGTGTAACAAGATGGGCATTGCTGTACATAAAGGAATATAGCAAATAAAACTAAGCTTATGTTTCACCAACGATGCCCGTTTGTTCACCCAGAGAGGTATAAAGCGAGAACCAGTAAGAGTTTTAGAAAGTGCTTTGCCCCTCATCAGACATAGGACTCGTTTTAAACAAATGTATAACCATCAAATTCATTAATTTCCCACGTTCATCTACCGAACTGATCTGCGGTTGTAGATACAAATTCCATATCCATGTTACTAAAACGGAATAAAATTAAGACACTAGAGAAACTAGTTTCGAAATCGTTCTGACCACCTTATCCTGGGCCAGGATATTGCTTTGTTTCTCAACGAAATTATTTTAAAATATGAGACAATAGGAGATAATGAGATAATTACAGGGAAAGTATACAAGCTTTCACGTTTCGTAGTCACGGACAAAGGAGATTTTTCCCATATTGATGATAAAATCACGCAGTTTTCTGAGTATATCATCTTCATTTCCGGGAAAACTTTTCATTTTTACTCCTTTTTTTAGTCACCAATGTTCCGACTGGTCTGAGGCGGCCCGCACGAATTCCTTTCTTGTGCTCCTGTGCCAACCATCTCAGAGTCGCACTTGCAGCCGACGTCCTCAATTATATGCCGGATGTATTCCGATCTCCGTCTTTCTCTACGGTTTTTACCCTCTGCAGCTTCCTCTACTGCCATGGAAGTTATTCCATGATGTCTGAACCGAAGTCTTATCACAGTGTCCACTCTTCTTGTCAGTGGTTTCCAAGTATTGCTTTCCTCGCCCGTTCTGCGGAAAACCTTCTGATTTCTTACCTTATCAGTCCATCTACTTCTCAACATTCGTCTGTAGCACCACATTCTCTTCAGCTCTGGCTTTCCCACAGTCGATGTTTAGCTGTCATACAACGCTGTCCTCCAGACGTACGTTCTCAGAAATTTCTGTCTCAAATTAAGGCCTATGTTTGATACAAATTTCTCTTCGTCAGTTCAGAGATTAAACAAAATATGGATTTTTTTACAGTTCTCTAGCAGAAGAGCTGCCTGAGTGTTTTGCCTCTAAACAAAAGTATACCAGGTGTACCGGTATGAAATGAGCGTTTTTTTGTGAAAATGAAACACTAATTTTCAATTGAAAATTAAAAACATTTTGTTCAAAGTACTGACCATTGCTTTCTATACATTTTAACCACCTTCCTGGCAATTTGTTGACACCACGTCTTTTGAAGCAAACCAATCAGACACTCAGTTTTCGACTTCTTCGTAGGAATCGAAGTGTTCCTCAGCCAATGCGTGTCCCATTGATGAAAACAAATGGTAGACGGAAGGGGTCAACTCTGGTGAATATGGCGGGTGGGGTAGCAGCTCGCAGCCAAGTGTTTTGATTGTATCCTGAACCAGTTTTGCTTTGTGTGCAGGTGCATTGTCGTGTAAAAAGATTACTTTGCCATGTCTTCTGGCCCATTCTGGTCTTTTTTCGATCAATGCATAGTTCAAATCGATCATTTGTTGTCTATAGCGATTAGTATTCACAGTTTCACCGGGTTTTCGAAGCTCATGATACACCACACCTTTCTGATCCCAACAAACACACAGCATTGTCTTCTTGCCGAATCGATCTGGTTTTGCAGTCGATGTTGATGGTTGTCCCGGATTAACCCATGATTTTTCCCGTTTAGGATTCTTAAAATAAATCCATTTTTCATCACCAGTAGTAATTCGATGCAAAATTGAATTTCTTTCATGTCTTTGAAGCAAAACTTGACAAATGGTTTTTCGGTTTTCCATCTGTCTTTCATTCAATTCATGTGCCACCCATTTTCCACACTTTTGGATCTTTCTCATAGCTTTCAAGCGGTCAGAAATTGTTTGGTGTGCAACATTTAGCATTTCTGTCATTTGCTTCTGACTCGAAGTATCATCTTCATCCAATATTGCTTGCAATTGGGCGTCTTTGAACTTTTTTGGTGGTCTTTCACCTTCTTCATTTCTTACATCAAAATTATTATTTCTGAACCATTGAAACCATCTTTTGCATGTTGCTTCTGATAGAGCATGATCACCATATGCCTTGACAAGCATTCGATACGACTCTGCAGCCCTTTTTTTTAAATGAAAACAAAAAAATTAATGCTTTCCGCAAACCATCACTTTCTGGTACAAAATTCGACATTGTTAACACAATGAAAACATATGATGTTGTTTGTTCCATGACTTGACGTATACTAAATATATTTGACAGATGCCATACCAACCAAACAGAAAAAAATTAGGGCTCGTTCACAACAAATGTCCCCTATCGACACATTTCTATCCTAACGCTCATTTCATACCGGTACACCTGGTATTTTTCATTCTCCGCGCTACGCACGCTAAAGAGTAAAAATCATATTGATTCTAGGTCAAGTATTAAATGCCATGGCAATGCATCAATAGCAGACATCTTCTGATAAGCTATTCCCGGAATGACAACATAGTAAACATACTCACAGATAAGATTTGGAGCCATGAGAGATAGCGGTAATTCACTACACAGTCTTACCTACCATAACGCAAGTAATTTGCGTGATATTGTACACACGGTGTAATACACTGCTTCTTCTTTCATCGATTGCCAGCCACAAGTGCGAGAGATACACCAGTCTGCATTGAAATCCACGAAATGATTGAATTCACAGCAACGTGCACTGTCTGAGACGAAATGGGAAATATGTTTCTTGGAGAGCCATCATCCTGCCACTCCCGAATGCACTCACAAGCTGAAGTCGCTGCCTTTGATGTCAACGAGACATAATGGTTTTCACTCAGTTTTCTAGCACTCCGATTAGTGAAAGTTTTGTAGTACTCACTCTGTGGCCGCACAACACACACCTCCGCTAAGTCTGCAACCCATCTACAACGCAGTAGCTACTTTTTGGCTGCCTATCCAACACAGTCCCTAAGTTTGAATTCATTTGAGATATCCTTATGGACGTTTTTAAATTCACACAGAGCATACAGGGTGAAGCATTAACTATTGCCACCAAGAATAACTCCAAAAGTACACTACTGGCCATTAAAATTGCTACACCACGGGGATGACGTGTTACAGACGCGAAATTTAACCGACAGGAAGAAGATGCTGTGATATACAAATGATTACCTTTACAGAGCATTGACACAAGGTTGGCGCCGGTGGCGACACCTACAACGTGCTGACATGAAGATAGTTTCAAACCGATTTCTCATACACAAACAGCAGTTTACTGGCTTAGCCTGGTGGAACGTTGTTGTGATGCCTCGTGTAAAGAGGAGAAATGCGTACCATCGCGTTTCCGACTTTGATTATGGTAGGACTGTAGCCTATCGCGATTGCGGTTTACCGTGTCGCGACACTGCTGCTCGCCTTGGTCGATATATAATGACTGTTAGCAGAATATGGAATCGGTGGGTTCGGGAAGGTAGTACGGAACGCCGTGCTGGATCCCAACGGCCTCGTATCACTAGCAGTCGAGACGACAGGCATCTTATCCGCATGGCTGTAACGGATCGTGCAGCCCCGTCTCGATCCCTGAGTCAACAGATGGGGACGTTTGCAAGACAGCAACCATCTGCACGAACAGTTCGACGAAGTTTGCAACAGCATGGACTATCAGCTCGGAGACCATGGCTGCGGTTACCCTTGACGCTGCATCACAGACAGGAGCGCCTCCGATGGCGTACTCAATGACGAACCTGGGTGCACGAATGGCAAAACGTCATTTTTTCGGACGAATCCAGGTTCTGTTTAAAGCATCATGATGGTCGCATCCTTGTTTGGCGACATCGCGGTGAACGCACATTGGAAGCGTGTATTCGTCTTCGCCATACTGGCGTATCATCCGGCGTGATGGTATGGGGTGCCATTGGTTACACGTCTCTTGTTCGCGTTGACAGCACTTTGAACAGTGGACGCTACATTTCAGATGTGTTACGACCCGTGGCTCTACCCTTCATTCAATCCCTGCGAAACCCTACATTTCAGCAGGATAATGCACGACCGCATGTTGCAGGTCCTGTACGACCATTTCTGGATACAGAAAATGTTCGAGTGCTGCCCTGACCAGCACATTCTCCAGATCTCTCACCAATTGAAAACGTCTGGTCAATGGTGGCCGAGCAACTGGCTCGTCACAATACGCCAGTCACTACTGTTGATGAACTGTGGTATCGTGTTGAAGCTGCATGGAGCTCTGTTTGACTCAATGCCCAGGCGTATCAAGGCCGTTATTACGGCCAGAGGTGGTTGTTCTGGGTACTGATTTCTCATGATCTATGCACCCAAATTACGTGAAAATTTAATCACATGTCAGTTCTAGTACAATATATTTGTCCAATGAATACCCATTTATCATCTGCATTTCTTCTTGGTGTAGCAATTTTAATGGCCAGAAGTGTATGATATTAGCTGAAAAGTTTGTGGGAGGAAAGTTCCGTGGGACAACGGGGACTGTAATATGACGTTGGTTTTTTGTTGCAACGCGTGGTCGCGTCAGAGATATGAAGGTCAGTTTGGTTTTTTTTTTCTTTTTTTTTTTTTTTTTAATGTGGTGCTATAGTTTGGTACTTATTTTCTGATAGCAGCTATCGAGACAAATCCAATGATGTGCAACAGTAAGGTCTTTAACGGTCAACCAAGGTCAGAAAGGAGGCATGAACGTGCAATTGCAGAAGGTGTTCGAAGTGATGACCATTGATACCAATGCAGTGCGGTAATCTTCTTATCATGGATTGAGTGGTATTCCTCATCACTTCGGCATTTATCGAAGCACATACTATGACAATTCTCTCTCGCATATCGTCAGGTGTAGTTGGAACGTCTTTATAAAGAATGTCTTTTACAAATCCCAACAAGAAAAAATCCAGAGCCATCAAGTCTGGCGAACGACCCGGCTATCACACATCTCCTCTGTACTAATCCAACGATTTGGGAATTTTCTCTGCAAATCATTTCTAGCCAACAGCGAAAAATGTGCCGGACACCGATCGTGTTGATACCACAGTCTGTTGCTTGTTCCTGAATGTATTTCAAAAAATGGTTCAAATGGCTCTGAGCACTATGGGACTTAACAGCTATGGTCATCAGTCCATAGAACTAAGAACTACTTAAACCTAACTAACCTAAGGACATCACACAACATCCAGTCATCACGAGGCAGAGAAAATCCCTGACCCCGTCGGGAATCGAATCCGGAACCCGGGCGTGGGAAGCGAGAACGCTACCGCACGACCACGAGCTGCGGACTGAATGTATTTCTTCCAATAAAAGACCTAATGTTTCTTTCAGGAATGTAGTGTACTTCCTACCATTAAGATTCCCTTTCGATAAAATAGGGGCCTATAATTCTGTCCTCCAGAATCCCACACCATACATTCAGCGACCACGGTTTTTGGTGTGCCACTTGCCGCAGCCAACATGGATTTTCAGCTGCCTAATAACGAATGTTATGCAAATTAGCATTTCCATGGTTCGTGAATGTAGCCTCGTCAATAAAATCAAATTACTAAATGTGTCATCCATCTGAATGTGAAGTTGAGCCCAACGGCAGAGTTCAATGCGACGCATACAATCAGTTCCAGTTAATTCTTGATGGAGATTGATATGGTAAGGATGATTTTTATGGCGATGCAGAACACGAACAACACTACTCAGGCTCATGCCAGATTGCCTTGCGATTTGACGGGAACCAACACAAGGGTAAATGTTGATGGCGTTGAGACAGCAACCAGCCACAAATTTACTTTCAGTTCCTTTATTCAAAGGGTACCGTTACCGGTTTCGATCGTTATGATTCATCTTCAGACGGATTTCTTGCTTTCATTACAACGTTTTTTTACACATTAATTGTCCTAAAATATAAAAAATACGTAAGTATAAGCACGCCACACAGAGGGTTGCGTTACAGATTTTCGTTGGATGTGACTCACGTGACATGTCGGTTTGGAGTGTTTGTTTTCATTACATTCGTCCAACAGATGTTAATACATTCCCACTGCATTCTTATCGTTGCACACGTAAATTTTCCTCGCTGAACACTTTAGATTTGTCACAGAAAAGATTTCTAGCACACACCACACGTTTTGATACAATACAAAGTTCTTACAAACATATGAGTGACAAAGATGCTATGATACATCGAACATCAAGAAGATATCCCATGTTTGGAAAAAGATCATAAATTCACTTATGCAACTGGAACACCTTTTACACTAGTACAGAGAGACATTTATTTTGTGAGTTTTAGAGCGAATAGTGTTATATTAATTACAAAGTTGACCCTTTTTTTGTTTTGAGTACTGTATAAGGAAGACAGTACATTATTTATTTACATTTAGCATAATGAGAATTGTAGTAACATATAAATTTGCTACTTGATCTGCAGATAGGAATAGGAATATTAATTACTTTGGAGGGTCGAAAATAATTTTCAGAAATTTTTGAGGAAAGGAGTGTTAGCTATCTCGGTTTGTTCATTAAGGATATAGTCTGGGGTGCTGTTTTTGTGCGTGTGTGTGTGTGTGTGTGTGTGTGTGTGTGTGTGTGTGTGTGTGTGTGTGTGTGTGTGTATTTCTATTTCTTCTAATATATTCATAGTGGCTCGTTTTTCTGCTAAATGTAAAATTTTTAAGTTGTTCTCAATGTTTCTCACTGAATGGTTTTCTTCAGCAATATGGGCTGAAAATGTAGATTTGTCCAAGTTGCCAAGCCTTAAAGCATCAATGTGTTCTTTGTAACTAACTACAAAACTTCTGCCTGTCCATCCAATGTAGAATTTTGGGCATGTATCGCATTTTAGTTTGTATATGCCTGATTTACCGTAGGGACTCTTGAAGCTATTTACATCATGGATTACTTTTTGTTGTAATTTATTATTTGCGGAAAAGCTGATATTCTTATTTTTAAATAAATTTGCTATGTGGTATGATAGTGGGCCTGTGTATGGGAGAGCAGCATATTTGGCTTCTGTGGCACACTGATTTGGCTTGGAGTGCATATTGTGTGGATTGCTGTGAAGTGGATCTGTGGTTTTTGTCTGCATTTAGTTGTGGAGTTTCTCTATTAATATACTACAGGAAACGTGTAAATCTACAGGCCTGCAATTTGAGCACTTACGACGCTGCAGTTATTATGACTTTACAATCCTATTTTCTGTAATTTTCTATAATAACCTTTTCATTTTCATTTCATTAACAACCTATTTTCTATAATACATAAAATAATAATACCTACTGAATACCTACTTATGCACTCCAACCCCTCCTCCCTGTCTTTGCGGCTTAATTACAGCTCTTGTGACTATTTCTCGCAACCTCATATCCTTACTTCTCAATTCTTGCGTAAATCTTCTTCCAAATTTCTCCGTTGCGTATCCTCCTGCAGTTCACTTTTCCATCCTGCACATGGTCATCCTCTTACATGCCCATGCCATTTTCAACGCCGTTTATTGACCTCTTCGGTCACGTACGTGGAAGATTCATCCACTTCCTGATTTATTTGACAAAATGCATAACACTGTGCTGTCTGTGATAATGTTATTTATTCTGCTACTGGTTTCAGTTCTAAACCATCATCAACAGCAGAAAAATTATCACAGATGGGTTACTTGTCATACATGTTTTGACGTAAGTTACCAAACATGTGATACATCTATCATAATTTTTATGCCATTGATGATCGTTTACAAACGAAACCGGTAGCAGAATATACAACATTATCATAGACAGCAGAGTGGTATGGATTTTTTAAAATTATTATACATTTTGTAAAATTTTTACAAAGGATATAAAAAGTAGACTTGCAATGGCAAGGAAAGCGTGTCTGAAGCAGAGAAATTTCTTAACATCGAGTATATATATTTAAGTGTCAGGAAGTCTCTTCTAAAAGTATTTGTGTGGAGCGTAGCCGTGTATGGAAGTGAAACATGGACGGTAAATAGTCTAGACAGGAAGTGAATAGAAGCTTTCGAAATGTGGTGTTACACAAGAATGCCGAAGATTAGATGGGTAGTTCACGTAACTAATGAGGAGGTACTGAATATAATTGGGGAGAAGAAGATTTTGTGGCACAGTCTGACTGAAGGACGTGATCGGTTGGTAGGACACGCTATGAGGCTTGAAGGGAACACCAATTTAGAATTGGAAGGAAGCGTGGAGGGTAAAAATCGTAGGGGGAGAGCAAGACTAAACACGGTTGGCGGTGCGCGTGTTTGTTGCTGTTAGAAGTAGTTTAACTTGACGCGAAATTGAAGTAGATACTTCCTGTGAGTTAGAATGGGCAGAGGTCATTATTGGCAACTGGAATAAAATAATAATTGGATCCTTTTACCGACCTCCCAGTTCAGATGATACAGTTGCTGAAAGGTTCAAAGAAAACTTGAGTTTGATTTCAAACATGTACCCGACTCATACGAGAATATTTGGTAGTGACTTTAATGTACCCTCGATATGTTGGCGAAAATACATGTTTAATTCCGGAGGTACGCATAGAATATCATCCGAAATTGTGCCAAACGCATTCTCTGAAAATTATTTCGAGCAGTTAGTTCATGAGCCCACGCGAATAGTAAACGGTTGTGAAAACTCACTTGACCTCTTAGCAACAAATAATCCTGAGTTAATAACGAGTATCAAAACCGATATAGGGATTAGTGAACACAGGGTTGTCGTAGCGAGATTGAATATTGTAATCCTCGAAAAATAATCGAAAAATATACTTATTCAAAAAAGCAGATAAAAATTCACTTGGCGCCTTCCTGAGAGGCAATCTCAACTCATTCCAAGTTAATAATTTAAGAGTAGACCAGATGTGGCTTAAATTCAAAGAAATAGTATCTGCTGCAATTGAGAGATTTATACCAAATAAATTAAAAAAACGACGGAGCTGATCCTCCTTGGTACACAAAACGGGTTAGAACACGGTTGCAGAAACAACGAAACAATCATGCCAAATTTAAACGGACGCAAAATCCCCAAGATGGGCGATCCTTTACAGAAGCTCGAAACTTTAGCGCGGAGTTCAATGCGAGATGTTTGTAACAGCTTCCACAACTAAACTTTGCCTCGAAACCTGGCAGTAATTCTGGTCGTATGTGAAGTATGTTAGCGGGAAGAAACAATCAATGCCTTCTCTGCGCGATAGCAATGGAGATATTATGGAAGACAGTGCTGGCAAAGCAGAGTTACTTAACACAGCCTTCTGAAATGCCTTCACAAAAGAAGACGAAGTAAATATTCCAAAATTCGAATCGAGAACAGCTGCCAACATGACTACCGTAGAAGTAAACATCCTCGGAGTAGTGAAGCAACTCAAATCACTTAATAAAAGCAAGTCATCTGGTCCAGACTGTATACCAATTAGGTTCCTTTCGGAGTATGCTGATGCATTAGCTCCATACTTAACAATCATATACAACCGTTTGCTCTGCGAAAGATCCTTACCAAAAGACTGGGAAGTTGCACAGGTCACACCACTATTCAAGAAAGGTAGTAGGAGTAATCCACTAAATTACAGGCCCATATCGTTAACGTCGATATGCAGCAGGATTTTAGAAGATACATTGTTTCGAACATTATGAATTACATCAAAGGAAACAATTAGCTCTTTATTCACATGGAAGTGCTGAGAGCTATTGACAAGGGATTTCAGATCTATTCTGTATTCCTGGATTTCCGGAAGGCTTTTGACACCGTACCACACAAGCGGCTCGTAGTAAAATTGCGTGCTTATGAAATATCGTCTCAGTTATGTGACTGGATTTGCGATTTCTTGTCAGAGAGGTCATAGTTCTAGTAATTGATGGACAGTCATCGAGCAAAACAGAAGTGATTTCTGGCGTTCCCCAAGGTAGTGTCATAGGCCCTTTGCTGTTCCTTATCTATATAAACGATTTGGGAGACAATCTGAGCAGCCGTCATCGGTTGTTTTCAGATGACGCTGTCGTTCATAGACTTCATCAGAAGATCAAAACAAACTACAAAACGATTTAGAAGAAATATCGGAATGCTGCGAAAAGTGGCAGTTGACCTTAAATAACGAAAAGTGTGAGGTCATCCACATGAGTGCTAAAAGGAATTCGTTAAACTACGGTTACACTATAAATCTAAAAGCCGTAAATTCAACTAAATACCTAGGTATTAGAATTAAGAACAACTTAAATTGGAAAGAACACATAGAAAATGTTGTGGGGAAGGCTAACCGAAGGCTGCGTTTCAATGGCAGCACACTTAGAAAATGTAACAGACCTACTAAGGAGACTGCCTACATTACGCTTGTACGTCCTCTTTTAGAATACTGCTGTGCGGTGTGATATTCTTACCAGGTAGGACTGACGGAGTACATCGAAAAAGTTCAAAGAAGGGCAGCACTTTATGTATTATAGCGAAATATGGGAGAAAGTGTCACAGAAATGATACAGGATTTGGGCTGGAAATCATTAAAAGAAAGGCGATTTTGGATGCGACGGAATTTCACGCGAAATTCCAATCACCATCTTTCTCCTCCGAATGCGAAAATACACTCCTGGAAATTGAAATAAGAACACCGTGAATTCATTGTCCCAGGAAGGGGAAAGTTTATTGACACATTCCTGGGGTCAGATACATCACATGATCACACTGACAAAACCACAGGCACATAGACACAGGCAACAGAGCATGCACAATGTCGGCACTAGTACAGTGTATATCCACCTTTCGCAGCAATGCAGGCTGCTATTCTCCCATGGAGACGATTGTAGAGATGCTGGATGTAGTCCTGTGGAACGGCTTGCCATGCCATTTCCACCTGGCGCCTCAGTTGGACCAGCGTTCGTGCTGGACGTGCAGACCGCGTGAGACGACGCTTCATCCAGTCCCAAACATGCTCAATGGGGGACAGATCCGGAGATCTTGCTGGCCAGGGTAGTTGACTTACACCTTCTAGAGCACGTTGGGTGGCACGGGATACATGCGGACGTGCATTGTCCTGTTGGAACAGCAAGTTCCCTTGCCGGTCTAGGAATGGTAGAACGATGGGTTCGATGACGGTTTGGATGTACCGTGCACTATTCAGTGTCCCCTCGACGATCACCAGTGGTGTACGGCCAGTGTAGGAGATCGCTCCCCACACCATGATGCCGGGTGTTGGCCCTGTGTGCCTCGGTCGTATGCAGTCCTGATTGTGGCGCTCACCTGCACGGCGCCAAACACGCATACGACCATCATTGGCACCAAGGCAGAAGCAACTCTCATCGCTGAAGACGACACGTCTCCATTCGTCCCTCCATTCACGCCTGTCGCGACACCACTGGAGGTGGGCTGCACGATGTTGGGGCGTGAGCGGAAGACGGCCTAACGGTGTGCGGGACCGTAGCCCACCTTCATGGAGACGGTTGCGAATGGTCTTCGCCGATACCCCAGGAGCAACAGTGTCCCTATTTGCTGGGAAGTGGCGGTGCGGTCCCCTACGGCACTGCGTAGGATCCTACGGTCTTGGCGTGCATCCGTGCGTCGCTGCGGTCCGGTCCCAGGTCGACGGGCACGTGCACCTTCCGCCGACCACTGGCGACAACATCGATGTACTGTGGAGACCTCACGCCCCACGTGTTGAGCAATTCGGCGGTACGTTCACCCGGCCTCCCGCATGCCCACTATACGCCCTCGCTCAAAGTCCGTCAGCTGCACATACGGTTCACGTCCACGCTGTCGCGGCATGCTACCAGTGTTAAAGACTGCGATGGAGCTCCGTATGCCACGGCAAACTGGCTGACACTGACGGCGGCGGGTGCACAAATGCTGCGCAGCTAGCGCCATTCGACGGCCAACACCGCGGTTCCTGGTGTGTCCGCTGTGCCGTGCGTGTGATCATTGCTTGTACAGCCCTCTCGCAGTGTCCGGAGCAAGTATGGTGGGTCTGACACACCGGTGTCAATGTGTTCTTTTTTCCATTTCCAGGAGTGTATTTAGTTGACACCGACCTACATAGGACGGAACGATCACCACGATAATATAAGGGAAATCAGAGCTCTTACGGAAGGATATAGGTGTTCATTCTTTCCGCGCGCTATACGAGATTGGAATAACAGAGAATTGTGAAGGTGGTTCGATGAACCCTCTGCCAGGCACTTAAATGTGGTTTGCAGAGTATCCATGTAGATGTGAATTAATGAGATTCAGAAGGGTGTACGTTGCCGTAGTTACTTGGAGATGAAGAGGCTTGCACAGGATACAGTAGCATGGGGAGCTGAGCTGCATTGAACCAGTCTCTGGACTGAAAACCATAACAACAACAAAATATTTACACGCTGCTGACCAAGGCTTAAGATGTTCCTCTATTAGGGATCTTCTCTCGCCTTGAAACTTCACACTTTCTCCCCAAATATCCGTTCGCACTGCTTCAACCCTTCTCATATCCTGATTTGTCAGCTCCAAGGATTCCACTTCACATAAACAAATGCTACGTATTATTGATACATACAACCTTTTTTGTCTTTGTCTTGATTTTATCTGACCAAAGAATGGGATTCAGCTTACTGATTACTTGTTTAGCTGTTCTCTGTCATATTTTCGTTTCCCGGAATCCTGATCTGAAATTATAGCTCCCAGATATATATATATATATATATATATATATATATATATATATACTTGTAACATGTCTGAATAGTACTTTCATGTATGATAATGTCGTGATGTTTGCTTCTTATAGAGAGACATTTTGTTTGAGAAAAATGTATTGTTAGTACGGCCTTATTGTATGTTTCTACCAGACCGAGGAATGTTGAAAATTGTGCATCAAGAGCGGAGCATGGAATTGTAATTAAATTTATTAGACGGAATGATTGTAATGAGAGAATCACTTGATCCCAAAATCACGATATGTAAATATACGGTGAGTACATGTAGACAAAAACAGTGCAACATCAATAACGCCTGGACCTCCTTTTCTTGCAATGCATACAACAACACGGTCCGACATCAGGGTTGCCGTGATGCAGACTGGTCCACAAATCTTGAACAGCCACCTGTAAATCATGTACAGACTGACACGGCGGGCCGAGCGGTCTCAGGCGCTTCAGTCATGGACTGTGCGGCTGGTCCCGGCGGAGATTCGAGTCCTCCCTCGGTTGTGGGTTTGTCCTTAAGATAATTTAGGTTGAGTAGTGTGTAAGCTTACGGACTTACGACCTTAGCAGTTAAGTCCCATAAGACTTCACACTTTTTTTTTTTTTTTTTTACACGGCGGGATCTGGCGTTTCACCTGGTCCCACACATGATCTACAGGGGACAAGTCCAGGGAGCTAACGGGCCTTGGAGGAGTCGGAGCATGACATAGAGAGTCTTGAGGAACATGAGCTGTATACGGACGAGCATTATCTTGCTGGAAAAGTGTCCTTGGTCGAACATATAAGAAAAGTCGAACATAGGGTTGTAGAATGTCATCAACATAATGCTGGCCCATTAGGTTTCCACATACTACAATTACACTACTGGCGATTAAAATTGTTACACCACAAAGATGACGTGGTACAGACGAGAAATTTAACCGACAGGAAGAAGATGGTGCGATATGCAAATGATTAACTTTTCTGAGCATTCACACAAGGTTGGCGCCGGTGGCGACACCTACAACGTGCTGACATGAGGAAAGTTTCCAACCGATTTCTCATACACAAACAGCAGTTAACAGGCGTTGCCTCGTGAAACGTTGTTGTGATGCCTGGTGTAAGGACGAGAAATGCGTACCATCTCGTTTCCGACTTTGATAAAGGTAGGACTGTAGCCTATAGCGATTGCGGTTTATCGTATCGCGACACAGCTGCTCGCCTTGGTCGATATACAATGACTGTTAGCAGAATATGGAATCGGTGGGTTCGGGAAAGTAATACGGAACGCCGTGCTGGATCCCAACTGCCTCGTATCACTAGCAGTCGAGATGACACGCATCTTATCCGCATGGCTGTAACGGATCGTGCAGCCACGTCTCGATCCCTGAATCCACAGATGGGGACGTTTGCAAGACAACAAACATCTGCACGAACAGTTCGACGACGTTTGCAGCAGCATGGACTATCAGCTCGGAGAACATGGCTGCGGTTATCCTTGACGCTGCATCACAGATAGGAGTGCCTGTGCTGGTGTACTCAACGACGATCCTGGGTGCAAGAATGGCAAAACGTCATTTTTTCGGATGAATCCAGGTTCTGTTTAAAGCATCATGATGGTCGCATCCGTGTTTCGCGACATCGCTGTGAAAGCGCATTGGAAGCGTGTATTCGTCATCGCCATACTGGCGTATCACCCGGCGTGATGGTACGGGGTGCCATTAGTTACACGTCTTGATCAACTTTTGTTCGCACTGACGGCACATTGAACAGTGGACGTTACATTTAGGATGTGTTACGACCCGTGGCTCTACCCATCATTCGATCCCTGCGTAACCCTACATTTCAGCAGGATAATGCACGACCGCATGTTGCAGGTCCTGTACGGGCCTTTCTGGATACAGAAAGTGTTCGACTGCTGCCCTGGCCAGCACATTCTCCAGATCTCTCACCTACTGAAAACGTCTGGTCAATGGTGGCCGAGCAACTGGCTCGTCACAATACGCCAGTCACTACCCTTGATGAACTGTGGTGTCGTGTTTAAGTTGCATGGGCAGCTGTACCTGTACACGCCATCCAAGCTCTGTTTGACTCAATGCCCAGGCCTATCAGGGCCGCTATTACGGCCAGAGGTGGTTGTTCTGGCTACTGATTTCTCAGTATCTACGCACCCAAATTGCTTGAAAATGTAATCACATGTCACTTCTAGTATAATATATTTGTCCAATGAATACCCATTTATCATCTGCATTTCTTCTTGGTGTAGCAATTTTAATGGCCAGTAGTATAGAAGCAATGGCACCCTAGACCATTAGGCAAGATGTCTCGGTGTTAGCTGCAGTAAACGGAAAGGGTGTCTAGATTCCAAATTCGCACCCGCAAGGCGTCTAGAAATGGTTTGCGGATCACTCAACATCCGTAGATCTCCTTGTATCGTGGAGCGAGTCACTGCAGCATCCTTGATCGCTACACGATCCATCGATCCTCTCGCCTCGTCACCTTCCTGGTCGCTCCAGACCCGGTACGTCGCAAATTGGTGCCATCTGGTGTCCATTGCTGCCAACATCGTCTGATGAAACTGAACGATAGACCTGGTGAGACACACGACGTGTCGACTGGCCTAAATTCTGCACCTACTAACATGCCCCCGAGTCGGGATGTGATCGTCACGTGTGTGACTTGTCGACCATGTGCCTCTGCCCGATTGCAACGCCACTGCAGTGTCCGTGGGCATGCACACTGGCACCAAGCTTGGTTGATTTGCATATCGGATCTCACTGTACTTATTTGCAAAGTTCCACGTTTTTATGTTACTTCCCTCTGCATGCCCTGTTTTCAGTGTTTCTAATGTCGAACCCAATAGTTGAATGGTTAGCGTGTTGGCATGGCACGCACGGTTTCTCGTGTTGGATTCCCGACTGGGGTGGGAGATTTTCTCCCCTCAGGGACTGTGTGTTGTGCTGTCCAGTCCTCATCATCATTTCATCCCCACTGTCGACGCGCAGGTCGCCAAATGTGGCGTCGCACTCAGTTAGACCTGCACTTGGCGACCGAACTTCCCGCTTGAGAACTCCCGGCCACTGACGCCATACGAACGTTTCCATTTCCATTGTTTCTAATTGTACTTTATTCTTCATATACTCTATATCATAGTCATTGGGAGCCAATATTATTTGATTATTGACAAATGTGAAATGCAGTACATAATCCCCATCTATGTCTATCGTCCATAATAATTCCAATCCCAAAGTAGCAGGTGCTGACAGATGTGAAAATTACCGAACAATCAGTTTAATAAGTCTCAGCTGCAAAATACTAAAGCGAATTCTTTACAGACGAATGGAAAAACTGGTAGAAGCCGACCTCGGGGAAGATCAGTTTGGATTCCGTAGAAATATTGGAACACGTGACACAATACTGACCCTACGACTTATCTTAGAAGAAAGATTAAGGAAAGGCAAACATACGTTTCTAGCATTTGTATAGAGAAAACTTTTGACAATGTTTCCAGAATGAGATTTTCACTCTGCAGCGGAGTGTGCGCTGATATGAAACTTCCTGGCAGATTAAAACTGTGTGCCCGACCGAGACTCGAACTCGGGACCTTTGCCTTTCGCGGGCAAGTGCTCTACCAACTGAGCTACCGAAGCACGACTCACGCCCGGTACTCACAGCTTTACTTCTGCCAGTACCTCGTCTCCTACCTTCCAAACTTTACAGAAGCTCTCCTGCGAACAATGTTGATTGGAATACTCTCCTTCAAATTCTGAAGGTGGCAGGGGTAAAATACAGGGAGCGAAAGGCTATTTACAATTTGTACAGAAACCAGATGGCAGTTATAATAGTCGAGAGACATGAAAGGGAAGCAGTGGTTGGGGACGGAGTGAGACAGGGCTGTAGCCTCTGCCCGATGTTATTCAATCAGTATATTGAGCAAGCAGTAAAGGAAACAAAAGAAAAATTCGGAGCAGGTATTAAAATCCATGGAGAAGAAATTAAAAATTCGAGGTTCGCCGATGACATTGTAATTCTGTCAGAGACAGCAAAGGACCTGGAAGAGCAGTTGAACGGAAAGGGTAGTGTCTTGAAAGTAGGATATAAGATGAACATCAACAAAAGCAAAACTAGGATAATGGAATGTAGTCGAATTAAGTCGGGTGATGATGAGGGAATTAGATTAGGAAATGAGACACTTAAAGTAGTAAAGGAGTTTAGGTATTTGGGGAGCAAAATAACTGATGATGGTCGAAGTAGAGAGGATATAAAATGTAGAATGGCAATGGCAAGGAAAGCGTTTCTGAAGAAGAGAAATTTCTTAACATCGAGTATAGACTTAAGTGTCAGGAAGTCGTTTCTGAAAGTATTTGTATGGAGTGTAGCCATGTATGGAAGTGAAACATGGACGATAACTAGTTTGGACAAGAAGAGATTAGATGCTTTCGAAATGTGATGCTACAGAAGAATGCTGAAGATTAGATGGGTAGACCACATAACTAATGATGAAGTATTGAATAGAATTGGGGAGAAGAGGAGGTTGTGGCACAACTTGACTAGAAGAAGGGACCGGTTGGTAGGACATGTTCTGAGGCATCAAAGGATCACTAATTTAGTACTGGAGGGCAGCGTGGAGTGTAAAAATCGCAGAGGGAGACCAAGAAATGAAAACACTAAACAGATACAGAAAGATGTAGGGTGCAGTAGGTACTGGGAGATGAAGAAGGTTGCACAGGATAGGGTAGCATGGAGAGCTGCATCAAACCAGTCTCAGGACTGGGGACCACAACAACAATGAACATGTCTAGGCCAATATGGAGTGCAGTGACCAATTTTGGTCCGTGAGAGCAGCGGCACTTGCGTAGAGACGTCAGTGCTAACAGACAAGTGACACTGTGTGAGATAACCGCAGAAATAATAATCACAGAAATAAATGTGGGATTTACGACGAACGTATCGATAGGACAGTGTAACGGAATGTGTCGTTGACGGACTATGAGAGCAGACGAGCGACTCAAGTGCCTGCGTTAACAGCACGGCATCACCTGCAGCGCCTCTCCTGGGCTCGTGACCGTATTGGTTGATCCCAATACTGGCAACCCGTGGCCTGGTCAGGTAAGTCCCGTTTTCAGCTGGTAAGAGCTGATTGTAGGGTTCGAGTGTGGCGTAGACCCCGAAGAAGCCATGGAACCAAGTTTTCAACAATGCACTGTGCAAGCTGGTAGTGGCTTCATAATGGTTTGGGCTGTGTGTACGTGAACCGATCAGTGACTGAAAATGTTTATGTTTATGTTCGGCTGCTTGCAGACCATTTGCAGCCATTGGTGGCTTTCATTTTCACAAAACAACGATGATTAGATTAGATTAGTACTTGTTCCATAGATCATGAATACGACACTTCGTAATGATGTGGAATGTGTCAGATTAATAAACGGTGTCTGTACAAGATATTACATTACACAAAATATTACATGACACTTAATATTTTTAATTTTTTTTTGTGGTCTGTTCTCTTCCATGATGTTCCCCTTTTTTGATATCTATGTGCACCATAGTCTCTCCTTTATGTTATTTTGAACATCTTCTATTTTATGACATTTCTTGGGGAAATTACCCACTTACTATATCCAAAAATTCATCTAATGAGTAGAAGGAGTTGCCATTAAGAAATTCTTTTAATTTCCTTTTAAATGTTATATGGCTATATGTTAGACTTTTGATGTTATTAGGTAAGTGACCAAACACTTTCGTGGCAGCATAATTTACCCCCTTCTGAGCCAAAGTTAGATTTAACCTTGAGTGGTGAAGATCATCCTTTCTCCTAGTGTTGTACCCATGTACACTGCTATTACTTTTGAATTCGTTCGGATTGTTAATAACAAATTTCATAAGTGAATATATATATTGTGAGGCTACAGTGTAGATCTCTAGCTCCTTAAATAAGTGTCTACAGGATGATCTTGGATGAGCTCCAGCAATTATTCTGATTACACGCTTTTGTGCAATGAACGCTCTTTTACTCAATGATGAGTTACCCCAGAATATGATGCCATACGAAAGCAGAGAATGAAAATAGGCATGGTAAGCTAATTTACTCAGATGTATCTCGCCAAAATTTGCAATGACCCTAATAGCATAAGTAGCTGAACTCAAACGTTTCAGCAGATCGTCAGTGTCTTTTTTTCAGCTCAACACCTCATCAATGCATACACCTAGAAATTTTGAATTTTCTACCTTAGCTACCGATCTCTGATTGAAGTCTATATTTATTGATGGTGTCATTCCATTTACTGTGTGGAACTGTATATAATGTGTTTTGTCAAAGTTTAATTTTTGTGGGTGTTTATGGAAGTTTAATTTTTAATTTTTATGGATGATAATGCGCCATGCCAGCTGGCCGCAGTTGTTCGCGATTGGTTTGAAGGATAGTCTGGATAATTAGATGAAGATTTGGCCACCCAGATCTCCCGAAATGTAATGGAGAGGTTAGTTCGTGCACAAAATCCTGCACTGGCAGCTCTCGCAATTATAGACGGCTGTAGATGCAGCGTGGCTGAACATTTCTGCAGGAGACTTCCAACAACTCGTCCAGCCCACGCCACGTTGAGTTGCTGCACTGAGCCGGCGAAGAGGAGGCCCGACACCACATGAAGGTGTGTCCCACGACTTGTGTCACCTTAGCGCACAGCGCCCTTGTCTGACGCTTTTGGTTGGTCGCACTACTCGGAAGATTGCTTTTGCTCCTTTAATTATTGTCTCTAATTGCTCGTAAATATTTTTAACTGCAGCAACATATGTCCTGTTTCTTGTTCTCTCATCAAGATATTATCAAAATTTTTTATTGCTACGGTGCCTTATGCTTTTTGCAGATCTATGAAAATCATATGCGTTTCTCTTCACCTAGCTGAACTTTGATCACTTATCCTTTTTATTGCGAATATGTTATGAGGGGCATGAAAGGGAAGCAGTGGTTGGGAAGGAAGTGAGACAGAGTTGTAGCCTCTTCCCGATGTTATTCAATCTGCATATTGAGCAAGCAGTAAAGGAAACAAAAGAAAAATTCGAAGTAGGTATTAAAATCCATCGAGAAGAAATAAATACTTTGAGGTTCGCCGATGACATTGAAATTCTGTCAGAGACATCAAAGGACTTGGAAGAACAGTTGAACGGAATGGACAGTGTCTTCAAAGGAGGGTATAAGATGAACATCAACAAAAGGAAAACGAGTATGTAGTCGAATTAAGTCGGGTGATGATGAGGGAACTAGGTTAGGAAATGAGACACTTAAAGTAGTAAAGGAGTTTAGCTATTTGGGAAGCAAAATAATTGATCTGGGTCGAAGTAGAGACGATATAAAATGTAGACTCCCAATGTCAAGGAAAGCGTTTCTGAAGAAGAGAAATTTGTTAACATCGAGTATAGATTTAAGTGTCAGGAAGTCGTTTCTGAAGGTATTTGTATGGAGTGTAGCCATGTATGGAAGTGAAACATAGACGATAACTAGTTTGGACAAGAAGAGAATAGAAGCTTTCGAAATGTGGTGCTACAGAAGAATGCTGAAGATTTGATGGGTGGATCACGTAACTAATTAGGAGGTATTGAATAGAATAGGGGAGAAGAGGAGTTTGTGGCACAACTTGACAAGAAGAAGGGACCGGTTGGTAGGGCATGTTCTGAGGCATCAACGGATCACAAATTTAGCATTGGAGGGCAGCGTGGAGGGTAAAAATTGTAGAGGGAGGCCAAGAGATGAATACACTAAGCAGATTCAGAAGGATGTAGGTTGCAGTAAGTACTGGGAGATGAAGAAGCTTGCACGGGATAGAGTAGCATGGAGAGCTGCATCAAATCAGTATCTGGACTGAAGGCCACAACAACAACAACACGTTATCTACACTGGATTTCCTTTTAATATTACGATTACATTCACCAGACGTTCCTTTATAATTCCACCACACAGCTTCTCCACTAATGCGGTAATTCTAATGCACCTGTAGCACTGTTATCATTTAAAACCGCAACGCCAGAAAGAACAGAAAAATTGTGTGCAGGCGCTTAGCAACAGGAATACATTATTAAATTTGTGTGTGATCTATGGCTCTCCAGATGCGAAAAGCAGTTCAGTGCAGTCCCAACTGGCAGCAATAATAGCTCCAACTGGGTCGATGACTGATTCGAACAGAGCTTGGATGACAGATACGGCACGTTATTCCCTTCTGCTTCAATTCTGTGGCGAAGTTCACCGATCGCAGTCACTGGCGAACGGTTGACATGACAGTCTCTGCCTGGAAACCGTGACCATTTCGCTGAGATATGTAGAGACTGTGCTGGCGAGGGAAATAGTCGGAAATCCTCTGTATCGAGCTACGTCAGGGCAGAACAGACAATACGCGATCTTGTATCATCTTGTTGAAAGGTAACATCCTGGAGACTCTGTTGATAGAGCCCAGCCACTGGCTGTAATACGACAGAAATGTAATGGCTGCTGTCTGAATTACCAACTGCGCAAGCCAGAGGTGATCGTCTTTAGTACTCAGTGACACTCCATACCCTACCCCACCAGAAGACGTCGATTTTTTTTTCTTTATTGTACTTCAGTGCCCTATCTGGGGCGAGCTGGCAGCAGTATATACGCTGCTCTTCAGCCAAAAGACATTAATCATACAATAGAAGACATTCAAAATAACATAGAGACTATGGTGTACATAGATATAAAAAAGGGGAACATCGTGGAAGACAACAAAGGGGGGGGCACTGTATAAAGGAGATAAAAACCGTAAAAAATGAGCGCACACAAAACAAAACCACACATTGGATCATAAAAGTATCGACCGACGACCTAGCACATAACAATCGCTGACAATAACACTAAGTACGAGCACACAATTAAGATCACAGCTCTTGACGACAAGGGAGAACAGCACCAAACACAAGACTGACGTAGTACACTGAAGACGATGAGGAGAGAGGATCTGCCAAGGGGAATACAGACAAGGGAGGAGAGAAGAAGGAGGGGAGGAGGGGAAGAAGGGAGGGAGGGGACGAGATAGGGGAGAGACAGGCGCTGGGCGCGCTGTAGAGGGCCCGGGAGGAAAGGACGTGGGAGGGAAGCAGTCGAGGAGTGGGTGCAGAAACTCAGGGAGGGAAGGAGAAAAATCCACTCTGGGAGGACGACGGTTCAATCCCGTCTCCGGCCATCCTGATTTAGGTTTTCCGTGATTTCCCTAAATCGCTTCAGGCAAATGCCAGGATGGTTCCTTTGAAAGGGCACGGCCGATTTCCTTCCCCATCCTTCCCTCACCCGAGCTTGCGCTCCGTCTCTAATGACCTCGTTGTCGACGGGACGTTAAACACTAATATCCTCCTCCTCCTCCACTCTGGGAGAAGGAGGGGAGAGGAAAAAGGGGGCGCTGGGGAGGGGGAGAAAAAGGCCAGGTTACAGTTGGAAAGAAGGGTAGATGTCACGGCGAATTTCAACATCCAGAAGGAGCTGGAAATTGCCTTGATGAAGGAGATAAGGGGTGTGGAGGTGGAGAGAGGGAGAGATGCAGCGATAGAGACGCGGCAACGGACAGGGGATGGAGAGGAAGGAGGAAACGAGGGGGTGGAGGGGATCAAGCCTGCAGACAGTGTAAAGGATGCAGAGACATTGGAGGAAAATGAGGAGGTGGGGGAAGGGGATGAAGTCATACAGGAGCTGTGTGGGGGAAGGAAGTTGGAGCACATGGCGTTCAAGTATTTGGAGGGCCTTGTAAAAGCGGGTGGGTGCGGAGATCCAGGCAACTCTGGCATAAAAGTGGATAGGACGGATGAGAGATTCGTAGGTGCGGAGGATGGTGGAAAGATGCAATCCTCATGTCTGGCCAGACAGGAGTATCAGGAGGTGGAGGTGAGAATGGGCTTTCTGCTGGATGGTCAGGAGGTGAGGGGTACAGGTGAGCTGATGGTAAAGGGTGAGGCCACGGTATCTCAGGGTGGGGATGAGCTGGATGGAGCGACCATAAATGCTGAGGGAGAAATCATGGAGATGGAAGGAGCGGGTGGTGTGGCCTATGATAATTGCCTGGGTTTTGGAGACAAAGGAACCACTGGTTACACCAAGTGGCGAACTGGTCAAGGTGGGTTTGGAGGGTGTGTTGGGACCATTGAAGGGCGGGATAGAGAGCCAGGAAGGCGGTGTCATCAGTATATTGGAGAAGGTGGATTGGTGGGGATGGCTTGGGCATATTGGCAGTGTACAGGAGATAGAGGAGAGGGGAGAGGACGGAGCCCTGGGGGACGCCAGCAGTGGGATAAAAGATGCGGGAGTTGGTGTTGTGGAGGGTGATGTAGGAAGGATGGCGGGAGAGGAAGGAAGCGACTGACAAAATTGATAAGCAGAGCAGAGTTTAAAGAGGAGACCAGGATTCCATACGCAGTCATCAGCATTTTGGAGGTCGAGGGAAACAAAAATGGCGGAACGATGGGAGGTAAGCAGGAGGGAGAGATGGTGGACGAGGATAAGGAGTTGGTCTTTAGTGAAGAACGAGGGTCTGAAGCCACACTGGGTAAGGGGGAGGAGGTGGTGGTGATTAAGGTGCTGATGGATACAATGGGAGAGGATGGATTCGAAGACCTTACTGGCGGTGAGGTTCAAAATGGTTCAAATGGCTCTGAGCACTATGGGACTTAACATCTATGGTCATCAGTCCCCTAGAACTTAGAACTACTTAAACCTAACTAACCTAAGGACATCACACAACACCCAGCCATCACGAGGCAGAGAAAATCCCTAACCCCGCCGGGAATCGAACCCGGGAACCCAGGCGTGGGGGCGGTGAGGCATATGGAACGATAGGAAGAGGCGATGGATGGAGATTTGATGGGTTTGAGGAATTAGAGGATGCGGAAAGTCTTCCACATCACGAGGCAGAGAAAATCCCTAACCCCGCCGGGAATCGAACCCGGGAACCCAGGCGTGGGGGCGGTGAGGCATATGGAACGATAGGAAGAGGCGATGGATGGAGATTTGATGGGTTTGAGGAATTAGAGGATGCGGAAAGTCTTCCACAGGTCGGGGTAGAAGCCCTTAGAGAGGATGATGTTATAGAGACAGTCAGTAAGGAGAAGGGGCTTTCTCTATGGTGGCGGTAGGTGACACAGTCATGACCAGGGTCATGTCCGCCCCGGTAGCTGAGTGGTCAGCGTGACAGACTGTCAATCCTAAGGGCCCGGGTTCGATTCCCAGCTGGGTCGGAGATTTTCTCCGCTCAGGGACTGGGTGATGTGTTGTCCTAATCGTCATCATTTCATCTCCATCGACGTGCAGGTCGCCAAAGTGGCGTCAAATCGAAAGACCTGCACCAGGCGAACGGTCTACCCGATGGGAGGCCCTAGCCACACGACATTTCCATATACCAGGGTCATGTTGTTTTTGGACTGGCGGATTAATGTCGTGTGCTGTGATTGGAGTCAGAGGGGGGCAACTGCTCCAGGTACTGGAGACTAGGATCAAGTGGAGCGGCTGAGGTATCAGCGCGTTCCATGACAGTGGAGAAAAGAGAATAATCAACGGAGAAGACCTCGGTGGGAAGTAATTGGCTTTACTGAGGTTGTAGCGAAGGGGGCGGTCGTTATGGAGAAGGGGGTAAAGATATCGAGCAGCTGCATCGATGAAATATCGTGGGACTTACACAATTCGATCCGGCGGCAAAATCGAAACGTGTATTTGCAGCAGATCCGTCTGGAATGTCACATTAGCGTAGTTGTCGATGATGTGTTTTCAGTAGTCGGTGCCTTACCACCGACCCACTAGCTGTCTGCCCACATATCGACCACGGACCCCGTTTCCTCTGTTCACAGAGCCCCACGCGGCCATCATATCCGCCATCGTGATCTGCACGCTGGCCGTGACTGCGGTGTACGCCATCTACGGCAACACGATGCACTACGTGAGGCGACACGTCCCGCGTGTCCTCAGGGGGTACACTGCCTTCGTCATCTCCTTATACCCGGTGAGTACGCCGCAAATTTGCTTTGGTCGCCTACTTACTCTGTCTCCCTTCCCACTGTCTGGTTAAAAAGGAGCGAAACGAAATGAAACTGTACGCGCCTACAGGGTACAAAATTTCTAGTTGTTGCGGTGAATCGCAGCTTGCTCTATACGTAGAAAAAATTTTAGTTAATGCGGATGATTAAGAAAAACTGTCCCGTAGTGCTCGAATGCAGAACCAGTTATGTGCTGCTCGACACAGTCTATTTCGTTAAATACACTGATGAGCCAAAACGTTATGACCATCTGCTTAGTAGCTTGTTTGTCCGTATCTGGAACGAGATACTTACTTATTACGCCTATCAGGGATCCTAAAGTTTATGGGAAGGGTTTGTGGGGGTATGTGGCTTGGTTCAAATGGCTCTGAGCACTATGGGACAACATCTATGGACATCAGTCCCCTAGAACTTAGAGCTACTTAAACCTAACTAACCTAAGGACATCACACACATCCATGCCCGAGGCAGGATTCGAACCTGCGACCGTAGCGGTCACGCGATTCCAGACTGAAGCGGCTAGAACAGCACGGCCACACCGGCCGGCGGAGGTATGTGGCATTACATATCTACGCACAGGTCATGTAATTCAGGTAAATACGAGCCGGCCGCTGATTTGCGTACGTGGCGATGGCGCCCGATAGCCACCCATGGGTTGTTTGGGGGAAGAGACCAAACAGCGATGTCATCGGTGTCACCGGATTAGGGAAGGACGGGGAAGGAAATCGGCCGTGCCCTTTCAAAGGAACCATCCCAGCATTTGCCTGGAGCGATTTAGGGAAATCACGGAAAACCTAAATCGAGATGGCCGGACGTGGGACTGAACCATCGTCCTCCAGAATGTCAGTCCAGTGTGCTAACCACTGCGCCAACTCGCTTGGTCACCCAGAGGGCTTCATCAGGATCGACATCAGGTGAATTCGGTTGCCGAGATATCAACGTGAGATCACTGAAATGCTCCTCAACCCATTTGAGCACGGTTCTGGTTCCGAGATGCTTAGGAAGGGATAAAACTGGTGCGCAGCTGTCAGGGTGTCTTCGTTTACTGCCACAGGTCGCATGCAAGAGCAGCATAATGTACTGCTCCCACCACTCTGCGTTCTTGGCGCGCTGAACGTTTCGAGCCGCCGTTCACCTCGATGACGGCGTTTGTGGAGACGATCATCGACCTGCCGTAGGAAAAATGTGATTAGTACGCAGAGCTGACAAGTTCCCATTGGTCGACGGTCGAATACCGATGGTCCCGTTCCCACTGCGATGGTAATTGACGATTTTGTTGGTTCAGCAACGTACACTAGCAAACATCTGAGTTCATCTACATATACATCTACATTTATACTCCACAAGCCACCCAACGGTGTGTGGCGGAGGGCACTTTACCTCCCTTTTCTGTTCCAGTCGCGTATGGTTCGCGGGAAGAACGACTGTCGGAAAGCCTCCGTGCGCGCTCGAATCTCTCTAATTTTACATTCGTGATCTCCTCGGGAGGTATAAGTAGGGGGAAGCAATATACTCGATACCTCATCCAGAAACGCACCCTCTCGAAACCTGGACAGCAAGCTACACCGCGATGCAGAGCGCCTCTCTTGCAGAGTCTGCCACTTGAGTTTGCTAAACATCTCCGTAACGCTATCACGCTTACCAAATAACCCTGTGACGAAACGCGCCGCTCTTCTTTGGATCTTCTCTATCTCCTCCGTCAACCCGATCTGGTACGGATCCCACACTGAGGAGCAATACTCAAGTATAGGTCGAACGAGTATTTTGTAAGCCACCTCCTTTGTTGATGGACTACATTTTCTAAGGACTCTCCCAATGAATCTCAATCTGGTACCCTCCTTACCAATAATTAATTTTATATGATCATTCCACTTCAAATCGTTCCGCACGCATACTCCCAGATATTTTACAGAAGTAACTGCTACCAGTGTTTGTTCCGCTATCATATAATCATACAAAAAAGGATTCTTCTCTCTATGTATTCGCAATACATTACATTTGTCTATGTTAAGGGTCAGTAGCCACTCCCTGCACCAAGTGCCTATCTGCTGCAAATCTTCCTGCATTTCGCTACAATTTTCTAATGCTGCAACTTCTCTGTATATTACAGCATCATCCGCGAAAAGCCGCATGGAACTTCCGACACTATCTACTGGGTCATTTATATATATTGTGAAAAGCAATGGTCCCATAACACTCCCCTGTGCCACGCCAGAGGTTACTTTAACGTCTGTAGATGTCTCTCCATTGATAACAACATGCTGTGTTCTGTTTGCTAAAAACTCTTCAATCCAGCCACACAGCTGGTCTGATATTCCGTAGGCTCTTACTTTGTTTATCAGGCGACAGTGCGGAACTGTATCGAACGCCTTCCGGAAGTCAAGGAAAATGGCATCTACCTGGCAGCCTGTATCTAATATTTTCTGGGTCTCATGAACAAATAAAGCGAGTTGGTCTCACACGATCGCTGTTTCCGGAATCCATGTTCATTCCTAGAGATTAGATTCTGGGTTTCCAGAAACGACATGATACGCGAGCAAAAAACTTGTTCTAAAATTCTACAACAGATCGACGTCAGGAATATTGGTCTATAGTTCTGCGCATCTGCTCGACGACCCTTCTTGAAGACTGGGACTACCTGTGCTCTTTTCCAATCATTTGGAACCTTCCGTTCCTCTAGAGACCTGCGGTACACGGCTGTTAGAAGGGGGGAAAGTTCTTTCACGTACTCTGTGTAGAATCGAACGCCGAATTTAGTTCCGGAGCACTCAGATGTCGGTTTCTCTGACTCAAAATGGTACCTGGCGAGCGTGTGTGGCCTGTGCGGTGTAACTCCTCAACACCACCTGTCAATTTTAACCTATTTCACATCGGCACCGCATCATTAAGACTCCAGTGCACACGTTGAGCGACTTCCCTGGCTGACAAGCCTTCTGCGTGTAATGAGACCGACCGCGGTGATGCAGCGGTCAGCACACTGGGATTCGCATTCGGGAGGACGACGGTTCCAACCAGCGTCCAGCCATCGTGATTTATGTTCTTCATGATTTCCCTAAATCGCTTCAGGCAGATGCTGGGATGGTTCCTTCTCTAATCCCATTGGACCGATATGACCTCGCTGTTTCGTCCCCTTCCCCAGATCAACCAGAGAAACTTTCGAAATAAAGTGTCTAGTGGAGAAGAGCATATACAGGGTGTTACAAGAAGGTACGGCCAAACTTTCAGGAAACATTCCTCGCACACAAATAAAGGAAAGATATTACGTGGACATGTGTCCGGAAACGCTTAATTTCCGTGTTAGAGCTCATTTTAGTTTCGTCAATATGTACTGTACTTCCTCGATTCACCGCCAGTTGGCCCAATTGAAGGAAGGTAATGTTGACGTCGGAGCTTGTGTTGACATGCGACTCATTGCTCTACAGTACTAGCATCAAGCACATCCGTACGTAGCATCAACAGGTTAGTGTTCATCACGAACGTGGTTTTGCAGTCAGTGCAATGTTTACAAATGCGGAGTTTCCACATGCACATTTGATGTATGGATTAGCACGGGGCAATAG
Source organism: Schistocerca americana (assembly GCF_021461395.2). Lineage (NCBI taxonomy): Eukaryota > Metazoa > Arthropoda > Insecta > Orthoptera > Acrididae > Schistocerca > Schistocerca americana. The sequence continues at coordinate 158,984,066 of NC_060127.1, read as the reverse complement.
CCGTGGCGCGGTACGTTTGTATCGAGACAGATTTCCAGAACGAAGGTGTCCCGACAGGAAGACGTTCGAAGCAATTGATCGGCGTCTTAGGGAGCACGGAACATTCCAGCCTATGACTCGCGACTGGGCAAGACCTAGAACGACGAGGACACCTGCAATGGACGAGGCAATTCTTCGTGCAGTTGACGATATCCCTAATGTCAGCGTCAGAGAAGTTGCTGCTGTACAAGGTAACGTTGACCACGTAACTTTATGGAGAGTACTACGGGAGAACCAGTTGTTTCCGTACCATGTACAGCGTGTGACCACGTAACTTTATGGAGAGTACTACGGGAGAACCAGTTGTTTCCGTACCATGTACAGCGTGTGTAGGCACTATCAGCAGCTGATTGGCCTCCACGGGTACACTTCTGCGAATGGTTCATCCAACAATGTGTCAATCCTCATTTCAGTGCAAATGTTCTCTTTACGGATGAGGCTTCATTCCAACGTGATCAAATTGTAAATTTTCACAATCAACATGTGTGGGCTGACGAGAATCCGCACGCAATTGTGCAATCACGTCATCAACACAGATTTTCTGTGAACGTTTTGGCAGGCACCGTTGGTGATGTCTCGATTGAGCCCCATGTTATTCCACCTACGCGCAATGGAGCACGTTATCATGATTTCAAACGGGATTCTCTGCCTGCGCTGCTAGAACATGTGGCTTTACAAGTACGACACAACATGTGGTTCATGCACGATGGAGCTCCTGTACGTTTCAGTCGAAGTGTTCGTACGCTTCGGCGACCGATGGATTGGTAGAGGCGGACCAATTCCGTGGCCTCCACGCTCTCCTGACCTCAACCCTCTTGACTTTCATTTATGGGGGCATTTGAAAGCTCTTGTCTACGCAACCCCGGTACCAAATGTAGAGACTCTTCGTGCTCCTATTGTGGACGGCTGTGATACAATACGCCATTCTCCAGGGCTGCATCAGCGCATCAGGGATTCCATGCGACGGAGGGTGGATGCATGTTGAAGAGAAGTAATAAAATGAGCTCTAACATGGAAAGTAAGCGTTTCCGGACACATGTCCACATAACATATTTTCTTTCTTTGTGTGTGTGAGGAATGATTCCTGAAAGTTTGGCCGTACCTTTTTGTAACACCCTGTATAACTTACTATGAAAATGACAGCACTCTTTCTCTCAATATAAAGATGTTCATGTAATGTGTAACATACTTCATTATTAGTGCAGTTCACTCCACAATTGATCACTCACTTTGTGTTCTGCCTTACGGCATGAGCGTCTAGGGAAGTGATTCCAGTGGTGGTTTCCCGTTGCCTTCCACTGATGATGATGAAATGATAATGAGGACAACACAACACCCAGTCCCTGAGCGGAGAAAATCTCCGACCCAACCGGGAATCGAACCCTTGGTGTGACACACCGCCGCGCTGACCACTCAGCTATCGGGGCGGACGCACAACTGATGATGCTCACCAAATAAAAGCAGCTTATCAAGAAGTGTCAGTAATTTTAATAATTTAGTAACACAGTCGCTAGCATGCAAGGACGAGTTGTACTGTTTTAACTTGTTGGCTCTTGTAGCAGAAAATATAATCGGGAGGCACTCGTATGTTACGGCAGTGTGACAATTTACCGCTAGTAATGAACCAAATTCACATGCCACGTCTTTTTTTTTTCTAAGCAAAGCTCTTTGCGTAATAATTTCCGAAAAATAGTCTTATCAAAGTACAATGAAACCTCACTATTTCAAGGCTTTTAGGAGATGTTGGAAACTCATGTTTGCAAATAGCCGTATTACTCCAAAATTCATTACGCAACAGGTTTCAGTCGTTAACAGGCCATCTTCTGGTGTACTTTGAAATCTAAATCAACTGTGATACAACTCATTATCTTCATAAATCATTATGGCACAAGTGATCCTTTCCATTAGAGTCAAACACAAAAGCAGTTATAGCGTCTAGTAATTTCGTGGTGAGGCGCTAGACAAAACTAGACTTCACTAATTCGCGCTAATTATGGTGAGTCTCCGTCTGAATTATTGACAGAATTACGAAAATGTTTTCTAAAACAGGAAGGTATAATTACGATTATAACATTCATTGCATGCAGTGGTTAAATAAAACTAGATAAACTCTAATCTTATATGAAATAGTGTACAGTATATTTAATTTAAAAGAAACTGTTGTAATGATATCAGAATAATTCAGAATAGCGTTAGCCAAACTGAAGCTACAATACATATTCAAAAGTTACTGTCAACTAGTTTGATATAGGTACTATTACACATATACATAACTTATGTTTTCAAAAATGAAACTATGCCCTGTACTGGAAATCCATACGCTACATTTACTGTAGAATGGTACATAATTTACCAGTACGTACTTCGCTAGTTATTTGTCGCTTTCATCTGCATCTACAGTTGCATTATCTATTAATTTATTCATTAATTCACCTGTAGAGAATTTCGGTTGTATAGATGTAGTCAGGATGTTCACTAGTTCAATTACGCTTATACACAGAAAATATAATATAGCCAAAACGTAATTCAATCACACTTACATGAATAACCATCACCAACATACGCTTAACGTACGCTCATGAGGTAAACATATGAAATATAATCATTTGATGTCGACCCGAATCTACACAAGTTTCTCCACATTTTTATAATGGACAGATTTAGTATGTTTCATTCCTCGGTACATTATTCCATTTCGTTTTTCGTACCTCAATCGGTGAAAACGGAACCTTTATAGGATCCTTTTTTCAGGAACGAGAAGACGTATCATGTTGAAATTTATGTCACATACTAAGATCTACGACCCTTATGCAGTATAATAAACATTAGCTTCTAAGTCAATGAAGTCAAATGACACGGCCGTTTGTGCCATATATTCTGATACTCGCAAACTGGGACATTAAAAACTGTAGAGTACCTGCCGTTGATCTAAAATCATTACATTTTGCAAGAAGCAAGCTTTCACGATACAAGAAAGGAAAAAAAATTGTTAGTCTGTAATTATATCAGAGGAAAAGGTATTTCTTTTTCATTTGTTATCCGACTTCTGTCTTGAATTTAAAACATTTTCGATGGTCGTAGAATCCACGAGACCTATACCTCGCCTGTATGTATGTCGATAACAGGTAAAAATTGTCTAGATTCTCGATTCTCGGACTGCATGAACTGTCTATACACATAATTAGGTTTGTACGGCCCACACAGAGTACAAGCCCTACTCCCAGCTGGCCAATTTTTAAATATATACATATTACTATAGCAGGATCCAACTTGAAGAACCATTTTTCAGGAGCCACCGCTGATCATTAATTCGTCCTTTTTTCCTTATCTGGACAATCATCTAATTAAATCCATATTGATACTACCGAAGCCACAGACCTTTTTCTTGTTTCTGTTCTTATATAAAACTTTCTTGGATTCGTCTGCCTTCATCCTTCTCGCCTGCGCCGTAAACGTTGCCGTAACGGGTAACTTCTTGTTCCATGACGCAAGAGCTTATTCCTCGAAACAGCGATATCACCCGAACTACTTCTGATGTAATGCGATAAATGAATGAATGGTCTCTGATAGTCACAAGTTTAGGTATATGAGAACGCAAAGGTAAAAGTTTCTCAAACACAGCCGACACTTGCTCGCTAATTCAAATAAAAGATGGGAGTGACAGTTCGAAGTTACTGTTCAGTGTTACAGATTACCCGATTCCGAAAATAATTTAGATGCTTTAATTACATTCTCTGTAGGTGCTCTGCAGGAATAATGCTACATTATGCAAACAACCATCTTGTGAAACTGAACTAGCTCTGTTTGTCCACAACAGCCACGAACAAGTTAACTACCGGGCTGCACGTTTTAAGTATGTGTTACGTAGAGGTGCTATTCAATGAATCTCTGCCTAACTGAAAATATACTGAAGAGCCTAATAAACAGGTATAGGCACACGTATTTAAAAAGGGATATGTACACAGCCAGAATACGGCGCTGCATTCGGCATATGTAAATAGCCAGGTTACGGTGCTGTGGTCGGCACGCCTATACAGGATGTTACAAAAAGGTACGGCCAAACTTTCAGGAAACATTCCTCACACATAAAGAAAGAAAATATGTTATGTGGACATGTGTCCGGAAACGCTTACTTTCCATGTTAGAGCTCATTTTATTACTTCTCTTCAAATCACATTAATCATGGAAAGTAAACACACAGCAACAGAAAGTACCAGCGTGCTTCAAACACTTTGTTACAGGCAATGTTCAAAATGTCCTCCGTTAGCGAGGATACATGCATCCACCCTCCGTCGCATGGAATTCCTGATGCGCTGATGCAGCCCTGGAGAATGGCGTATTGTATCACAGCCGTCTACAATACGAGCACGAAGAGTCTCTACATTTGGTACCGGGGTTGCGTAGACAAGAGCTTTCAAATGCCCCCATAAATGAAAGTCAAGAGGGTTGAGGTCAGGAGAGCGTGGAGGCCATGGAATTGGTCCGCCTCCACCAATCCATCGGTCACCGAATCTGTTGTTGAGAAGCGTACTAACACTTCGACTGAAATGTACAGGAGCTCCATCGTGCATGAACCACATGTTGTGTCGTACTTGTAAAGGCACATGTTCTAGCAGCACAGGTAGAGTATCCCGTATGAAATCATGATAACGTGCTCCATTGAGCGTATGTGGAAGAACATGGGACTCAATCAAGACATCACCAACAATGCCTGCCCAAACGTTCACAGAAAATCTGTGTTGATGACGTGATTGCACAATTGCGTGCGGATTCTCGTCGGCACACACATGTCGATTGTGAAAAATCTACAATTTGATCACGTTGGAATGAAGCCTCATCCGTAAAGAGAACATTTGCACTGAAATGAGGATTGACACATTGTTGGATGAACCATTCGCAGAAGTGTACCTGTGGAGGCCAATCAGCTGCTGATAGTTCCTGCACACGCTGTACATGGTACGGAAACAACTGGTTCTCCCGTAGCACTCTCCATACAGTGACGTGGTCAACGTTACCTTGTACAGCAGCAACTTCTCTGACGCTGACATTAGGGATATCGTCAACTGCACGAAGAATTGCCTCGTCCATTGCAGGTGTCCTCGTCGTTCTAGGTCTTGCCCAGTCGCGAGTCATAGGCTGGAATGTTCCGTGCTCCCTAAGACGCCGATCAATTGCTTCGAACGTCTTCCTGTCGGGACACCTTCGTTCTGGAAATCTGTCTCGATACAAACGTACCGCGCCACGGCTATTGCCCCGTGCTAATCCATACATCAAATGTGCATGTGGAAACTCCGCATTTGTAAACATTGCACTGACTGCAAAACCACGTTCGTGATGAACACTAACCTGTTGATGCTACGTACTGATGTGCTTGATGCTAGTACTGTAGAGCAATGAGTCACATGCAAGCACCGAAGTCAACATTACCTTCCTTCAATTGGGCCAACTGGCGGTGAATCGAGGAAGTACAGTACATACGGACGAAACTAAAATTAGCTCTAACATGGAAATTACGCATTTCCGGACACATGTCCACATAACATCTTTTCTTTATTTGTGTGTGAGGAATGTTTCCTGAAAGTTTGGCCGTACCTTTTTGTGGCTGGGTCAGTTGGTAGATCGATTACTGCTGCTACAATGGCAGGTTATCAAGATTTAAGTGAGTTTGAACGTAGTGCAATAGTCGGCGCACGGGCGATGGGACACAGCATCTCCGAGGAAGCGACGAAGTGGGGATTTTCCCCTACGACTATTTCACTAGTGTACAATAAATATCAGGAATCAGATAAAACATCAAATCACCAACGTCGCTGTGGCCGGATAAAGATCCTGCAAGAACGGACCAACGACCACTGAAGAGAATCGTTCAACGTGACAAAAGTGCAACCCTTCTGAAAATTGCTGCAGATTTCAGTGCTGGGAACATCATCGATATGGGCTTTCGGAGCCGAAGGTCCATTCGTGTGCCCTTGACGACTGCACGATACAAAGCTTTACGCCTCGCCTGGGCGCGTCCACACTGACTCTGGATTGTTGATGACTGGAAACATGTTACCTGCGAGGATGAGTCTCGTTTCAAATTGTATTGAGCGGATGGACGTGTACGGTATGGAGGCAACCACGTGAATCACGGGACCCTGCATGTCAGTAGGGGCTGTTCAAGCTGTTCATTTTTGGAACACAACCTACGACCAGCTTAGAAGTGATGACACTTTCTGCGGGACCTGACCATCATTTTGCAGGACAATGCTCAACCACGTACAGTGCAAGCAGTTACTGATTTGTTTGACTGATGGGGCTGCTAAGTGCTATACCTTCTACAGCACTCCCATGACTTAATCCTTGGTGAGTTCAACTCGATTTCTAAACTGAAGGAAACACTTCACGGCATTCGCTTCAGTACTGCTACAAATTCGTCGGGCAATAGATCACACAGCTCGAACTGTCAACACTACTGGCACTGCTAAGAGTATCCTACGACTTCCACATCGCTGGCGACGGGTTATACACAGTGCTGGTGACTACTTTGAAGGTCAACAAAACTTTGAAACACGTATCTATCTTGTACGAGCTGTAAATAAATAGTTTCGTTATTAAAATTCCAACCCTCGTATATATACACTCCTGGAAATGGAAAAAAGAACACATTGACACCGGTGTGTCAGACCCACCATACTTGCTCCGGACACTGCGAGAGGGCTGTACAAGCAATGATCACACGCACGGCACAGCGGACACACCAGGAACCGCGGTGTTGGCCGTCGAATGGCGCTAGCTGCGCAGCATTTGTGCACCGCCGCCGTCAGTGTCAGCCAGTTTGCCGTGGCATACGGAGCTCCATCGCAGTCTTTAACACTGGTAGCATGCCGCGACAGCGTGGACGTGAACCGTATGTGCAGTTGACGGACTTTGAGCGAGGGCGTATAGTGGGCATGCGGGAGGCCGGGTGGACGTACCGCCGAATTGCTCAACACGTGGGGCGTGAGGTCTCCACAGTACATCGATGTTGTCGCCAGTGGTCGGCGGAAGGTGCACGTGCCCGTCGACCTGGGACCGGACCGCAGCGACGCACGGATGCACGCCAAGACCGTAGGATCCTACGCAGTGCCGTAGGGGACCGCATCGCCACTTTCCAGCAAATTAGGGACACTGTTGCTCCTGGGGTATCGGCGAGGACCATTCGCAACCGTCTCCATGAAGCTGGGCTACGGTCCCGCACACCGTTAGGCCGTCTTCCGCTCACGCCCCAACATCGTGCAGCCCGCCTCCAGTGGTGTCGCGACAGGCGTGAATGGAGGGACGAATGGAGACGTGTCGTCTTCAGCGATGAGAGTCGCTTCTGCATTGGTGCCAATGATGGTCGTATGCGTGTTTGGCGCCGTGCAGGTGAGCGCCACAATCAGGACTGCATACGACCGAGGCACACAGGGCCAACACCCGGCATCATGGTGTGGGGAGCGATCTCCTACACTGGCCGTACACCACTGGTGATCGTCGAGGGGACACTGAATAGTGCACGGTACATCCAAACCGTCATCGAACCCATCGTTCTACCATTCCTAGACCGGCAAGGGAACTTGCTGTTCCAACAGGACAATGCACGTCCGCATGTATCCCGTGCCACCCAACGTGCTCTAGAAGGTGTAAGTCAACTACCCTGGCCAGCAAAATCTCCAGATCTGTCCCCCATTGAGCATGTTTGGGACTGGATGAAGCGTCGTCTCACGCGGTCTGCACGTCCAGCACGAGCGCTGGTCCAACTGAGGCGCCAGGTGGAAATGGCATGGCAAGCCGTTCCACAGGACTACATCCAGCATCTCTACGATCGTCTCCATGGGAGAATAGCAGCCTGCATTGCTGCTAAAGGTGGATATACACTGTACTAGTGCCGACATTGTGCATGCTGTGTTGCCTGTGTCTATGTGCCTGTGGTTCTGTCAGTGTGATCATGTGATGTATCTGACCCCAGGAATGTGTCAATAAAGTTTCCCCTTCCTGGGACAATGAATTCACGGTGTTCTTATTTCAATTTCCAGGAGTGTATATGAGGTTTTGCATCACCTCGGTTCCGAGAGTTCCAGAACCTGTACAGAAAATTGGAACAGAGATCAACATGAACATCATTTCCGCCCTTTTTACTGCTCAAGAAAATCACACATTGGATGTTGTACCACCATACAACGACACCTTCAGAGGTGGTGATCCAGATAGCTGTACACACTGGTACCTCTAATAGCCAGTAGCACCTCTTGCGTTGATGCATGCCTGTATTCGTCGTGGCATACTATCCACAAGTTCATCAAGGCAATCTTGGTCCAGATTGCCCCACTCCTAAACGGCGATTCGGCGTAGATCCCTGAGTGGTTGATGGGTAACGTCGCCCATATACAGCTCTTTTCAATCTATCCCAGGCATATTCGATGGGGTTCATATCTGGAGAACATGCTGGCCACTCTAGTCGACCGATATCGTTATCCTGAAGGAAGTTATTCACACGACGTGCACAATGGAGGAGCGAATTGTCGTGCATGAAGACGAATGCGTCGCCAATGTGCTGCCGATATGGTTGCACTGTCGGCCGGAGGATGGCGTCCATGTATTGTACAGCCGTGGCGGTACCTCCCGTGGCCACCAGCGGCGTGCGTCGGCCCCACATAATGCCACTCCAAAACACCAGCGAACAGTCACCTTGCCGCACTCACTGGACAGTGTGTCTAAGGCGTTCAGCCTGATCGGTGGTGGTGGTGGTGTGTTGGGGCTTATGGGCGCTCAACATCGGGGTCATCAGCGCCCTGACACATTAAAAGGAACGAATGTGGACAGACCTAAGAAAACTAAAGCACACACTCAAAGAAAGCAGGAAAAGAAGGAAAATGCTACATTAGAAAGTAAAACCTAAGGAAAGGGGAAACATAGCAACAAGCATGTCACAGTAAATTGTTATTGGCTGGCCACTTACATAAAATATGGGCGAGCTTGTCACACAGTGAGCAAATTAAAATCCTCTCCCTAAAATCTTTGTAAAAACATTTGACAGGGCACAGAACTTTAAAACTTTAACCACATTCGTCCGAGTGTTGCCTAAAAGAGATGGCAGGTCCACTGGCAAGTCAGCCGCGACCCGCTGGTCAGAAAATAAAACGCAATCCAATAAAACGTGGCGCACAGTGACCTGGACGCCGCAAGCACCACACATTGGAGGGTCCTCTCGCCGGAGCAGGAAGCCGTGCGTCATAGGGCTGTGGCCTATTCGAAGCCGACTGAGGAGAACCTCGTCCCGTCGATGGGGCTGAAAGGAAGTACACCACACACGCGTTGTGGGCTTGACTATACGGAGCTTATTGTCAGTCACTTCCAGCCACTCATCCTCCCACCGACGCATGACCCGTGAGCTCAACAGCGAGGTGAGTGCGTGCAAGGGGATAGCACACTGAGATACTTGTGGGCCTCCTTGGCTGCGAGATCTGCCCTTTCATTCCCAGCAATGCCGACATGCCCCGGAACCCAGCAGAAAGCTACAACCTTCCCCAGTCGCTGTAGTCGGAGGAGGGCATCCTGGATGGTCTGGACAATTTTGTCTGCCGCATACAAACGTTGCAATGAGTGAAGGGCACTGAGTGAATCGGAACAGACAAGAAATTTAGGAGAGGAAGAATGTCTCATGTGCTCCAGTGCCCGCAAGATCGCAAACAAGCCTGATCGGGTTGCCTCCAAACACGTCTCTGACGATTGTGTGGATTAAGGCATATGCGACACTCATTGGTGAAGAGAACGCAATGCCAATCCTGAGCGGTTCATTCGGCATGTTGTTGGGCCCACGTGTACCGCGCTGCATGGTGTCATAGCTGCAAAGATGGACCTCGCCATGGGCGTCGGGAGTGAAGTTGCGAATCATGCAGCCTACTGCGCACAGTTTGAGTGGTAACAAACGTCCTGTGGCTGCACGGAAAGCACTAAACATGGTGGCGTTGCTGTCAGGGTTCCTCCGAGCCATAATCCGTAGGTAGCTGTCATCCACCGCAGTAGTAGCCCTTGGGTGGCCTGAGAGAGGCATGTCATCGACAGTTCCTCTCTCTCTCTCTCTCTCTGTATCTCCTCCATGTCCAAACAACATCGTTTTGATTTACTCTGAGACGCCTGGACATTTCCCATGTTGAGAGCCCTTTCTGGCACAAAGTAACAATGCGAACGCGATAGAAACCGCGGTATTGACCGTCTAGGCATGGTTGAACTACAGACAACACGAGCCGTGTACCTCCTTCCTGGTGGAATGACTGGAACTGAACGGCTGTCGGACCCCTTCCGTCTAATAGGCGCTGCTCATGCATGGTTGTTTACATCTTTGGGCGCGTTTAGTGACATCTCTGAACAGACAAAGGGACTGTGTCTGTGATACAATATCGACAGTCAACGTCTGTCTTCAGAAGTACTGGGAACCGGGGTGATGCAAAACTTTTTCATATATATGAAAAAAAAAAAGTTTTGACGTCATATTAAGTGAATATTTTAATATTGATACGTCCCCTTAGAAAAATTTATGAATGACTGTGCTGATAAACCTCTTACATTATTTGATTTTCAAACAGCTGAACAGAACTGAACGTACTCAGACATTTCGCTCTTTGCCTATTCTGATCAACACTAAACTGTATGAAACGTCCCGCTAGAACAATTTTACATGACTGTGCTTAAACTGACATACAATATTTTTAGCGCAACGCAATGTGACTTTCAAAAATCCCTACAAAAGAATGGTCCTGACTAACATTAACCTATACGTTCCACAAATCACTTACCTAGCAAAAATCTTGGTTACTCGAACTACTGCAATACAGCGAGCGCCACTACTGCCAGCTACATAAAAGATTCAAACTACGGAAGGCACTAACTACTGATAGGCATAGTTAGCAAATGAAAGATTTTAATAGAGAACAAACAATGTATTTACCTTAATAGTGTTGAAAAATCATAATATACATAGCAGTTCATGACATCCAGTCTTACAAATTTCAAAACACCGCCATTTCTCTCCCCACATCCACCACTGCTGGCGACTCACCTCCAACTGCGCAACGCTACGAGCTGTTAACATCCAGCTGCCCAACACTACAATAGCAGACAACAATGCAAACTAGCCACAGACTGCACACAGCACAGCCAGTGATTTTCATACAGAGCGCTACGTAACGTTGCCAATAAGAAAACGTAAACAGCCTACTTACATAGCCCCCATGCTCCCCACAAAAAATTTTACAAATTGTTTTGGGCAGTGGCCAATAATGATTTGATAAAATTTTTCATAATTACAGTAACAAAGATGTGAAATGCACGCACTTATTGATACAATGTTGGTCAAAAGCTAAAATTTTCTCACAGCCCATAAAGACAGTCCTGATCATCCATCACAGTAAAATTACAGTGTTTTTTTTTCTCAAAATCTCAGCAGTAAAAGAAAATGCACACGGAAGTAGTGGATTTCCATGCAGTCTTGAAGAAGTAGTGTTGTCCTTCCAACGGAAAGACAGTGCTGACTCTCGACATGCAGACAGGTAATGGTCCACAACAGAGCAAACCCACCACAGTCGAAGTTTTGAAGAATATTGGTAGGTAGGTCGTCACAGAGCAGACACACTGTAGTCCTGGTAGAGATTACGGTATTGGTGGGCCACCAGAGGTGCAGACCCACTGTAGTCCTTGTAGAAATAATGGTATTGGTGGGCCATCAAAGATGCAGCCCCACTGTAGTCCTTGTAGAGATGGCTAGCAGCTGTGCAGGTGCACAATCATCATTGAAGAGTCTTGCGGAGAATATAGCAAGTCCATAAACCACCACTTGTGCACTCACAAAGTTTTTATCTAATTGTCCTTAGAACCAGCAATGCTGTTAACCAGTCCCTTGCTGAATTATTAACACACGTGCAAACACTAACAGTCCCTGAAACTTCCTGGCAGATTAAAACTGTGTGCCCGACAGAGACTCGAACTCGGGACCTTTGCGTTTCGCGGGCAAGTGCTCTACCATCTGAGCTACCGAAGCACGACTCACGCCCGGTCCTCACAGCATTACTTCTGCCAGTATCTCATCTCCTACCTTCCAAACTTTACAGAAGCTCTCCTACAGAACTTGCAGAACTAGCACTCCTGAAAGAAAGGATACTGCGGAGACATGGCTTAGCCACAGCCTGGGGGATGTTTCCAGAATGAGATTTTCACTCTGCAGCGGAGTGTGCGCTGATATGAAACTCCCTGGCAGATTAAAACTGTGTGCCCGACCGAGACTCGAACTCGGGACCTTTGCCTTTCGCGGGCAAGTGCTCTACCATCTGAGCTACCGAAGCACGACTCACGCCCGGTACTCACAGCACTTGCCTGCGAAAGGCATAGGTCTCTCCCTATAGCTTACCCCTACTTTTTTCAGAATCTCGAACAGCTTGCACCATTTTATATTGTCAAACGCTTTTTCCAGGTCGACAAATCCTATGAAAGTGTCTTGATTTTTCTTTAGCCTTGCTTCCATTATTAGCCGTAACGTCAGAATTGCCTCTCTCGTCCCTTTGCTTTTCCTAAAGCCAAACTGATCGTCACCTAGCGCATTCTCAATTTTCTTTTCCATTCTTCTGTATATTATTCTTGTAAGCCGCTTCGATGCATGAGCTGTTAAGCTGATTGTGCGATAATTCTCGCACTTGTCAGCTCTTGCCATCTTCGGAATTATGTGGATGATGCTTTTTCGAAAGTCAGATGGTATATCGCCAGACTCATATATTCTACACACCAACGTGAATAGTCGTTTTGTTGCCACATCCCCCAATGTTTTTAGAAATTCTGATGGAATGTTATCTATCCCTTCTGCCTTATTTGACCGTTAAGTCCTCCAAAGCTCTTTTAAATTCCGATTCTAATACTGGATCCCCTATCTCTTTTAAATCGACTCCTGTTTCTTCTTCTATCACATCAGACAAATCTTCACCCTCATAGAGGCTTTCAATGTATTCTTTCCACCTATTCGCTCTCTCCTCTGCATTTAACAGTGGAATTCCCGTTGCACTCTTAATGTTACCACTGTTGCTTTTAATGTCACCAAAGGTTGTTTTGACTTTCCTGTATGCTGGGTCTGTCATTCCGACAATCACCGAGCGAGGTGGCGCAGTGGTTAGCACACTGAACTCGCATTCGAGAGGACGACGGTTCAATCCCGTCTCCAGCCATCCTGATTTAGGTTTTCCGTGATTTCCCTAAATCGTTTCAGGCACATGCCGGGATGGTTCCTCTGAAAGGGCACGGCCGAATTCCTTCCCAATCCTTCCCTACCCCAAGCTTGCGCTCCGTCTCTCTCTCTCTCTCTCTCTATATATATATATATATATATATATATATATATATATCAGTTCATGATATCCAATATTCCAAATTTACTCTTTCTGATGGACACACGTCCAGATCGGCCGGTCTCAAGATTCTGCCACTTCTCTCCCCACATCCACCACTGCTGGCGGCTCACCTCCAACTGTGCAATGCTACGCGCTGTTCACATCCAACTGCCCAACACTACAACAATGTCAACCAGCCATAGACTGCACACAGCACAGTCAGTGATTTTCATACAAAGCGCCACGTGACGTTACCAACATAAAAACCTAAACAGCCTGCTTAGAATATGGCGTCAAATATGTTTGAGATACTGCCGCATTATGCACGAAGTTTTAGTATATTTATTCTTTACCACTAAGAAACAGCCGAGTCAACTGAACTAAATCCCTAACATCTGGCAGGGTTTTTGACAGGTTTCAAATGCGAAGTGCAAACGACTGTAGACGAAATCAATAGCCGTCCATAGAGATGTGAAGAGGCGTTGGCGGAGAAATGCTTATAAAATCTCGTTGCAGACGCGAGAATCTGTTGCTTCCAGCGTACAGAAACCGTCCGGTATTATCTCATACCGAACCTATCACAGGAGTACATGTGAGGCTTTGTTTCTAATAGAATACTGGCAAAACGAACACCCGCACATAGCCGGATTTGTCAGCTGGTATTGTACATAAAACAGAAACAATAACTTGGCAGAAAACCTGGAAGCACGCCGTTAATGAGTCACGCCAACAAAACTTGAGAGACAGTACATTATCATGCTCAAGGGGGGATTCTGGGTCCACTCTCTGAAGAGCACGCGTCCTCTTGTAGGACAGGCACCCGTTCTCTCTGTCGCGAGGAGAAACATCTTTCTTCAAATTCTTGATATCGCCAGGTGGAGCACTTGTGATTCTCACATCTCTCACGTTACAAGTGGCGATAAGCGCGCAAGTAATGTAGAGCTTTGAGCATCGATAAGCGATATCACGTGGCTCAATGACGTACTTTTCAATAGATGATGAAACTTTGTAACAATCAGATGTGTGACTAAGAACGCCTACTTGTTGGCAAGCGAGGACTGTCTACTCAGTTACGTTACGACTTGAAACGTCCCTTAGAAAAATTTGTGAATGACTGTGCTGATAAACCTCTTACATTATTTGATTTTCAAACAGCTGAGCAGAACTGAACGTACTCAGACATTTCGCTCTTTACCTACTCTGATCAACACTAAACTGACACACAATATTTTTACCGCAACGCAATCTGACTTTCAATAATCCCTACAAAAGAATGGCCCTAACTAACATTAACCTATACCTTTCACAAATCACTTACCTCACAAAAATCTTCGTTACTCGAACTACTGCAATACAGCGAGCGCCATTACAGACAGCTAAATAAAAGATTCAAACTACTGAAGGCACTAACTACTGATAGGCATAGTTAACAAATGAAAGATTTTGATAGAGAACAAACAACGTATTTACCTTAATAGTGTTCAAAAGTCATAATATATATAGCAGTTCATGGCATCCAGTCTTAAAAATTTACTGTCTCTGACGGACACACACCCAGATCATCCGCTCTCAAAACTCCGCCATTTCTCTCTCCACATCCACCACTGCTGGCAGCTCACCTCCAACTGCGCAACACTATGCGCTGTCAACAGCAAACTGTCCAACTCTACAATAGCGACTATTTCAACAATGCCCACCAGCCATAGACTGCACACAGCACAACCAGTGATTTTCATACAGAGCGCTAGGTGACATTACCAACATAAAAACCTAATCAGCCTTCTGTTGTGTACATAGTTCCGCATAGTCAGCGCGTACACAACTTTCCCACTAGAGCGCGCCCCGCTAAGCACAACAGCGCAGGCGCAGCGCTCGTCCGTCTCCGCACTACGAGATGGCGCTGCCTTATGGAGGACCAAATTCTGCTTCCGCCGATCCGCGTATTAATATGTAACGCAGCCAATAAGATTGCTGCTAACGTAGAACCTTTTCTCCTCGCGGATCACACTCGCGCAGTGATACCTGAACACGCGAGTTATTATAATGAGTGTACAGACATCCGATTAGTCAGTCTGCATTTGTCTGCACCAGTCTGCATTTGTCTGCACCAGTCTATAGTCAAGTTTCAGTCTGCGCCTAATAAGATTACCATATTCCTGTACATAGCCATGAAGATAAATGAACAGACATTTTGTCAAGTGTCAGAGATATGTGAGAATAAGATTAACGTACCAAGACCAAAGGAATCCAGATTGTCAATTGTAAACAGCATCCAGAATCAAGTTACGTAATGTCTATGCTTGTTATTATTTTAATAAATGTGTGTGAAAATTAATCAAGTTCTGTTTAAAGTTGGTCACCGTCAATCTGCTACTCTAAGTGACCAAGTGGCATTTCTATCGTCTGACCTAACGGCAGAAGATAAACGTGCCCCGATAAGACCACGAGACATATTGCTGACACTCGCCTACTTCGTTAGAGCGACAAGTCAAATAATCTGATGGTGTGTGTACCGAAGGTCTTACAGTACGCACACCACACCTTCTTATAGACTGTACGATTTGGATACCATAGACAGTATGACTAAGATATTCTGGTGAACAAAATAAAAGTATATGGAATTGGCGCCCCAAATTACACAGGGGAAAGGATTTAAATAAACGGATGTCAGAGACAAGCAGAAAAAATTGATTATTTATTCAAGAGAAATAGTTACACAAATTGAGCAACTCAAGAATGCGTTGTTCCAACTCTGGCTCTTATGCAACCAGTATTCGGCTTGGCACTGATGGATACAGTGGTTGGATGCCCTTCTGAGGGATTGGTGATAAATTCTGTCCAATAGGTGAATTAGGATCCCGGATTGATTGGAGGGCCCTGCCCATAATGCTTCAAATGTTCTCATGTGGGGAGAGGTCCGGTAACCTTGCTGTCCAAGATCGAGTTTGCCAACGACAAAGACAAACAGTAGAAACTCTAGCCGCGTGCGGGCGGCCATTGTGTTGCTGAAATACACGTCCAAGATGGGCTGCCATGAAGGCCAGCAAAACTGTCAAAGAGGTCCCCAGCGGTGCGACTGACTTTTGAAGCTATCTATACGGTGATGCAGGTTGAGGTCCCAGGTATCACACACTACAGGCATTCACTCTGGTGGGCTCTCGATTGAGAGTAATTTACGAAAGAAAAATTCGGAATTTGGTGTGATACTTTATAGTGTTAAAAATTGTGCTACTTAGTCTGGTTGTGTGGTGTAATGGATAAACTAACAGCTCTATCGTCAGCAGACTGTCAGTTTGGATCTCGTCTCAAGTACATTTAAAAAAAAATTTTAAATCGTTATCTAAATTACTTCGATTATTATTTTTATTTAATGAATTGATTTGAATGTAATTTTTTAAATTCCTTTCCTTTGTCACATACTTTTAATAATAGTATCAAGTTCTTCATTTCCTCTCATTTTTCTTTCTGTTTCTCCGGTTTAAATCTTGGTTCAGGTCTTTTTAATTAATTTTATGTATACTGACAGCCTTGGGAGAGCCAGTCCTGACAAAACTCTACTGTCTGGTGAGCAACATGTATGAGACAGGCGAAATACCCTCAGACTTCAAGAAGAATATAATAATTCCAATGCCAAAGAAAGCAGGTGTTGACAGATGTTAAAATTACCGAACTATCAGTTTAATAAGTCACAGCTGCAAAATACTAACGCGAATTCTTTACAGACAAATGGAAAAACTGGTAGAAGCCGACCTCGGGGAAATTCAGTTTGGATTCCTTAGAAATGTTGGAACATGTGAGGCAATACTTACCCTACGACTTATCTTAGAAGAGAGATTAAGGAAAGGCAAACCTACGTTTCTAGCATTTGTAGACTTAGAGAAAGCTTTTGACAATGTTGACTGGAATACTCTCTTTCAAATTCTGAAGGTCGCAGGGTAAAATACAGGGAGCGAAAGGCTATTTACAAAATGTACAGAAAGCAGATGGCAGTCATATGAGTCGAGGGGTATGAAAGGGAAGCAGTGGTTGGGAAGGGAGTGAGACAGGGCTGTAGCCTCTCCCCAATGCTATTCAATCTGTATATTGAGCAAGCAGTAAAGGAAACAAAAGAAAAATTCGGGGTAGGTATTAAAATCCATGGAGAGGAAATAAGAACTTTGAGGTTCGCCGATGACATTGTAATTCTGTCAGAGACAGCAGAGGACTTGAAAGAGCAGTTGAACGGAATGGGCAGTGTCTTGAAAGGAGGATATAAGATGAACATCAACAAAAGCAAAACGAGGATAATGGAATGTAGTCGAATTAAGTCGGGTGATGCTGAGAGAATTAGATTAGGAAATGAGACACTTAAAGTAGTAAAGGAGTTTTGCTATTTGGGGAGCAAAATAACTGATGATGGTAGTAGAGAGGATATGAAATGTAGACTGACAATGGCAAGGAAAGCGTTTCTGAAGAAGAGAAATTTTTAACATCGAGTATTGATTTAAGTGTCAGGAAGACGTTTCTGAAAGTATTTGTATGGAGTGTAGCCATTTATGGAAGTGAAACATGGACGATAAATAGTTTGTGCAAGAAGAGAGTAGAAGCTTTCTAAATGTGGTGCTACAGAAGAATGCTGAAGATTAGATGGGTAGATCACATAACTAATGCGGAGGTATTGAATAGGATTGGGGAGAAGAGGAGTTTGTTGCACAACTTGACTAGAAGAAGGGATCGGTTGGTTGGCCAAGTTCTAAGGCATCAAGGGATTACCAATTTAGTGCTGGAGGGCAGCGTGGAGTGTAAAAATCCTAGAGGGAGACAAAGAGATGAATACACTAAGCAGATTCAGAAGGATGTAGGCTGCAGCAGGTACTAGGAGATGAAGAAGCTTGCACAGGGTAGAGTACCATGGAGAGCTGCATCAAACCAGTCTCAGGGCTGAAGACCACAACAACAAAAACTTCATACTACTTGGTCTTACTAAAGATAATGTTTTCGTAGTGGTATTTTTAACGTCACTCACGAACTTGAATCAGCTTACGATTTGTAATGAATTGTTTCTGAACACGAGAAACAGCAAGCCGCGAATTTGTCAGAGTAGGTGATACTAGTTGCTCCAAAAATCATAAACTGTCTAGAGTCCTTTAAGTACGGTTGTACATAAAGTCTGGGAACACTTTCTATTATTTATTCCACAAGAACTAAACATTGTAAAGATGCCATCGTTTTTGTATTCTGAAGAGAAATTCTGAATTTTTTTTTTACAAACATTCGGTAGGCGAACCATGAGTGACCCGGCTGACGTCAATACGGTAATCGAATTCTTCCCATACGCGTCCCAGCATGTCATCGTCGACTGTGGCAGTCGCTTCCCTTATTCTCTCTCGGAGCTTTGCTAAACCACATGGTAGAGGCGGTACATACACCAGATCTTTAATGTGTCCCCACAGAAAAAAGTCACACGAAGTGAGAACTGCTGATGGGGAGGCCATTTCGTGAAACAGCTGCCCCCTTCTGCAGCATGGCCGATCCATCGATGCGGCAGCTCCGTGTCCAGGTACCCACGAACTTCACGATTAAAATCTTGCTGAAAGATGAACTGAAAGTCCGATTGCATTTGAGGCATCAGCCATTGCTGCAACATGTCCAAGTAGGAATATCCAGCGACAGTGCTCTCGGCGGAGAAGAATGGCCGTACAGTTTTCGACACGACAAGGCACAAAAAACATTTACATTCGGGAAATCACGCTCAAATTCAATGCATTCGTAATGATGCTTTGTACCCCTGATTCAACAACTACGCCTGTTCACTTTCCCATTAGTGTGAAAAGTGGCTTCACCGCTAAAAATTAAGCGATCAACAATGCCATCCCCATCCTCATTCAATTGTTGCAACTGCGAACGAAACTCAAAACGCTTGTCTTCGTCGTCGTCATTGAGCTTCTGCACTAGCTCCAATCTGAATGCTTTGATAGACAGCTTCCGTCGGAGGACTTTCCACGCTGTCATTGGAGCCATTTCGAGTTCACGGGATGCACGGCGCACCGATTTCTTCGGACTCCTTATAAATGTCTCCCGTACGCGCTCCATGTTCACTTCACTCACACTGGGACGTCCGCTTCTTGTTGCCGGACACAAACAACCCGTCTTTACGAATTTGTTGTGCCAGTGGTAAATGGCCTTCCTTGTTGGTGGCTTCTTACCGTACTCGATTCTAAACATCCGTTGAACAGCTGTAGCACACTTGTTTTTGTCGAACCCCAACACACAGAAAGCTCGCTCCGCACCATATTTGCGACTGTCGCTAACTATCGGCAAATTACCAAACTACGCTGGCGGTATACATGATAAAAAAAAAAAGACTTTCAGGGATTCTCTTCAAATTTACATATGTACGTTTGGTTCTTGTTCATCATGGAATCCTTCCATTTTCAATACTTTTCCCGAATCGCTTCTCTGTTATTTTTATCTTCTGTTTTTAGATTGTTGCTTTCTAAACCCTTTTTTACTTCGTTGACACAGTTTGTCGTGGACTAC
This sequence comes from Schistocerca americana, assembly GCF_021461395.2. NCBI lineage: Eukaryota > Metazoa > Arthropoda > Insecta > Orthoptera > Acrididae > Schistocerca > Schistocerca americana. The sequence continues at coordinate 158,964,138 of NC_060127.1, read as the reverse complement.
TTACCCCACAAACATTTGAAAATCTTATTAGGTTTTCTACGTCTTGCATTCGAAATAAATGTCCATAAAACATGTCTTCTTTTTCTTGTTGTTGTTGTTGTGGTCTTCAGTCCTGAGACTGGTTTGATGCAGCTCTCCATGCTACTCTATCCTGTGCAAGCTTTTTCATCTCCCAGTACCTACTGCAACCTACATCCTTCTGAATCTGCTTAGTGTATTCATCTCTTGGTCTCCCTCTACGATTTTTATCCTCCACGCTGCCCTCCAATACTAAATTGGTGATCCCTTGATGCCTCAGAACATGTCCTACCAACCGATCCCTTCTTCTGGTCAAGTTGTGCCACAAACTTCTCTTCTCCCCAATCCTATTCAATACTTCCTCATTAGTTATGTGATCTACCCATCTAATCTTCAGCATTCTTCTGTAGCACCACATTTTGAAAGCTTCTATTCTCTCCTTGTCCAAACTATTTATCGTCCGTGTTTCACTTCCATACATGGCTACACTCCATACAAATACTTTCAGAAATGACTTCCTGACACTTAAATCTATACTCGATGTTAACAAATTTCTCTTCTTCAGAAACGCTTTCCTTGCCATTGCCAGTATCATTTTATATCCTCTCTACTTCGACAATCATCAGTTATTTTGCTCCCCAAATAGCAAAACTCCTTTACTACTTTAAGTGTCTCATTTCCTAATCTAATTCCCTCAGCATCACTCGACTTAATTAGACTACATTCCATTATCCTTGTTTTGCTTTTGTTGATGTTCATCTTATACCCTCCTTTCAAGACACTGTCCATTCCATTCAACTGCTCTTCCAAGTCCTTTGCTGTCTCTGACAGAATTACAATGTCATCGGCGAACCTCAATGTTTTTATTTCTTCTCCATGAATTTTAATACCTACTCCGAATTTTTCTTTTGTTTCCTTTACTGCTTGCTCAATATACAGATTGAACAACATCGGGGAGAGGCTACAACTCTGTCTTACTCCCTTCCCAACCACTGCTTCCCTTTCATGTCCCTCGACTCTTATAACTGCCATGTGGTTTCTGTACAAATTGTAAATAGCCTTTCGCTACCTGTATTTTACCCCTGCCACCTTTAGAATTTGAAAGAGAGTATTCCAGTCAACATTGTCAAAAGCTTTCTCTAAGTCTACAAATGCTAGAAACGTAGGTTTGCCTTTCCTTACTCTTTCTTCTAAGATAAGTCGTAAGGTCAGTATTTCCTCACGTGTTCCAGTGTTTCTATGGAATCCAAACTGATCTTCCCCGAGGTTGGCTTCTACTAGTTTTTCCATTCGTCTGTAAAGAATTCGTGTTAGTATTTTGCAGCTGTGACTTATTAAACTGATAGTTCGGTAATTATCACATCTGTCAACACCTGCTTTCTTTGGGATTGGAATTATTATATTCTTCTTGAAGTCTGAGGGTATTTCGCCTGTTTCATACATCTTGCTCACCAGATGGTAGAGTTTTGTCAGGACTGGCTCTCCCAAGGCCGTCAGTAGTTCCAATGGAATGTTGTCTACCTTTTTCTTATTACGTTTGAAATATTTTCTACATTTTAAGGTATTTCAGCATTACTTCGTAATTTTCAACCTTCTGCTTTGTTCTGTGGTCCTAGTACATTCCTTATAATTCGCCGTTCTAGTACTTCTAATTGATCTAAATTATAGTTTAATGCCAGGCATTTGCTTTCATATAGGCATTCTGGCTTCACTACTGTGTTGTAATGCCTTATTTTTGCATTTTTCGATCGACACTTTTTATTGCAGAGGCCTTTGTGATACCATATGCTCCCCCCACTTTATGCAACCTTTCCTGTATTGCAGATTTTTCCAAAGCATTTTCTTAGACTATCTCCCATAGGCATTTGAATATTGTTACCCTCTCTATTTGGCCAATATCTGTTTTCAGGAATTTTGGAGCGTCCTTAAGATTTCGTTTATCTTTTCTGCGGAAATTCTTAAGCCAGTTCTTCTGGCCATTTCTTCCTGGAGATTTATTTGTGTTATAGCAGATGCCACATTTTCGTAAACTATAGCAAAATCATCTGTAAATGCAAGATTGTTGATTTCAATCTTTTTGCTTCGTCTTCCTAACCAAATGTTCGCTCTGTTTCCTCTAGCACACTATAAAAAATAATTGTGTATAGGCTGTCACCTTGTCGTACGCCTGTTTTTATTTTGAAAGGCTGCGAAATTTGTCCCAGAAATTTTACTGTACAGACTGTATTTCACGTATTAACTTCGCCAGTTTAGACTATTCCAAATACTCGAATTATTTTATGTATAACTTATCTGTCAACAGAATCAAAAGCCTGTTTGAAATCCACAAACATAGCTACAATGTCCTTTGAATTAAGCACTCTGTGGTGAATTACTGACTTAGGATTAAATATTTGTTCTGAGTATGACCTTCCCTTCCTAAAACCACCTTATATTCAAGATTAAATATTTGTTCTGAGTATGACCTTCCCTTCCTAAAACCACCTTATATTCACTTAAATGACTGTTAGTGTTGTTTCTATTAATAAAATATTGGAAAATACTTTATACCCTACTTAAGGGATCCCTCTGTAGTTGTTTATATCCTATTTATTACCTTTTTTGTGGAGTGGGTGTAACAAGGCAACTTTCCATTATTCTTTTCTTTCAAGAGTAAATTTAGCTTTGTAAGAGTGGAACTGTCAAACTACTGTCAGATCGTAATTAACATTTTATTTTCAACATCTTCACATCATTTACCATCTTAGTAAAGCAGTTACAGTTACAGAACAGTCCACTAACGACGTAATATGGACGTCACTTGAACTTGGAAGTGGTAATAAAGCCGAAGGAGTGTGTTGTAGGCAAGGATTATTCTGCTGGTTCCAAAGAGGGTAAATTCACCTCATTTGCATATCTTAAATTCAAAATTTGTTATTGAAACATGTTTACTGCATAAGAAACTCGTTAATGTATCGCAGTCATTGCACATGTTATTAAAATTCACTAAATACAACAAATTTTAGAAATCGACTGAGAGAATCAAGAACCCTAAGGGTTTTCGGCAAGGCCGTTGTTTTGGAGATGTAGCAAACGCAAGCATCACCTTCGTTGGATGCAGAACCGTTTTTAATCCATATTTAAATCCATACTTCGCAAGCCACCCTACGGTATGTGGCGGAGGGTACTTTGCGTAATATTGTCTCTTCCCCCTTTTCCTGTTCCAGTAGCAAACTGCTCGAACACGGGACTCTGTTCATGCCCCTTATACACTCCTGGAAATTGAAATAAGAACACCGTGAATTCATTGTCCCAGGAAGGGGAAACTTTATTGACACATTCCTGGGGTCAGATACATCACATGATCACACTGACAGAACCACAGGCACATAGACACAGGCAACACAGCATGCACAATGTCGGCACTAGTACAGTGTATATCCACCTTTCGCAGCAATGCAGGCTGCTATTCTCCCATGGAGACGATCGTAGAGATGCTGGATGTAGTCCTGTGGAACGGCTTGCCATGCCATTTCCACCTGGCGCCTCAGTTGGACCAGCGTTCGTGCTGGACGTGCAGACCGCGTGAGACGACGCTTCATCCAGTCCCAAACATGCTCAATGGGGGACAGATCCGGAGATCTTGCTGGCCAGGGTAGTTGACTTACACCTTCTAGAGCACGTTGGGTGGCAAGGGATACATGCGGACGTGCATTGTCCTGTTGGAACAGCAAGTTCCCTTGCCGGTCTAGGAATGGTAGAACGATGGGTTCGATGACGGTTTGGATGTACCGTGCACTATTCAGTGTCCCCTCGACGATCACCAGTGGTGTACGGCCAGTGTAGGAGATCGCTCCCCACACCATGATGCCGGGTGTTGGCCCTGTGTGCCTCGGTCGTATGCAGTCCTGATTGTGGCGCTCACCTGCACGGCGCCAAACACGCATACGACCATCATTGGCACCAAGGCAGAAGCGACTCTCATCGCTGAAGACGACACGTCTCCATTCGTCCCTCCACTCACGCCTATCGCGACACCACTGGAGGAGGGCTGCACGATGTTGGGGCGTGAGCGGAAGACGGCCTAACGGTGTGCGGGACCGTAGCCCAGCTTCATGGAGACAGTTGCGAATGGTCCTCGCCGATACCCCAGGAGCAACAGTGTCCCTAATTTGCTGGGAAGTGGCGGTGCGGTCCCCTACGGCACTGCGTAGGATCCTACAGTCTTGGCGTGCATCCGTGCGTCGCTGCGGTCCGGTCCCAGGTCGACGGGCACGTGCATCTTCCGCCGACCACTGGCGACAACATCGATGTACTGTGGAGACCTCACGCCCCACGTGTTGAGCAATTCGGCGGTACGTCCACCCGGCCTCCCGCATGCCCACTATACGCCCTCGCTCAAAGTCCGTCAACTGCACATACGGTTCACGTCCACGCTGTCGCGGCATGCTACCAGTGTTAAAGACTGCGATGGAGCTCCGTATGCCACGGCAAACTGGCTGACACTGACGGCGGCGGTGCACAAATGCTGCGCAGCTAGCGCCATTCGACGGCCAACACCGCGGTTCCTGGTGTGTCCGCTGTGCCGTGCGTGTGATCATTGCTTGTACAGCCCTCTCGCAGTGTCCGGAGCAAGTATGGTGGGTCTGACACACCGGTGTCAATGTGTTCTTTTTTCCATTTCCAGGAGTGTATATCCTACCACGCCGATTCACATGACTCAACACAGTGTACGCTTTTTAACGATGAAATTCACCAACAGCTGTGCAGTTGAGGTTTTAATTTACTTTATTTTTGCTACCAGTTCCGGCATTCCATGTGCCATCTTCAGGCCCCATATGCATCTCTAAAAAATAAACAATATTGGCATACTGGGCCATATTTTCCTGGATGTTGTTAATTCTAAACTATATCCCAAGTGCTTCCTTCAAAGACTTGAGCCACTTGGGATACGGTTTAGAATTCATGACAAGCAGGAGCATATAGTCCAGTATGCCAATAGTGTTTATTTTTGAGACATGCAAGTGGGGCCTGAAGATGGCATAATTTAATGCTGAAACTGCTAGCAAAAATCGAATAAAGTAACATCTCAATGGCACGGCTGTAGGCAAATTTCATTGTTAAATACTTGACCAGCCGTTGTCTCATGCCCACAATGGATCAACAGAGATGGCTACACTCCGATGGTAGTTCTACCTGCCACAGGGAATGTCAAGTCTAATCAGTCACACATCCATTGTTTTGTATGTGTACGAGGCACACTGAAATGCAATGAAGCACCAAAGAAATTGATATAAGCAAGCGTGTTCAAATACAGAAATATGTAAACAGGTAGAATATGGCGCTGCGGTCGGCAACGCCTATATACAGGGTGTCCCACTCAAACCTCCCTGATTTCAAACCCAGGAAAAAAACACAGTAGATACAACAATGAAAAATGCACCACATTGTAGAGCATCTCAAAGAATTTATCTATTTATCATCAATACACTTCTACATGTGAACCATTTGTAGCACTAAGAATATCGAGTGTACATTCAATTTCTTGCCAAGTTCTTTGTAACATTTCCTCTGTTGTTGTTGCAGTCGCATTAGAGATATGATGTCGCAACGTAGGAATATCGTCCACTTTGGCCGCATACGCGCGGTCCTTTACGAATCTCCACATGTAGAAATCAAGCGGCGTAATGTCGGGTGAACTGGCGGCCAGACAATGGGTCCTCCACGTCCGATCCAACGATTGGGAAATTTCCTATCCAGGAACTAGCGAACAGCCCTTGACCAATATGGCGGAGCTCCATCTTGCTGAAAAATGATGTTGGGTTTAAAATCTTATATCTGAGGGTACAAAAACTGTTCCAACATCTAATGGTGCACTAACCCATTCACTGCTTGTTCCACAAAGAAGAACGGTCCAACAATCCTGTCGTGCATTAGCCCGCACCAGACGTTCAGTTTAGGGCTATCACGAACATGTTCAATGACAACGTGCGGATTTTGCGAACCCCAAATCCGAACATTATGCCCATTAACCCTTTCTGATAGATGAAAGGTTTCCTCATTTAAGAATAAACATCTTTCCAGGTAGCTGACATCCATATCAATAAGCTGCAGCATATCTGCAGCAAATTGTACCAGAAACTTCCTATACTATTCCGTAATTGTTTTCACATCAGGTGGATCACATTCATACTCACGACGATAATTTCTTTCCACAGGAATCGGCGATTTTGTTCCTGCAAACCACACTACTGCTTGTGCGCACTGCTGTGGAGTCCCCCTTTTCACTTCATGCGACCATGCTGCACTCTGGCGGCGATACTTGGCACTTCTGACGCGGAAATACTAATTCTTTGAGAGGCTCTACAATGTGGTGCATTTTTCATTGTCGTATCTACTGTGGTTTTTCTCTCCTGGGTCCCTGAAATCAGTGAGGTTTGAGTGGAACACCCTGTAAGACGACAAGTGTCTGGCGCAGTTGTTAGATCGGTTACTGCTGCTGCAATGGTAGGTTATGAAGATTTAAATGAGTTTGTACGTGGTATTATATTCGTCGCACAAGCGGTGGGACACAGTATCACCGAGGTAACGATGAAGTGGGGATTTTCCCATACGACCTTTTCACGAATATCAGGAACCTGGTAAAACATTAAATCTCTGAAACTGCTGCGGCCAGAAAAAGATCCTGCACGAATGGGACCAACGACGACTGAAGAGGATCGTTCAGTGAGACAGAAGTGTAACCCTTTCGCAAATTGCTGCAGACTTCAATGCTGGGTCATCAACAAGTGTCAGCTTGCAAACCATTCAACGAAGTATCATCGACATGGGCTTTCGGAGGCGAAGGCGCAGTCATGTACCCTTAATAACTTCATAACACAAAGTCTTACACCTCGCAGGGTCCATGGATTCGTGAGGTTGTCTCCATACCCGTACACGTCCATCCGCTTGGTACAATTTGAAACGAGACTCGTCCGACCAGGCAACATGTTTCCGGTCATCAACAGTCCAATGTCGGTGGACCTGTCAACACCAACATTGGACTGTTGATGACTGGAAATATGTTGCCTGGTTGGACGAGTCTCGTTTTAAATTGTATCGAGCAGATGGACGTGTACGGGTATGGAGACAACCTCACGAATGCATGTTAGCAGGGAACTGTTCAGCTTGGTGGAGTCTCTGTAATGATGTGGGGCGTGTGAAGTTGGAGTGATGTGGGACCCTTGATACGTCTAGATACGTATGCATCCTGTCTGATCACCTGCATCCATTCATGTCCATTGTGCATTCCGACGGACTTGAACAATTCCAGCAGGACAATGCGACACCTCAAACGTTCAGAATTGCTATGTAGTGGCTCCGGGAACACTCTTCTAAGTTCACTTCCGCTGGCCGCCAAAGTCTCCAGACATGAAAATTATATGTAGGATTTCTTGCAACATTCTGTTCGGAAGAGATCTCCACCCTCTAGTACTCTTAAGCCGTCGGCACACGGACCGTGCTGTCGAACGTTAACGTTGAGCATGCCAAGTTCAACATGCTGCCGAACGCTCAGGAACGATGCGACTCGTGCACACGGTACGTGGGCCCCAACGTGGTATACGCGATCGCAACGAACTCCAGCGGCAGCTGAGGGAGGTTTCTAGTTCGTAAATCACACTGTTTACTCAACGGGCGCGCGTAAAATTCCCACGTTAGCTCCATTAAAACGCACATTTCCTCCATCGTCCACGAGAAGGAAAGTACCATGTCCAATCAATAAGAACACAGGCTTATAAAAGTTCCATTACAAACAGTGCGTTACAAATTTGGAATATTTCTCCACATAAGATAAACATTATTTCATCATTTCCACATTTTAGTACAACCCCAAGGTCAGTCTTACTTGATCACTGTTCCTACCCAGTAGCATAATCTCTGCAACATGTGAATTACGAAGCGTAAAAGAAAAAGGAGCAAAATATCTTTATACTAGTAGCGCAAGCTGTCCTGTAATTAAGCCAATCGAACAAAGTCACCCCTCAAAAAAAGGTGAACTTATATTTACATGTCATCAAATATTATAGCATATACTTATGTTAAACTAATAATAAAGTATCAGAACTAAATAAAAACGTGAATATTAGGGAAAAAAATTGTGAGTGTTACGACGCGAACCACCGCCCTAACCAAAATTCATTCATGGACAGAGACGCTACCCATTACGCTTCTTTGTTTGATTTTTTTCCTCCAATTTATTTATCATAACATTCCACAGTAGTGCATAATTTTCAACTGACATTTAAAAGTAATAATACAAACTAAAATTAATTACAGGTTCCTTGACATTTTAGAAAAAAAGTCCAAGTCTAAACCAGATAGTGATGTTCGTCACTTGATCGTATTTGTTTTTGTTGTTCAAAGATCAAATTGTCTCTCGTTTCTTCATGTTCTGAATCGCATTCTCGAAAATGGAGTTCACATGGCTGTTCTTCTGAGGAAGTTGCCGTATGTATCATAATAATTCTTCATGCGTAGTAGCTTGTGATGCTGGTCGGAGATGTACGTCCAAAAATCTCCTTCGCTCCTTTCTTTACTGGACAGCGTGTAAAATACCGTTCCAGGTGGGGTATAGTTCTTCTTCCGGGTATAAAAGGCTCGATGGCGTTATCAAATACGGCGGTTTTCTCTACATAGTTGCTAATTTTTTTCTGATTGACAACCATATATTATTTGCATTTCCACAGACAAATTGATGTTCACCCGTGTAAGTCAGGTTGCAAGTGCTACACAAAGGGGAATCAGCCAGATGAATGGGATGTAGTCTAGAGTTCGTTGGAAATTTTCTATTCACAAAATAGTACCACAATGACCGCACTTTTGTTGGTGAATGCGAGTGGTGTATATTCTTCCAGATATCATGCCAAGAGTGACCCACGTACTTTTGTTCTATGATGTTCTTGGTCCGAAAGCTCATTAAGTTTTGGTATATTTTCTTGACTTTGATGACATCTTTCTCGGGTGTTTCCAGTCTAATGTAGCTATATTCTACGAAGAAATGTTTTAGGTGGTAAAGTTCATTTGGGATGTGGTGAACGTCTATTGGGGCGTCCTGGCTGGCCGGCGTTATTTCATTTAACAGAAATGCGCCAACACTGTCTACTGACGGCTTCCACAGTTTATATGTTTTACAGACGCACAATGCTTGTGCTTTATTGTACACGTCTGTGAGATTCAATCCACCGTTGTCAGTCGGTAGAGTCAACGTTTGGTACTGGATTTTGAAGATTACGCTAAACCAACAACAGGCTGATACACCTTAAAATATGGTTTTACCTCTATCTATGGCTCAGTGGTTAGACACTGGACTCGCATTCGGAGGACGACGGTTCAATCCCGCGTCCGGCCATCCTGATTTAGGTTTTCCGTGATTTCCCTAAATCGCTCCAGGCAAATGCCGGGATGGTTCCTTTCAAAGGGCACGGCCGACTTCCTTCCCCGTCCTTCCCTAATCCGATGAGACCGATGACCTCGCTGTCTGGTCTCCTTCCCCAAAACAACCAACCAACCAACCTCTATCTACAGGCTTTACTCGTAGATAACTATGTTATTAATTGAAATTTAATTATAAGAAATTGTAGGAATTCGGGTGGATCATCAGTGTGTCGCTGCCTTCAAATAGCCTACTCTCATAATATGCTCATTACAATAATTCTTTTGCCATGAATATGATGTTTCTTGTTAATTAATTGGAACGAACCACACAACTAACAACGGGTTTTCCAGTGATTCTCAATTTGCTGGTGCTCAGAAACTGCATATATACATATAGGCGCCGGCCGCGGTGGTCTAGTGGTTCTAGGCGCTCATACATGGACATTGGCGTCATTTGGACCGCAGCTGCAACACGGCGAACGGAAACCCGAGGCCACTGTTGGATCACCTGCTGCACTAGCTGCGCGTTGCCCTCTGTGGTTGCCGTACGCGGTTGCCCTACCTTTCCAGCATGTTCATCCGTCACGTTCCCAGTCTGTTGAAATTTTTCAAACAGATCCTTTATTGTATCGCTTTTCGGTCCTTTGGTTACATTTAACCTCCGTTGAAAACTTCGTCTCGTTGCAACAACACTGTGTTCTAGGCGGTGGAATTCCAACACCAGAAAAATCCTCTGTTCTAAGGAATAAACCATGTTGTCTACAGCACACTCGCACGTTGTGAACAGCACACGCTTACAGCAGAAAGACGACGTACAGAATGGCGCACCCACAGACTGCGTTGTCTTCTATATCTTTCACATCACTTGCAGCGTCATCTGTTGTTGAAAATTGTAACTACTGTAATTTCGAAAGTTTGTCCGCCTGAAAATGTACTGTTGTCCCAAGCATATTGCAACAAACGGCGTATTTCTATCGCTGCTCGTTTAGTTTTTATTGTCGTTTCAAATATACCGGTCATTTTTGAAACACCCTGTACATATAGGCTTGAAATGAATGCCAATACGGCACCTCACAACTCTGTACTGAAGGGGGACGGCGTGCGTGTGACGTAGGTGGCGTTGTGCCCTCTCATTGGTGAACGCTCAGACACACGCTCAGAATATCTGACATGCCAGATATTGCTCCCGAGCGTGCTATTCCAAGCTATGACGTCAGAAACTCGGCACGCTCAACACTCAACGTTCGGATGCACGGTCCGTGTGCCGACGGCTTTAGGGATTTGTGGGCAGCTCTGCAGGATTCATGGTGTCAGCTCCCTCCAGCACTACTTTAGACATTAGTCCAGTCCATGCCACGTCGTGTTGCAGCACTTCTGCGTGCTCGCCGGGACCCTACACAGTATTAGGCAGGTGTACTAGTTTCTTTGGCTCTTCAGTGTATGACCGTGCCTGCTGGATGCTTCACCTTCTTTGTCACGCAGTGTATGTGAATTGAGGTTAGTTTGTGTGGAACCGCATCCAGTATCTTCCAAGTGCCCGTGTTCCATGACCCACTGGTGGTTGTGCCGTTTGTAACATCATGGATTAAGGATCGACCTGCGGCAGCAATCGCACAACTTGCGTACGGGCCGCTAGACGTCGCCGCGAGCGCTAAGAGTGCAATGCGGTCGCAGGCGCGCGTGTTGCGTACGGGCCGCGAGGTGCCGCCACGAGCGCAAGCGTATATTAAGTGCCGACGGTGTTCGGCCAGATCTCATTTTGTTGGCATCTCATTTTTGCCTATTCTCTTATTTGCTTAGTTGCTTAGCTCTTATTCGTTTATGGCTCATGTTATTGTGCTCTCTTTCAGCCATTCTGATTGTTTTGATTTACTCCCAATTGAGAAGTGCTCATATTTTGGCATTTCACTTTTGCATATTTCTCATTTTGCTAATAGTATGCTCCTTAGCTTTTTACAGTTGAATTGATTAACATAGTCTCATGTACTGTTTGTTCATTTCAGCCTGTTCATATTATGATGTTCTTTAAATACTGTAATAATTATCGGAAGCATTTCTTCCCTTAAACTTGTGTAAAGTATTCTCGATGTAGGATTTGTTCTGTGACACAGGTGTAAGGTTTTGAATACAAATTATATACGAAACTGCGCTTTAAAAGTAATTTGTTTTTTCAGTTGTACTACATCAGACGAGAATTTCGTGATTTGAGGGAGAAATTTGAGGGGCGAACCCATGGAAATAGACTTAAGTGATCACCTTTAAAAATAAAAAATTGTGTGACACTGAAAGACATGACACTGTAGGCACCGTGTTACAAAGAGATACGGCCAAACTTTCAGGAAACATTCCTCACACACAAAGAAAGAAAATATGTTATGTGGACATGTGTCCGGAAACGCTTACTTTCCATGTTAGAGCTCATTTTATTACTTCTCTTCAAATCACATTAATCACGGAATGGAAACACACAGCAACAGAACGTACGAGCGTGACTTCAAACACTTTGTTACAGGAAATGTTCAAAATGTCCTCCGTTAGCGAGGATACATGCATCCACCCTCCGTCGCATGGAATCCCCGATGCGCTGATGCAGCCCTGGAGAATGACGTACTGTATCACAGCCGTCCGCAATACGAGCACGAAGATGGTTGGTTGGTTGGTTGGTTGTTTGGGAAAGGAGACCAGACAGCGTGGTCATCGGTCTCATCGGATTAGGGAAGGAAGTCGGCCGTGCCCTTTCAGAGGAACCATCCCGGCATTTGCCTGGAATGATTTAGGGAAATCACGGAAAACCTCAATCAGGATGGCCGGACGCGGGATTGAACCGTCGTCCTCCCGAATGCAAGTCCAGTAACCACTGCGCCACCCCGCTCAGTCGAGCACGAAGAGTCTCTACATTTGGTACCGGGGTTGCGAAGACAAGAGCTTTCAAATGCCCCCATAAATGAAAGTCAAGAGGGTTGAGGTCAGGAGAGCGTGGAGGCCATGGAATTGGTCCGCCTCTACCAATCCATCGGTCACCGAATCTGTTGTTGAGAAGCGTACCAACACTTCGAGTGAAATGTGCAGGAGCTCCATCGTGCATGAACCACATGTTGTGTCGTACTTGTAAAGGCACATGTTCTAGCAGCACAGGTAGAGTATCCCGTATGAAATCATGATAATGTGCTCCATTGAGCGTAGGTGGAAGAACATGGGGCCCAATCAAGACATCACCAACAATGCCTGCCCAAACGTTCACAGAAAATCTGTGTTGATGCCGTGATTGCACAATTGCGTGCGGATTCTCGTCAGCCCACACATGTTGATTCTCAAAATTTACAGTTTTATCATCAGAATCGAGGAAGTACAGTACGTACTGACGATACTAAAATGAGCTTTAACATGGAAATTAAGCGTTTCCGGACACATGTCCACATAACATCTTTTCTTTATTTGTGTGTGAGGAATGTTTCCTATATATATACGTCACACGTTGCAGGTGTCGGCCACCATCACGTACCTGGCAGTGCTGGTTCCCCGCGCACACTTCCTGGTGCAGGTGGTGACGCAGGGCATGTTCGTGGTGTGCCTGTACCAGATGTTCTCGCTGTTGGTGGCCTACCTGGGCGGCGAGGAGGAGTTGTCCGCGCGGCTGTCCACAGCCACCATACAGCCAGTCACGGGGCCCTGCTGCTGTTTCCCGTGCTGCCGCTACTGCTGCAAGCCCATCCCCGTCACCAGGTGAGTGCACAGGGATGCACTATCTGTATCGGGCACCCATACCTAATGCCGAATTGGCCGCTAGATGCCATTAGAGTAGGGGGGATCAGTAGAGATGCAGTAGCAGGAGGAAGGGTGGGTTAGGAGAGCTCAGTGACTTTGAATGTCGACTTGTCATTGGATGCCCAAATCGACTGTTGATGAGGTACATCTACATCTATATTTATACTCCGCAAGCCATCCGACGGTGTGTAACGGAGGGCACTTTACGTGCCACAGTCATTAGCTCCCTTTTCTGTTCCAGTCGCGTATGGTTCGCGGGAAGAACGACTGCCGGAAAGCCTCCGTGCGCGCTCGAATCTCTCTAATTTTACATTCGTGATCTCCTCGGGAGGTATAAGTAGGAGAAAGCAGTATATTCGATACCTCATCCAGAAACGCACCCTCTCGAAACCTGGACAGCAAGCTACACCGCGATGCAGAGCGCCTCTCTTGCAGAGTCTGCCACTTGAGTTTGCTAAACATCTCCGTAACGCTGTCACGGTTACCAAACAACCCTGTGACGAAACGCGCGGCTCTTCTTTGGATCTTCTTTATCTCCTCCGTCAACCCGATCTGGTACGGATCCCACACTGATGAGCGATACTCAAGTATAGGTCGAACGAGTGTTTTGTAAGCCACCTCCTTTGTTGATAGACTACATTTTCTAAGGACTATCCCAATGAATCTCGACCTGGTACCCGCCTTACCAACAATTAATTTTATATGATCATTCCACTTCAAATCGTTCTGCACGCGTACTCCCAGATATTTTACAGAAGTAACTGCTACCAGTGTTTGTTCGATTATCATATAATCATACAATAAAGGATCCTTCTTTCTATGTATTCGCAATACATTACATTTGTCTATGTTAAGGGTCAGTTGCCACTTGCTGCACCAAGTGCCTATCCGCTGCAGACCTTCCTGCATTTTCTAATGCTGCAACTTCTCTGTGTACTACAGCATCATCCGCAAAAAGCCGCATGGAACTTCCGACACTATCTACTAGGTCATATATATATATATATATATTGTGAGAAGCAATGGTCGCATAACACTCCCCCGTGGCACGCCAGAGGTTACTTTAAGGTCTGTAGACGTCTCTCCATTGAGAACAACATGCTGTGTTCTGTTTGGAAAAAACTCTTCAGTCCAGTCACACAGCTGGTCTGATATTCCGTAGGCTCTTACTTCGTTTCTTAGGCGACAGTGCAGAACTGTATCGATCGCCTTCCGGAAGCCAAGGAAAATAGCATCTACCTGGGAGCCTGTATCTAATATTTTCTGGGTCTCATGAACAAATAAAGCGAGTTGGCTCTTACATGATCGCTGTTTCCGGAGTCCATGTTGATTCCTACAGATTAGATTCTGGGTTTCCAGAAACGACATGATACGCGAGCAAAAAACATGTTCTGACATTCTACAACAGATCGACGTCAGCGATATAGGTCTATAGTTTTGCGCGTCTCCTCGACGACCCTTCTTGAAGACTGGGACTACCTGTGCTCTTTTCCAATCATTTGGAACCTTCCGTTCCTCTAGAGACTTGCCGAACACGGCTGTTAGAAGGGGGGCAATTTCTTTCGCTTACTCTGTGTAGAATCGAATTGGTATTCTTTCAGGTCCAGTGGACTTTCCTCTGTTGAGTGATTCCCGTTGCTTTTCTATTCCTTGGACACTTATTTCGATGTCAGCCATTTTTTCCTTTGTGCGAGGATTTAGAGAAGGAACTGCAGTGCGGTCTTCCTCTGTGAAACAGCTTTGGAAAAAGGTGTTTAGTATTTCAGCTTTACGCGTGTCATCCTCTGTTTCAATGCCATCATCATCCCAGAGTGTCTGGAGGCGGTAAAAACAGCTTCGCAAAGGGCACTGGACAATATCAAACTTGAAGAGTTCCAAACAGGCTTGAGAAGTGCATCGCTTGTAATGGAGAGTATTTTGAAGGTGACTGAAGTAATTTTGTAAAAAGGTTCATCAATAAATTTTTTATGACAACAATACGGTTTTTTTTGGGTCCCCCCTCGTATCTCAGCCAGCGTCAGTAGTATCGTTGGTGTGTGCGTTACGTGTTGACGTGAACTTTTTAAGTTTAGTTCCTTTGTTCGTTTGTTTCGTTTTCGTCACTGTTATAATGCTAACCATTGCAGAACGTATGTTTTTAGTCGAACAAGTGTTCAAAGCTGGCAGTAAATACACAGTTTCAGTTCGCCCCAAACATTTAACTCAGTTTTCCCGGAGACAACACTTCCACATCGCGAAACTGTGCCAGATTTGATTAACAAATCTCAAAGTACGGGTTCAGTGACAGATGAACCAAGAAGCGATCGTCCTAGCGTTTTGTCTGAGGATAAACTAGTCGATATTTCCGAAAAAATGTCCGTGAGTCCGAACAAGTCAGTAAGAAAACTCGCCCAGGAAATCGATGTTGGTTGTGGAACGGCCCACACAGCTGTAAGGAGAAAGTTAGAACTTTTCCCGTACAAAGTGACAGTCGTGCAAGAACTGAAAAATACTGATCATGGCAAGAGACTGCATTATTGTCGATGGTTGAAAAATTTCGTTCAACAAAATGCAAGGGATATTCTTAATGAAACGTTTTTCACTGATGAGGCGTGGTTTCATTTATCCGGGTGGATGAACTCGCAAAATTCTCGTATGTGGAGTATTGCAAATCCACTGTGTATTCATGAGAAACCATTTCATTTTGTGAAAATAGGAGTATGGATTGCAATTTCTAGACGTCGGATTGTGGGTCCCATATTTTTCAACGAAATAATAAACGCACAACGATACTGCAGTGATATTCTGTACCCACTCATAGGAGAACATGTATTAAGTGAAATACTGAACGGTTATTTTCAACATGATGGTGCAACCGCGCATACAGCTCGCGTTTCGATGTCACTGCTTGCTGATGTTTTTGGTGATCGCATAATTTCACAGGGACTTTGGCCTCCACGATCGCCTGACCTAAAACCACCTGACTTTTTCTTCTGGGGTGCAGCGAAAGCAACTGTCTATAAAAACCGTCCAAAATCCACCGATGAATTGAAAATTGCAATATCCACGTTCACTGCTTCTGATACAGGAGAAATGTCTTAGCTTGTGTTTGGAAACATGATTAGACGAATTGAATTGTGTATTCAACAACATTTAATGCAAAAATTTGTAAGTAAAAATGAATATTCAATAAATTAATAACTTGTATTTCATTAAGTTTCATTTCGTTGTATACGGCACTGCGGAGAGACTTTTTGAACACCCTGTAGTTCGTGGCTGCTTAAGCATCAGCACCAGTTGCAGTGACTGAGGCATCCACAGCGGATCAGGTGCAATCGCCCTCACCCAGATGGGTAACGATGCATCGGTAAGAGTATACTTTTTCATCATTCGTCCCTCTATGTAATATAGCACTTTTACTTCTCAGAATGAGATTTTCACTCTGCAGCGGAGTGTGCGCTGATATGAAACTTCCTGGCAGATTAAAACTGTGTGCCGGACCGAGACTCGAACTCGGGACCTTTGCCTTTCACTGGCAAGTACTCTACCAACTGAGCTACCCAAGCACGAATCACGCCCCGTCCTGACAGCTTTACTTCTGCCAGTATCTCGTCTCCTACCTTCCAAACTTTGCAGAAGCTCTCCTGCGAAACTTGCAGAACTAGCACTAGACCCGAGTTCGAGTCTCGGTCCGGCACGCAGTTTTAATCTGCCAGGAAGTTTCACTTTTACTTTTGTTAGTACAGCGCAAACTCTGATGATAGCCTGTAATTAAACATCTGAAACTCGTCAGAAGTTAACATCGACTGCCATCGAGAATGTTTTTGATTAATTTTATAACAGTTGGCCCCTGTGGCCCGAATTCATGATGAACTAAGGTAAAAATCGTAGAGGGAGACCAAGAAATGAACACACTAAACAGATTCAGAAGGTTGTAGGTTGCAGTAGGTACTGGGAGATGAAGAAGCTTGCGCAGGATAGAGTAGCATGGAGAGCTGCATCAAACCAGTCTGAGGACTGAAGACCACAACAACAACAACAACATAATTCTTCAGAGTCGAAGAAAACTATCAGCTTGGCTCATATATTTGACCTGACATGACGAGGTTCTTTTTGTTGTGACTTGACAAGACAGCCAAGCCACTAGGATGAAGCCGAAAGGCACGCGTTTAAGCTCACGCAGGCTGGCGTGAGGTCTGGAACAGGTAAAGTAATTATACTAGCAAAAAAAGCACGTAGCTGCTGGAAAACTTTAATCCATAATTGGCGAACATCGCTTGTGACAGTACATGTTTTACAGCATCAATAGTGACTGGTAATGGCGCCTTGCTAGGTAGTAGCAAATGACGTAGCTGAAGGCTATGCTAACTATCGTCTCGGCAAATGAGAGCGTAATTTGTCAGTGAACCATCGCTAGCAAAGTCGGCTGTACAACTGGGGCGAGTGCTAGGAAGTCTCTCTAGACCTGCCGTGTGGCGGCGTTCGGTCTGCAATCACTGGCAGTGGCGACACGCGGGTCCGACGTATACTAACGGACCGCGGCCGATTTAAAGGCTACCACCTAGCAAGTGTGGTGTCTGGCGGTGACACCACACTTTTGATAGTGGAGAACCTTTCCAGACACAATGTGAAGACTGAAACATGGTCTCAACATCATGACCGTAAACCCACGTCTCATCACCAGTTACGATTCTCTTAAGGAAGATCTCTTTCTTATTTGCGCGATACAAAAGCACTACACAGATTGCGAGGCGAAGATCTTTCTGGTCTTGACTCAAAAGCCGTCGGACGAAGTTGGCCGCAAGATGCTGTGGCAGGATTTCATTACGTGACCCAACTGAAATGTTGCATTTTTATGCAGTCTCTCGGACAGTCAGTCCTCGATTGGCAAGCACAATTTCGTGGACGTTTCTGACATGAACGTCGTCGGTAGACGTCGAAGGGCGTCTTGAACGAGGGTCGTCTTTAACTTCCGTGCTGCCATTTTTAAACCATGTGAACCATTCGTAACACCGAGTACGGCGTAACCATAGTCACCATACGCTTTCTGCATCATTTGGTGCGTCTCTGTGACGGTTTTCTTCAGTTTCACTCAAAACTTAATGCAGAGGCGTTGTTCCTCTGACTCTGCTATCTCGAAATTCACAAACTGTGCGACACAACGTTCTAGAGTTGTGGCGATTCGTGAATGAGTCGTTCATTTGAACGACTCTAAATAAAGAATCGAATCGTGATACAGACGAATCGTCGTTCAAAAGAATCGTAAGAACGATTGCGTGTTTCCGAGTCGTGACGATTCCAAGTTGCAACGATTCATCAATTCTTATAGTTCAATTCTTTTGTCTTGGCAGCTCGCGTATGCCCGCCAAGGCGCAGGAGATTGCTGCGTTGCCAAGTTGCAGCGCCATAGTATAGTATAGTTCCCAAACTTACGTTTAGGGGGGAGCGCGCAGTTTATGAAGTGGTGGCTTACCGCATTAACCGCTTACCGCTTACCGCATTAACCCCTTCGCTGCTACAGAGACGTGCTCCCCGCATTCCACGCTGTGCGCGATTTTGTCATCACTGCACTGCTCGCCTGTGCAGACACATGGTGTTCTGACTGCTTTGACACACTTATCATTCGATTTCACAAAAACTATTTTGCCCAAAATTTTGATTTCTACACATCTTCTTGACTGATACCTTCCTCCCATAAATGAATTAATTTTGTTTCGTTGTTCAACGCAGTTATTGTGCAGCATGTAGTAAACCATTGCGCGAAATTTTGAAGAGTTTGCAGAGGTAAAAGTCCACAGCGTATACTTTCCGTGTGGTCGATTTTAGTTGCCACAAGAAATTTCAAAAAATTACATTCAAACGAATAAAATTCATGAAGTAAGACACTTCGATATTGTTTCTAAATAAAGAAAATATTAAGCACCAAGCAAGGTTTGAACTCAGAACCCTTTGCCAATCAGCCAAATACCTTAACCATTACGCTAATGCAGCTCCTCATTTTAACGAATTACTAGAGAACTTTAAAGAGTCACTCAAAATACCGACAAACACTGTTGGTATGATTATGAATTACTCACGTTTCGTCGAAGTACAATAGGAAATAAACAATTACCGCTGTTCTTTATTGCGAAAAAGCAGTTAGTGAGAATGAATTTCCTTGCTCTCACTTGAAATCGGAGGCTTATTGCTTGTTTGGTTTAATTAATTGATAGAATATGAAGCAATTGGTATAAAGAATGCTTTTTCCAAACTTTCTTTTATAGAAAGTCTGCTATCAAGACATTGCTTTTGTTCAATTACTTTATTTATGACTGAAGACACTCGTCAGTGCTCTGCACTGCAGTCAAGCTCTGGCAACGTCATTCTCTGTTCATTGGCTGACTGTGTTTCGTGACGTCAGATGCGCAGAACGAACCTAAACTCGGTCGCCGTCGTAAATGACGCGCACTTTAGTACGGTATGCTTCAAAGGCAACTTCCGAATCATGCCGAGTCGTGCCGAATGATTACGACCGCCAGATGGCAGTCAAGTGGAGGATGCGTGTGAACAAAGGAAACTCGTAACGAACAAATGAAGTTCGTGGGCTGTAATATTACTCGTGAAAACTAAGGTGACACTTGGCGGTGTCGTCTTCTCACGTAAATAGTAGTGACAGCGGCAAGTTCTCAGACAAATTAAAAGCAAAATACCTATGCTTTATATTTAGAAGAAATGAAAGTTAAGGTAAATTTGCTTAGTGGGAGGGCTGTCAGCTACGTTATGAATTACAAGGGTGATGTGGACTTGGAAAGACATCTTAGCACAGAAAAACATAGGATGATATGAGCCGAACCACGTCTGCTTCACTGCTAGATTTTGTTACTATAAAACAGATGTCTGTAGTTAGAAACATTCAAGCCACTCAAACGAATTGGCATACCACGTAATTTTGCACCACCTTTCGCACAAATCGACTCCTCTTTCCTGGCATACTGAAATAAAACAATAGATGCAATCAAATCAAACGTGACCATCAATTAAGGCATTACACGTATAAATCGATAATCACACTCGTAACGTCATATACATGTTTCCTTATAAATAAACTATTTCTGGTATATCTTATCATGAGACAGTTCGATTCTAACCTCATTGACAATTTCAGACATGTCCTGCCATCTGTGAGTAAGATGTAGAATTTTTTGCATTCCGTAAGAATTGTGCCATCGTAGACTAGAATGAATCGTGAAAGAATCGTGAACGATCGATTCGCTGAGATTGAATCGTATGAATCGAATCGGGAAAAAGAATCGTGTTGCTCAAGTCTACAACGCTCTACTCAATACAGCACGGGACAATGACAGACATACAACAATGAAACTTCTGGCGGTTACACATTAAACACAGGCGTGTGCAGGGAGGCCAACCGCATTTTGCTCCAACACACCCTTGGCGCGAAATTACGAATTTTTTGAACAGACCTCGTATTAAGCGGAAATGTGAAGGAGGAGCCACAGTTAAAGCGATACCAGGAAAACTTCATGTACTGATAGAACGAGACCATGGAGCATTGCAGAATGGAGCTGTTAAAACCGCATGAAATCAGCAGAACGCGTCTCTCGTTAAGTTTCAATGTGCTACCAGTAACCAAACTGTTCAAATGGCTCCGAGCACTATGCGACTTAACTTCTGAGGTCATCAGTCGCCTAGAACTCAGAACTAATTAAACCTAACTAACCTAAGGACTTCACACTCATCCATGCCCGAGGCAGGATTCGAACTTGCGACTGTAGCGGTCACGCGGTTCCAGACTGAAGCGCCTAGAACCTCACGGCCACACCGGCCGGCAACGAAACTGTCACAATGATACCGAGTTAAAAAGAATAGGATACGACGGTCGACTTGTCCCTCATAAGCCAGGTATTTCTGTAGTCAATGCCAAGTAATGCTACGTGACATCCGCCCCCGGTTGCTGAGTGGTCAGCGCAACAGAATGTCAGTCGTAAAGGCCCGGGTTCGATTGCCGGCTGGGTCGGAGATTTTCTCTGGTTAGGGAATGGGTGTTGTGTTGTCCTAATCAACATCATTTCATCCCCATCGGCGCGCAAACCGCCGAAGTGGCGTCCAATGGAAAGGCTTGCACCCGGCGAACGGTCTACCCGACGGGAGGCCCTAGTCACACGACATTTACGATGCTAGGCGACGCTACTGAACAATAGAAACGAGTGATGTGGAGTGATGAATAATGCTACACCCTGTCCCAATGCGATGGTAGTGTTTGGGTTGTCGAATGTCTGGAGAGCGTTACTTGCCATCAGGTGTAGCGTCTGCAATGAAATATAAAGGGGGTGGTGTTACGGCGTAGGGGTGTCTCTCGTATTTAGGATGCAGTTCTGTCATTGCACTTAAGCAAAGGTTAAATGCGAAAGAAGAGGACGATATTTTACAGTACTGTGTACCGGAATTAAATAATAATTGGATCCTTTTACCGACCTCCCAATCCAGATGACACAGTCGCTGAAAGGTACAAAGAAAACTTTAGTTTCATTTCAAACACGTACCCGAATCATACGATTATAGTTGGTGGTGACTTAAATTTACCCTCGATATATTGGCGAAAATACATGTTTCATTCCGGAGGTACGCATAAAACATCATCCTAAATTGTGCTAAATACATTCTCTGAAAATTATTTCGAGCAGTTACATGAGACCACGCGAATAGTAAACGATTGTGAAAACACACTTGACCTCTTAGCAACAAATAATCCTCAGTTGACAACGAGCATCAAAACGGATACAGGGATTAGTGAACACAGGGTTGTCGTAGCGAGGTTGAATATTGGAATCCCCAGATCCTCCAAAAATAAGCTAAAAATATACCTATTCAAAAAAGCAGATAAAAATTCACTTGACGCCTTCCTGAGAGACAATCTCCACTCATTCCAAATCAATAATTTAAGTGTAGACCAGATGTGGCTTGAATTCAAAGACAGTATCGGCAGCAATTGAGAGATTTATACCAAATAACTTAACAAACGACGGAGCTGATCCTCCTTGGTACACAAAACTGGTCAGAACACTGTTGCAGAAACAACGAAACAAACATGCCAGATTTAAACAAATGCAAAATCCCCAAGATTGGCAAATTTTTACAGAAGCTAGAAATTTAGTGCGGACTTCAATGCGAGATGTTTATAACACCTTCCACAATTAAACTTTGTCTCGTAACCTGGCAGAAAACCCAAAAAGATTCTGGTCGTATGTGAAGTATGTTAGTGGCAAGAAACAATCAATGCCTTCTTTGCGCGATAGCAATGGAGATACTATCGAAGACAAAGCTGCCAAAGCAGCGGTACTAAACACAGCCTTCAGAAATGCTTCATAAAAGAAGACGAAGTAAATATTCCAGAATTTGAATCAAGAACAGCTGCCAGCATGAGTAACTCAGAAGTAAATATCCTCGGAGCAGTGAAGCATCTTAAATCACTTAACAAAAGTAAGTCTTCTGGTCCAGACTGTATACCAATTAGGTTCCTTTCAGAGTATGCTGATGCATTAGCTCCATACTTAACAATCATATACAACCGTTCGCTCGACGAAAGATCCCTACACAAAGACTGGAAACTTGCAAAGGTCACACTAATATTCAAGAATGGTAGTAGAAGTAATCCACTTAATTACAGGCCCACATCGTTAACGTCGATATGCGGCAGGATTCTGGAACATATACTGTGTGAGAAAGTTACGAATTACCTCGAAGAAAACGGACTATTGACACACGGTCAACATGGGTTTAGAAAACATCATTCTTGTGAAACACAACCA
Source organism: Schistocerca americana (assembly GCF_021461395.2). NCBI lineage: Eukaryota > Metazoa > Arthropoda > Insecta > Orthoptera > Acrididae > Schistocerca > Schistocerca americana. Next base: position 158,941,177 of record NC_060127.1, on the reverse strand, counting down.
GCTCTTTATTCGCATGAAGTGCTGAGTGCTATTGATAAGGGATTTCAGATCGATTCCGTATTTCTGGATTTCCGGAAGGCTTTTGACACTGTACCACACAAGCGGCTTGTAGTGAAATTGCGTGCTTATGGAATATCGTCTCAGTTATTGGACTCGATTCGTGATATCCTGTCATAGAGGTCACAGTTCGCAGTAATTGACGGAAAGTCATCGAGTAAAACAAGAGTGATTTTTGGCGTTTCCCAAGAAAATGTTACAGGCCCTTTGCTGTTCCTTATCTATATAAACGATTTGGGAGACAATCTGAGCAGCCGTCTTCGGTTGTTTGCAGATGACGCTGTCGTTTATCGACTAATAAAGTCATCAGAAGACCAAAACAAATTGCAAAACGATTTCGAAAAGATATCTGAATGGTGCGAAAATTGGCAGTTGATCCTAAATAACGAAAAGCGTGAGGTCATTCAAGTAAGTGCTAAAAGGAATCTGTTGAAGTTTGGTTACTCTATAAATCAGTCAAATCCAAAGGCCGTAATTCAACTAAATACCTAGGAATTACAATTACGAACGTTACACTATAAATCAGTCAAATCTAAAGGCCGTAATTCAACTAAATACCTAGGAATTACAATTACGAACATGTTAAATTGGAAGGAACACACAGACTGCGTTTTATTGGCAGGGCACTTAGGAAATGTACCAGATCTACTAAGGAGACTGCCTACAGTACGCTTGTCCGTCCTCTCTCAGAATACTGCTGCGCGGTGTGGGATCCTTACCAGGTAGGACTGACGGAGTACATCGAAAAAGTTCAAAGAAGGGCAGCACGTTACGTATTATCGCGAAATATGGGAGAGCGTCACTGAAATTATACAGGGTTTGGGCTCGACATCATTAAAACAAAGGCGTTTTTCGTTGCGACGGAACCTTCTCATGAAATTCCAATCACCAACTTTCTCTTCCGAATGCGAAAATATTTTGTTGACACCGACCTACATAGGGAGAAACTATCACCATGATAAAATAAAGGAAATCGGAGCTCGTACGGAAAGATATAGGTGATCGTTCTTTCCGCGCGCTATACGAGATTACAATAATAGAGAATTGTGAAGGTAGTTCGAGGAACCCTCTGCCAGGCAGTTTAATGTGATTTGCAGAGTGTCGATGTAGATGTAGATGCAGATGCATACAACTGAGGAGCAGGTCAGAGACGATGACTGTATCATAAGGCAGCATCTGTGAGGCAATGGATTGTGATCAGTGACATTCCTGAAATGAACTGTCCTGGCCAGATCTCCGACCTCAGCCCAAAGAAACACTTTTGGATCGGGTTAGAACGTCGACTTCATTCCAGACGCCAGTGTTCAACATCACTACCTTCTTCAGGGAGAATTAGCTCCACAGACATTGAGACGCCTCACGGAAAGTAATACCAGCGGAGTGCAAGCAACCATAAACGCAAAGGGTGGACACTCCCTGTATTCACATCCACTAATAGGTGTCCGGATACTGTTGATCAGATAATGTAATTTACCAGAGTCTTTCTTTAATACCATATTTTACGGACTACAAGACACACCTTTTTCTTCGAAAACTTTCCTCCAAAATTCGGCTGCGTGATTTAAAATTCCCGCCAGTCTTAAAAAGGCCCTATGTTGGATGGCGCGGGAAACCTGTCTCTAGCTACATCTACATCTACATACATACTCCGCTAGTCATCCAGCGGTGTGTGGCGGAGGGCACAATTCGCGCCAAAGTCATATTCCCCTCCTCTCTTCCACTCGCGGATCGCGCTAGGGAAAAACGACTGTCTGAACGCCTCAGTACGAGCTCTAATTTCCCTTATCTCTGAATGGTGATCATTGCGCGATTTGAAACTTGTTGGTAATGATATATCCTCCACATCCTCGGTGAAGATCGGATTTCCGAATTTAGTGAGCAGCCCCTTCCGTTTAGCGCGTCGTCTATCTGCAAGTGTGTCCCACTTCAAACTTTCTATGGGATTTGTAACGCTCTCGCGGTGGCTAAATGTATCAGTCACGAATCTTGCCGCTCTTCTTTGGACCTTTTCAATCTCTTGAATCAGACCCAACTAGTAAGGGTCCCACACAGACGGACAATTAAGACTGGACGAACTAACGTATTGTAAGTTATTTCCTTTGTTGAAGGACTCCATCGCTTCGGGATTCTACCAATCCACCGTAATCTAGAGTTCGCCTTACCCGTTACTTGTGTAATCTGATCATTCCATTTGAGATCACTTCGAATAGTCACACCCAGATACTTGACGGATGTTAGCGCTTCCGACGACTGGACATTTATTTTGCACTCGTACATTAATGGGGATATTCGCCATGTTATACACAGTAGGTTACACTTATACTAATATTGAGAGATAACTGCCGGTCACTACACCACGCATTTATTTTCTGCAAATCGTCATTGATTTGCTCACAACGTTCGTGTGATACTACTTTCCTGTAGGCTACAGCATCATCGGCAAACAGCCTAATGCCGCTGTCAATACCATCAACCAGATTGTTTATGTAAATCGTAAAAAAAACACCAGATGTTACACTTGTTTCTGTTGAAGTCTCCCCATTGAGGACGACATGCTGCTCTCTGTCCGTTAGAAAACTTTTATCCAGCCGCGTATGTCATCGGATAGGCCGTAAGCGCGCACTTTTTTGAGCAAGCGGCAGTGCGAAACTGAGTCGAACACCTTTCGAAAGTCGAGGTATATCGCATGAACCTGGCAGCCGGAATCCAGAGCCAGTTGTATATCATGCACAAAGAGGGCCAGCTGTGTCTCGCATGACCACTACTTCCTAAAACCGTGCTGATTTCTGCAGATGTCCAGAAAAGTCATTACGTCTGAACACAAAATATGTTCCATGATTCTACAACAAATCAATGTTAGTGAAATTGGTCGGTAATTATGTGCATCCGATTTTCTGCGCTTTTTATGGATTGCTAGGACCTGGGCCTTCTTCCAGTCCCGTGAAACTATGTGGCAACAATGGATTCAACAGGCAGCAGCAGTATTGGACTGTATCAAAATTGGGACTCTGTACGGGCGCTGATGACTGCGCAGTTGAGCGCCTCACAAACCAACCATCATTATCATCATTACTGTCCCCCTCCCGCCCGTCATAACAAACCCAGAACGCAGTCTAGCCTATGGTCCGTCACTGCAGTCTACGGTACCAGTGAACTTCAACTGGTAGTGATTTGTGTCATCAGTAACGGTTCAATATTCTTGTTAGCAGCTAGTTCGACAATGAACTGTGGCAGCCCAAAGAACGAGGGACTGATGTACCAGGACAAGTACTGAAACTATGAAATAGTGCATTGATAATAGCTAAGCACTATCTGAGGTGTGGGATTGATCTGAGACGTTGTTATTCTGCGCAATGGATTAATCTGAGCTGTTCCCTTTACCCTGTGGCTCCTGCAAGATGCAATTTCCACTTCCACACTACTACAGAAGTCCGACAGACGCTCCTAACGTTCTAAAGAGAAATGCTTGAAAAACTTTCAGCAATAAATATCTTCTGGAGTCGTCCGCTGTAAGGAAATGACACAAAAATTCACAAAATTTCTTATGTAACTAGTGGAATACTTGGGTACTGGAGTAGTGCTAGTTCGTGTAAGAAAAACATGAAACTAACGAAAGTTATTATTTATTTTGCAAAAATTCTGAGAAATCAGAATGACACTTTTAGTTATGAATTAAACAAGTTATATCCTGGTTCTTTTCGGAATGTGAAGTTACCTCTCAAGGATAAGATTCGCTAATGAAATTTCTACACAAAGTTTAAGATGCTTGTTGCCTTGGCAGAATGGCTGAGAGGCACGCCTACTCAACTTGAATAATTATCCTTTAGAATGTTGCTAGGTACGGTTGAGGCTGTCACGTGTGAAATGCAGTGAAGTGTACTGTTGTGGAGAAAATATGGGGCTCGCAGTAGCTGTAGCGCACAATACCGTAAGCGGTGATGACTGTTGTCTGTGCCGCTCGCTGCTGACAAATAAGATAACTCTCGTTCTATCTGGATTAACCTTCGCCAATCAAACTCTCCCTACACCTTGATGAAGTCAAGGATTCCTATTCGCCCCTAGTCTAACTTTTGGCGTGGTACACTGGTCAGATAACCAGTCCACCGTGATGCCACTCAAAATTCGCTTGCAGGCGTTTAACTATAACTCTGTCCGTTCACACCGCACAATAAGTGTGTCGGCCAACACAGTGAACAATGCTTAATCGCAAGGACTCAATACAGAGTAGCCCTTTGATTCACTCTCGACAGAGGTGCTCTCCCAGTGAAGTACTGAGGAGAGACTTGTTCCTCGCTCTTTCGAGTACACGTCCGAGTGCGCACACTCTCATTACTTGTTCTCGCTCCAAGAGCAACAACGGAACCGCCTCTCCACGCCAGACGTGAAGGAGTATATCTTTCGGTCTCTTCCATTATTCCTTCAGCTCAAGGCGTCAGAATTATCGTCTGCCAATCAGCATTGCTCTTCTAAAATGGGTGAATGACGTTTCGTTTAAGGCGACCACTCCAGAAACTTGTAGCTTTGACGTTTGGCGTTTGCTGTCTCCCTGCAAAAGTCTCTGAAACTGCGTGCTATGTGTAAAGAATGTGTAGGCTGGCCACTCCCACACAATGTAGCGGAATTTGCTTATAAGCTGAACACGGGGTCATTCCCCCTTTTCACTCGGCCCCCATGCTGTCCGCTCCACGGGTGGTCACCAGCCAACATAGGCTGGGTCGTCCTCTGAAGGGACTGGCATCCCGTTGTGCGGCCTCTCTCCCGAACTAAAAGCTCCTGTGACCGTCGTGTCTGGAATGTATGTGTGCACACCAGCCTCGAGTATTTCAACCACGGTGCGCTCACTTGTCAATTGCATATCGTTTACATAAATTCATACCACATTGATTTTATCTTATCAAGTTCGGGTTCGAATGAAGCATCTCGATGTGCGGAATATGATTGCGACGGCGGAACGTGTAAGCAATGAAGGTCAGGAGACTGCGACATCTGACAACTAGCCGAAATCTAGATTTGCTTTCATAAAATCTGAAAGAAAAGGGAGACTGGTTGCTGTGCTCCATCATTTTGAAATGAATTACTATCTCTACTACAAGAAAAAATCTTAGAGGGAAATCAAAAGATGAATGCAGTAAGCAGTTCAGAAGTATATAGGTTGCAGTAGCTACTCGGAGACGAAGAGGCTTGCACAGGACAGAGTAGCACTGAAAACCAAATCAAGAACAGTGTTTATGCGGATATTGCAGTCCAACACTTTGGAAAATTATTCCGTAGATCTTCAACATTAGATGACCTTAGTTTCCTGGCCACTGTTAAGTTAATCCTGTAGTTGTTTAATGGCATTTAAATCAGGTGACTAACTTGGCTAAATTATATTCTTACATTCCACACGCATTTATCTTTTCTATTTACATATCCTCTGCACAATTTAGAAGCATGTTCTGATCATTGTCCTGCTGCAGAAAAAATCCAAGCCCAGTGTGGGGTGCATACTGTAAGACCTTCAGTACACACACCATCAGATTATTTGACTTGTCGCTCTAACAAAGTAGGCGAGTGTCAGCAATATGTCTCTTGGTCTTATCGTGGCCTGTTTATCTTCTGTTGTTAGGTCAGACGATAGAAATGCCACTTGCACACTTAGAGTAGCAGATTGACAGTGACCAACTTTAAACAGAACTTGATTAATTTTCACACACATTTATTAAAATAATAACAAGTATAAAAATTACTTAACTTGGTTCTGGATGCTATTTACAATTGACAATCTGAAGTTCCTTTCGTATTGGTACGTTAATTTTATTCTCACATATATTTCTGATACTTGACCAAAGTGTCTATACATTTATCTTCATGGCTATGTACAGCAATATGGTATTCGTATGAGACCCAGACTGAAACTTGACTATAGACTGGTGCAGACAAATGCAGACTGGTGCAGACAAATGCAGACTGACTAATCGGAGGTCTGTGCACTCGTTGTAATACCTCACGCATTCATGTATCACTGCACGAGTGTGATCCACGAGGAGAAAAGGTTCTATGTTAGCAACAATCTCATTGGCTGTGTTACATATTAATAAGCGGATCGGCGGAAGCAGAATTTGGTCCGTCTCTATGGCAGCGCCATCTCGTAGTGCGGAGAAGGACGAGCGCTGCGCCTGCGCTGTTGTGCTTAGCGGGGCGCGCTCTAGTGGGAAAGTTGTGTACGCGCTGACTACGCGGAACTATGTACACAACACCCAGTAACTCTCTTCTCAAATGGGACTGCGTTATTGATCGGTACCCTGTGATATCTTTCCTTCTTTCATGTTCCAGTAATTCTCACTAGATCACCCACTTTATCACGCACAAAACATTCACACACCGCAACCGACCCTCCACCGTTCTTAATCGTTGGCCTCACACCCTGACACTCCATACATTCCCCACAAAGTCGACGAACAATCATTCAACTATGGCTTCCAAATACTTCAGACTTATATTCGCCAGAGAATAGTACCTTGGACCATTGCTGCAAGCTCCACCTTTTATGTTGGTATTCCCACTGCAATCATTTCACCTTAGTCTGTTTGCACAATAAGGGTTTTTTGGCCGCTATGTGGTCCTTTAAACCTCGCTCGCGAAGACGGTGTTAAACTGCTGAGACAGAGATTGAGACTGCCCGTGTACTATTTACTTCCTCGCGAATTTCAGATGTAGTACAATTCCTCTGGCATTTACTCTTTACATACATGAACTGATTTGCCTTGTAAGATGTTGGGCTCTTGCAGATGGCGACACACTTGCTTTGGCATCAATTTGCTTGAACCGCTGCAATGTATACACCACTGTAGACTGGACTACACCAAATGTTGTCCTACTCGAACAGCCTTGCTGATGGAGAGCTACAATCACAGCATGTTCTTCAATTCCAGTCTCCTGCTACTGTCCCAATAGGAGGTAACACGGTATGTACCTGACTAGATGTACAAACACAATCTACCGTAAACTAATGCAAACTGGTTGCTACACATATAGCTGAAGGACTAAGGCCTATCCGAATGGATCCTCTTCAGCATTGCTTTACGCAAACAACCAGTCAAATATTGGGTGATCAAAAAGTCAGTATAAATTTTAAAACTTGATAAATCATGGAATAATGTAGATAGAGAGGTAAAAGTTGGAATGACATGGGGTTTTATTAGAACAAAAAAAAGTCCACAAAATGTCCGACAGATCTCTTGCGCGCGTCCTTTGGTGATGATCGCGTGCTCAGCCGCCACTTTCGTCATTCTTGGCCTCCCAGGTAGCCAGACCTCAGTCCGTGCGATTATTGGCTTTGGGGTATCGTGTATCGTGATCCACCGACATCTCTAGGGATGCTGAAAGACAACATCCGACGACAATGCCTCACCGTAACTCCGGACATGCTTTGCAGTGTAGTTCACAACATTATTCCTCGACTACAGCTATTGTTGAGGAATGATGGTGGACATATGGAGCATTTCCTGTCAAGAACATCATCTTTGCATTGTCTTACTGTTGTGTTGGCAGAAGAGCCAACACCGTGTTACTAGTGGAGGCCGAAATGCACGCGTTTTAGCTCATGCAGGCTGGCGTGAGGAAGGAAGGCCTATACTGACGTGAGGTCTGGAACATGAGAAGGAATTACAATTCAGAAAGTAGACGGAATTAGTTTGATAACTTTAATCCATTAATGATGAACGTCGGTCTTGACGGTACATGATTCACAATATTATCTGTTCAGGATACATCGTAACTGAATACGGCGCCTTGCTAGGTCGTAGCAATTGATGTAGCTGAAGGCTATGCTAAACTGTCGTCTCTGCAAATGAGAGCGTATGTAGACAGTGAACCATCGCTAGCAAAGTCGGCTGTACCACTGGGGCGAGTGCTAGGGAGTCTCTCTAGACTAAGACCTGCCGTGTGGCGGCGCTCGGTCTGCAATCACTGATAGTGCCGACACGCAGGTCCGACGTATACTAACGGACTGCGGCCGATTTAAGGGCTACCACCTAACAAGTGTGGTGTCTGGCGGTGACACCACACTTACTTTGTTATGCTAATTATTGCTATTCTGATCAGATGAAGCGCCATCTGTCGGACATTTTTTGAACTTTTGTGTTTTTCGGTTCTAATAAAACCCCATGTCATTCCAAGTATGTGTGTCAATTTGTACTCCTCTATCTACATTATTCCGTGATTTATTCAGTTTTCAAATTTATACTGACTTTTTGATCACCCGGTACATAACAGCCGCGCGGAGTGGCCGAGCGGTTTGAGGCGCTCTGTGACGAACTGCGCGGCCCCTCCCGCCGGAGGTTCGAGTCCTCCCTGGGGCATGGAAGTGTGTGTTGTTCTTAGCATAAGTTAGTTTACGTAGTGTGTAAGACTAGGGACCGATGACCTCAACAGTTTGGTCCCTTCGGAATTCAGACACATATAACATTTTTTTGAAATACAAAACAGGGGCGCTTAGTCTTTATATGTTTATGCTCGGTTTGTTATCAGAATGGGGGCGTGATGGAATATTCAAAACGAAATCCTTGCTTTAAACACAAATCCTTAGTTATGATAGGTGATCGAAAACTTTTGAACGCTACTCTACTTGTTTGCTGCTGACCGATGGAGAACAGCAAATGTCACCTGATCGTCATTCTGTTTCAGGAAAAGTGTGTCGCGACTACGTCTGCTGGTGTTCCAGCTGCCCTTGGTGCAGTGGCTGCTGTACGTCATCATTTTCGTCATGGTTGCTGAGGACAAGGTGAGCAAAGCTCTTCAGTACCTACTGGGAGTTCAAGCACACTGATGGAAATGAGTGTTACACCACGATGCACCAGTCCGATGTTCATCAAACTTTCTGGAAATGTTCTTTGTGTAACTGGTATCAAATGATTAAACTTACATTCGATTTGGGAATAGGGTCCAAAATCAAGCGCGTGAATCATAAAGGCACTATTCCAGTCGTTGAGGGATCGAAGAAGACAGCCTTCGATTGTCATCTTTCTTGCCGTGGCTAAAACCCTCGCTGTCTCAGTTCGTGAAGGCTGCTGTATATGTCTTCCAATCACGTGCCAGGTTTACTACACTACTGGCCATTAAAATTGCTACACCACGAAGATGACGTGCTACAGACGCGAAATTTAACCGACAGGAAGAAGATGCTGTGATATGCAAATGATTAGCTTTTCAGATCATTCACACAAGGTTGGCGCCGGTGGTGACACCTACAACGTGCTGACATGAGGAAAGTTTCCAACCGATTTCTCATACACAAACAGCAGTTGACCGTCGTAGTACGGTGAAACGTTGTTGTGATGCCTCGTGTAAGGAGGAGAAATGCGTACCATCACGTTTCCGACTTTGATAAAGGTCGGATTGTAGCCTATCGCGATTGCGGTTTAGCATATCGCGACTTGCTGCTCGCATTGGTCGAGATCCAATGATTGTTAGCAGAATATGGAATCGGCGGGTTCAGGAGGGTAATACGGAACGTCGTGCTGGATCCCAACGGCCTCGTATCACTAGCAGTCGAGATGACAGGCATCTTATCCGCATGGCTGTAATGGATCGTGCAGCCAAGTCTCGATCCCTGAGTCAACAGATGGGGATGTTTGCAAGACAACAACCATACGCTCTAACAGTTCGACGACGTTTGCAGCAGCATGGACTATCAGCTCGGAGACCATGGCTGCGGTTACCCTAGACGCTGCATCACAGACAGGAGCGCCTGCGATAGTGTACTCAACGACGAAACTGGGTGCACGAATGGCAAAACGTCATTTTTTCGGATGAATCCAGGCTCTGTTTACAGCATCATGATGGTCGCCTCCGTGTTTGGCGACATCGCGGTGAACGCACATTGGAAGCTTGTATTCGTCATCGCCATACTGGCGTATCATCCGGCGTGATGGTATGGGGTGCCATTGGTTACACATCTCGGTCACCTCTTGTTCGCACTGACGGCACTTTGAACAGTGGACGTTACATTTCAGATGTATTACGACCCGTGGCTCTACCCTTCATTCGATCATTGCGAAACCCTACATTTCAGAAGGATAATGCACGATTGCATGTTTCAGGTCCTGTACGGGCCTTTCTGGATACAGAAAATGTTCGACTGCCGCCCTGGCCAGCACATTCTCCAGATCTCTCACCAACTGAAAACGTCTGGTCAATGGTGGCCGAGCAACTAGTTCGTCACAATACGCCAGTCAATACTTTTGATGATCTGTGGTATCGTATTGAAGCTGGACGGACAGCTGTACCTGTACACGCCATCCAAGCTCTGTTTGATTCAGTGCCCAGGCGTATCAAGGCCGTTATTACGGCCAGAGGTAGTTGTTCTGGGTACTGATTTCTCAGGATCTATGCACCCAAATTGCGTGAAAATATAATCACATGTCAGTTCTAGTATAATATATTTGTCCAATGAATACCCATTTATCATCTGCGTTTCTTCTTGGTGTAGCAATTTTAATGGCCAGTAGTGTATATACGTGACAGACCGGTCAGGCCAATCAAGGACCCGTACATTCTTCAAGGCAACTGTTTTTTGAACCGCAGCGGGGTCTTGCGTTATCTTGGGATTATGACGTTAGGTACCCTGGCCATGAAAGGTATCACAACAGCGTTTATCATTCTTGCCACGTAAAGGCGAGCATTCAGCCTCCCTTCAACAATCACAAAATCAGCCCTATTGTCATATCCAGTAGCTCGCCACACCATTCCAGGAGTTGGAGAGGGGTGGGCCTCGAGAATCGTAACTTCGTGTGAGAACTGTGGTAGGGAAAGTGAATGGTCGACTTCGGTTTATTGGGAAGATTTTAGGAAAGAGTGCAGAAGCGACCGGACACAGGGCGCTGGTGCGACCTATTCTTGAGTACTGATCGAGGGTTTGGGATCGGTACCAGGTCGGATTAAAGAAATTCGTTGAAACAGTTTAGGGGCGGGTTGCTTCTGAAGACATCGTTATTTGCGATAGATATATATTTATCTTGTTTTTTCCCTTTTTCCGTCTGTTCATATGTCTTTGATGTTGTAGCGCATTTTTCGTTTGTCCTGTAATACAGAGATAAAAGTTGTTTTCTAGATGTAATATGTAACGGGAAATTATTTCTCTTTTGTAAGTAGATAAATATGTTTAGAGTTTATTGATTGTGGAAAGCTATAATTTTTTTTGTTTATCGTTTACTGTAATAAGTTTGGTAGAAAATAGTTGTGTAAAGATATATGTAATTTACTTTGATGTTTTATAAACTGTGGGCGAGAGTATTGAGAGAGCAATATCGATAGTCGATCCAACAAAGCGGGTGTGTTGTTGGGTAGCTAGAGAGGCGGACACATGTTTTACTGTGGGTGTCGTGACTTTTACGAGCTGGTGAAGATTGTGTTTAGTGGCAAGCGATGTACGTTTTTAATGACTGTTTTATACCAGGACGTGATATGATAATAGAGAGTGTAGAAACTGGGCGAAGTAAATACTGAGACTGTGCCGTGAGACGAAGTAACTATGACAATGCAACCGAGAAGCCGGCCGCGGTGGTCTAGCGGTTCTAGGCGCTCAGTCCGGAGCCGCGCGACTGCTACGGTCGCAGGTCCGAATCCTGCCTCGGGCATGGATGTGTGTGATGTCCTTAGGTTAGTTAGGTTTAAGTAGTTCTAAGTTCTAGGGGACTGATGACCATAGATGTTAAGTCCCATAGTGCTCAGAGCCATTTTTGCAACCGAGAATGGACGGTATTGTAGCTCTGTGTCTGTGAATTGAACTGCGCTTGTATTTTGACTGTGTTTTCGTACACTCAAGTACTTTGAACTTACGTATTTATTCGAGTTTCGATGAACTATCGGACGTCTATAATCAGTAACAGTCGCTCTGAACTTATGCGAACTGTCTATTGTGTGTGAGTACATTACCCGCCCAGGACGGTTTTTCGCGATCGCGGCACTTATAATACGAATTGACTTTCTACAGAATTCGCGGTCGGCAAGTTTTATAAACTGTGTGTAGCAGAAGTAAACTTAAATTGTGTGCGCCAGAAACATTAAAACTGTGCACATACGGCCTTCTGTAACAACAATTACATCGACCAGCCTGTGGCCTGCAAAACGCCACTGTAATCAGATTTGAAGCTTAATGAATACCACCGCCCGCCCGACTACGAGGAAAAATCATCAGCTGCAATCACACGACCGTGGGAGCAGATCTCAGCGTTTCACCAGGACCAGCCAGCTGCCGTCGATATCGCGAACCTCGTCACAACACACAAGATAAGGTTTAAAAGCAGCGCTCTCCTCTCAAAGACTCAAAATTATTGCAAACAATTTTAATTTGTAATTTGTTTTCCTTTTGGCTGACATTCACATAACGTTTGTCTTCCTTAGCATAAAAGTGTTCTCCACGAAGTGGTGTGTTCTATGTAGACATTGTTGACTTTCGTTAGCAGTAGCCATTTCCCTTTTAATTATTTCCATTTTTTTTAATTTCATTCCGCTGCCGCTGCATGTATATTTTTTATAACTTTTGGAGGGTGTGTGTCTAACTTCGTGTGCCATAACATTTACCAGAAGTATTGTAATGTTTTGCTACTTGGACAAGGGCGCCCTCCATTAATTTCTTAAACGTCGACCAATGACAGTGAAGCTCGCTTGCTATTGGAGCTACCATTCTATAGTGGGTAATTCAAAGGTGGGTAGCTGTCAACCACACGGGTTGTGATTACTTTGAATGAGAGACGTGTAAAATTGTGGGTTCATCACTCAACTTTGGTATTCTTTTGTTTATTGATGTTAGAAGCAAATTTTTCTGCCAGTGTCATTAAATCTTATTTAATATGGTTATTCTATGCTAAATTGGGATAAATGCACGGTCAGATATTGTGTTGGGAAGTAAAATTTGGAGAAACGTCTGTTTAGATACCACTTGATTTTGACTGCATTAAGTCACAGCTGCAAAATACTAACGCGAATTCTTTACAGACGAATGGAAAAAGTGGTAGAAGCAGACCTCGGGGAAGATCAGTTTGGATTCCGTACAAATGTTGAAACACGAGAGGCAATACTGACCCTACGACTTACCTTAGAAGAAAGATTGAGGAAAGGCAAACCTACGTTTCTAGCATTTGTAGACTTAGAGAAAGGTTTTGACAATGTTGACTGGAATACTTTGGTTCAAATTCTGAAGGTGGCAGGGGTAAAATACAGGGAGCGTAAAGCTATTTACAATTTGTACAGAAAGCAGATGGCAGTTATAAGAGTCGAGGGACATGAAAGGGAAGCAGTGGTTGGGAAGGGAGTGAGACAGGGTTGTAGCCTCTCCCCGATGGTATTCAATCTGTATATTGAGCAAGCAGTAAAGGAAACGAAAGAAAAGTTCGGAGTAGGCATTAAATTCCATGGAGAAGGAATAAAAACTTTGAGGTTCGCCGATGGCATTGTAATTCTGTCAGAGGCAGCAAAGGACTTGGAAGAGCAGTTGAACGGAATGGACAGTGTCTTCAAAGGAGGATATAAGATGAACATCAACAAAAGCAAAACAAGGATAATGGAATGTAGTCTAATTAAGTCGGGTGATGCTGAGGGAATTAGATTAGGAAATGAGACACTTAAAGTCGTAAAGGAGTTTTTCTATTTGGGTAGCAAAATAACTGATGATGGTCGAAGTAGAGAGGATATAAAATGTAGACTGGCAATGGCGAGGAAAACGTTTCTGAAGAAGAGGAATTTGTTAACATCGAGTATTGATTTAAGCGTCAGGAAGTCGTTTCTGAAAGTATTTGTATGGAGTGTAGCCATGTATGGAAGTGAAACATGGACGGTAAATAGTTTGGACAAGAAGAGAATAGAAGCTTTCGAAATGTGGTGCTACAGAAGAATGCTGTAGATTAGATGGGTAGATCACATAACTAATGAGGAAGTATTGAATAGGATTGGGGAGAAAAGAAGTTTGTGGCACAACTTGACCAAAAGAAGGTATCGGTTGGTAGGACATGTTCTGAGGCATCAAGGGATCACATATTTAGTACTGGAGGGCAGCAATGAGGGTAAAAATCGTCGAGGGAGACCAAGAGATGAATACACTAAGCAGATTCAGTAGGATGTAGGCGGCAGTAGGTACTGGGAGATGAAGAAGCTTGCACAGGATAGAGTAGCATGGAGAGGTGCATCAAACCAGTCTCAGGACTGAAGACCACAACAACAACAACGACAGTTAACACGATACTTTGCGGGTATTTTGGCGATACTTAGTGACACGGTAGAATCGCAGTCGTCACATGCTATATTTGTTACCAGTAGATTCGAACAACACGTGTCTTGCCGACGCTTCGGGAACTCAAATTGCAAACCATGGATGGAACGCGACGCTCTTTTCGAGAGACACTACTGAGAAAATATAGAGAACCTACATTTGAAGCTCACTGCCGAACGATTCTACTGCCGCCGTTGTACAATGCATGTAATGGCCACGAGGATAAGGGACGAGAAATTGGAGGTAATACGGAGGCATATAGGCAGGCGCTATTCCCTGCCGTAATTTGCGAGTGAAACAGGATTACTATAGGTACAGGGTACACCCCACCACGCACCGCACTGTGGCTTGCGAGTATCTATGTAGATGCAGAGGTACACATATCAAAAACAGTTTTGCATCACTGCAGTTCTCTGAAGACAGACGTTGACTGTGGATATTGTATCTCAGACACAGTCCCTTTGACTGTTCAGAGATTGTAACCTCCCCCTCACTTATCGACCTTAATGACAGTAAAAATTAAACCGCGTATACCTAATGGAATTTTGGGAAAAGCAATCGTCACCGAAGTTAATATGTCGGTAAAGAGGGAGGAAAGGGTTACATCTAAATGAAAGAAAAAATACAAATGAAACTGGTGGAAATTAATTTTGAAAAAGGCTAAAATTAATAAAGAAAGTAAATTTGCGGACGTTACGTTAACAATTAACTGGTGTTAATTAGATATTTGAGATTTGGGGAAAATTACGGTCGCCAGTCCTATGGACAACTACTATAATAACTGAAAAAGAAAGGTTATTGCACATATAATTAGCACTACAAGTGTGGCAACTGAAGGTTGACACGTGTTGTGTGATAACTGAATGTTTGTCAGAATTAATAAATTTCGCTAGACTCTGACTTAATTTAGCAAGAGAATTAATAAAACCGGAAAATTGAAAGTTAATTTAGTGACTGAAATTAATAGTGAACTTTGTTTCTGAAGCACTACGAAATTCAATAAAATAAGGTTAGTCTTGGGCTACCTCAAAAATCATTTCAAAAGCTACTTGAATCTATGCAATTTAGAAATAAGAGATTTAACTTTGAACTTGAATTAAATGATTCTGAACAATTAACAATAGTAAAATTTAGTACGTACCAAGCTGAGCTGCAGTCACAGGTAAGCTAAAATATGCTAACAAAAACTCGCACTCTTAATTTGTGTTTGTGTAATCTAAATATTGTAGCCAGTTATGAATACCTTAACTGAACTTTGAAATTAAAGCAGTGAAATCGAATGATATTACTTCAATGCTGGCGTTTGAATTTCAACGGCACTCGAGTTCATCTCGGAAAAGGAAGGGACCTTGCTTGCTAATGCAATTGGGACAATGAGCAACAAAGGTACATGCTAAGTTGCTGTATTTTAGTGATGCTAATGGAATAGTTCGGAAAGCTGAGGTCTGCCATACAGTTCTAAAACTTTACGTGCTTTCAGTCTTCCTTGTTGGTTGATTGAAGGTTTGAAGTCGTCGATCGAGGAGGTGGCGACAATCACTTAAGTCGGTTCAAAATGGTTCAAATGGCTCTGAGCACTATGGGACTAAACTGCTGTGGTCATCAGTCCCCTAGAACTTAGAACTACTTAAACCTAACTAACCTAAGGACATCACACACATCCATGCCCGAGGCAGTGTTCGAACCTGCGACCGTAGTGGTCACGCGCTTCCAGACTGAAGCGCCTAGAACCGCACGGCCACATCGGCCGGCTCACTTATGTCGGCCGTAGCTGTTGCAGAAGCTAGATGTTGGCGCACCTTCTTCTCGACACGGTCACCAGGCGAAACGGGCTTTCAATGTGTGCCAGCTAATGTTTTCCATCCGCGTCACTGTGCCGGAAACTATCGTAGGAAGTCGAGTGCAATTACATGCTGCCAAACCCTGAAAGCGCGGCAACTCGCGGGAGCGTCACACAACACACCTGCTCCACCGCCCTACTCCAGCCAGACTCTGTTCTGCCCGCTCTCCACGCGGCAGAGTTAACCCTACCAAAGATCTTAAACACTTTGTTTCTCCACACGACCTATCGACGTAATCGTTCGATAGCATAGTTTTCCTTAGGCAAGACCCAGCGTAAAAATACAAATAGTATTTACAAAACAAACCAATTATACATCGACATAAATGCATATATATACAAATAGTAGAACAATTACAATATAAAAAGACACAGAAGTGTCATATCTTCAGGTAACAAAATATGGAAAAAAAATTATAGTACAATAGATGGAAATAGGAGGATATGCATATCCGGCGTTACAAGATGTCACTAAACGCGCCCAAAGATGTAAACAACCATGCATGAGCAGCATCTATTACACGGAGGGTGTCCAACAGCCGATCAGTTCCAGTCATTCCACCAGGAAGGTGTATGTCACAGCAAGGGATCTTGACTTCTAATATGATGTAGTACACAAGACTGTGTGGGGTGAGACCAGGTGTACGTGTTGGGCACGAAACAGGACCCCCCTGCTTGTTCACTTTACATGGAATGTCTGATACAGATGTTCTCGAACCCTCAGTCCAAAGTCCTCCATCATGTTACAACCATATCCGTTGGCGAATAACAAGCGGAATATGTTGCAGGACTGCCTACCAGCAAAAGTGCCGGTACAGTTATTCCACTACCAGAGTTATCAGAACGATTATCGCTTATAACTTTCGGCTCGATCATTTCCGGATCATGGTCCCTTGTGTGAAATTCTTCTCTGAAAGTTTGTGACATCATGACGGAGTCCACCTGTATCAACTGTAATCAGTCGATTCACAAATAGTCTGCCCTTTTTCCAGTGCTCACGCATGTGTTAGTCTAACGTAGAACTAACGCACAATAGCTGCTATATATACTTTTAGTTAGGAAACATATTATGCCCTTCTAGCTGTAACATAAAATGCAATACGATGGTTGTTTGATAAGCCTAGTAAAAAACCAAGAAAAAATGTTTGCTTCGAAAACAACTCACCTTACTTCTCCACTTAGTCTCCCTTTCTTTAAAGTCAGTCCCGCCATTACACTCTTGTTTATTTACAGTGTTACATTGACACTTACACAATCACGATTTCGGCTTCAAAGTGCCATTATCAAGTGTTTTTAGTGTTATACAGTGCCCAAGATGGCATACTATCGTATTTAAAATGCACTATTAGACATGTTGTCTAAGAGTACACTTGGTCCAGCGATCTTCCAGCTTCATCCCATCGGAAAAAAAGATTTTGTTAAACTATGCAACATACTCTTTGACTGCAACTATCACTTCGTCATTAGATCGAAATTTATTCCCAGCAAGCCAGAGTATTAAGTTAGGCAGGTGACGCCTGTATTTAAGGAGGGTAGAAGGACGGATCCTCAAATTTACAGACCAATATCCTTAACATCGATTTGTTGCAGGATTCTCGAACATATCCTCATTTCGAATATAATGAATTTCCTTGAGACAGAGAAGTTGCTGACCATGTATCAGCACTGCTATAGAAAGCATCGCTCATGCGAAATGCAACTCGCCCTTTTTTCACATGATATCTTGCGAACCATGAATGAAGGGAGTCAGACGAATGCTATATTCCTTGACTTCCGGAAAGCGTTTGACTCGGTGCCCCACTGCAGGCTCCTAACTAAGGTACGAGCATATGGGATTGGTTCCCAAATATGTGAGTGGCTCGAAGACTTCTTAAGTAATAGAACCCAGTACGTTGTCCTCGATGGTGAGTGTTCATCGGAGGTGAGGGTATCATCTGGACTGCCCCAAGGAAGTGTGGTAGGTCCGCTGTTGTTTTCTACCTACATAAATGATCTTTTCGATAGGGTGGATAGCAATGTGCCACTGTTTGCTGATGATGCTGTGGTGTACGGGAAGGTGTCGTCGTTGTGTGACTGTAGGAGGATACAAGATGACTTGGACAGGATTTGTGATTGATGTAAAGAATGGCAGCTAACTCTAAATGTAGATAAATGTAAATTAATGCAGATGAATAGTAAAAAGAATCCTGTAATGTTTGAATACTCCATTAGTATAGTGTAGCGCTTGACACAGTCTCGTCGTCCGCAGCTCGTAATCGTGCGGTAGCGTTCTCGCTTCCCACGCCCGGGTTCCCGGGTTCGATTCCCGGCGGGGTCAGGGATTTTCTCTGCCTCGTGATGACTGGGTGTTGTGTGATGCCCTTAGGTTAGTTAGGTTTAAGTAGTTCTAAGTTCTAGGGGACTGATGACCATAGATGTTAAGTCCCATAGTGTTCAGAGCCACAGTCACGTCGATTAAATATTTGCGCGTAACATTGCAGAGCGATATGAAGTGGGACATGCATGTAATGGCAGTTGTGGGGAAGGTGGATAGTCGTCTTCGGTTCATTGGTAGAATTTTGGGAAGATGTGGTTCATCTGTAAAGGAGACCGCTTATAAAACACTAATACGACCTATTCTTGGGTACTGCTCGAGCGTTTGGGATCCCTATCAGGTCGTATTGAGGGAGGACATAGGAGAAATTCAGAGGCGGGCTGCTAGATTTGTTACTGGTAGGTTTGATCATCACGCGAGTGTTACGGAAATGCTTCAGCAACTCGGGTGGGAGTCTCTAGACGAAAGGGGGCGTTCTTTTCGTGAATCGCTACTGAGGAAATTTAGAGAACCAGCATTTGAGGCTGACTGCAGTACAGTTTTACTGCCGCCAACTTACATTTCGCGGAAAGACCACAAAGATAAGATAAGAGAGATTAGGGCTCGTACAGAGGCATATAGGCAGTCATTTTTCCCTCGTTCTGTTTGAGAGTGGAACAGGGAGAGAAGATGCCAGTTGTGGTACGAGGTACCCTCCGCCACGCACCGTATGGTGGATTGCGGAGTATGTATGTAGATGTAGATGTAGATGTAAAGGAAGAAGTCACTTTGACTACATCTAGTGAGTAAGGTGGCTGAGAAAACAATTCAAAGCCCAGTTCATACAGTATCGCCGTTGTTATCGCTGATGTGTGGGATGGTGCATTATCCTGGTGAAAGGGCACTTCTTTGCATACCAACTTTGGTCTTTTTTCAGCCAAAGCAATCTTATAACGATCCAGCAATGAAGTATATAGGGTCCAATTTTCGTTCTTCCATTTTCCAAGTAATCTATGAGGATTATTCCTTGGAAATCGCAGCAAACAGTGGCCATCACGTTACCAGCGGACAAAATTGTTTCTGCCTTCTTCAGTGCACTTTCACCAGTCTTTGGCCAATTCTTTGAGTGTAGTTTTGAATCTGTTGTGTTATGATGGATCCAGGTTTCAACAACAGTCGCAAATCGGTGCAAAAAGTTTTGCTGAGACCTACAGTCTCACCAATCTCACAAATTTTTGTTCGGCGATCTTTCATTATACTATCATGGATTTTGTCGGTGGTTTCCTTGGTGCTGACGTCAATTGGTGTTTGTACGACTGCATTTAAATTCATTAATCTAAAAATACATAGTCTTCACGATAGAGCAGGGCCCGCGTGAACTTCATCCAACTCTATTTTGATTTATGTCGCAGTCCAACCCTCAAAATGAGAATGTTTATAACAGCACGAAACTCGGTTTTCTCCATTTTCAACAGTCGACACACTGACCGATTCAGACGGCTGTCAACAATGAACAGTACGCTATACCTTGTTGAAATTCTTTATACCATCCTTGGACTAATCAAGCTTACCAACCTTGAAGGTGCGGCTTAAGCCCCTCTCACATGGAGCAAGGTTCGCCGCAAGTTAGCGAGATGGCGTGCATGCCTGCCGGCTTGCAGGGAAAGGAGCCGGCTATCTTCCATGCCGAAGCTCTCCCACGGTGCAAGATCGGCAGCTAGTTGTGTTGTGATCGGCTGCATGTTGTATCGAACGAAGATGGCTGCTTCAGGTACAGATGTTCAGAGCAAACTGGTGTTATTAGCTGTTTTGGTGCTAAACGATGCAGAAATGCATGCTAATGAGAGAAGAAGAAAGAAAGAATGGACGAAAAACTGGATTAACTGGAGAAACGCTGGAAAAGGTGTGCTGTCCATGCTTCATAAAGAGTTGAGGTTAGTTCGCATAACAACTACTTTTGTTTGAAAAGTATCACCATTTCATTACTGTTTGACTTTATAAATATACCAATAATGACTGTTATATACGACTTTATTTTATAGCATAGAAGATCGTACATCCTTAGCAAATTTTGTACGAATGGGTGTATTGGTATTTGAAGAACTGCTTTGTATGGTTTCGCCTCTGATTCAGAAGAAAGCTACATCATAATCCATTACCATTCAAGATTATGTGCTTTCAAAAATCGGGTGAATATTCAGCGTAATATTTCTAGGAAATAGTCTTAAATGGGTCCTATTTTTGCAAGTAGTAAGTTTCTACGTTCAACAAAAAATTCATAGTTTTGTACTTACGTCGTTCATCCCAGTGCCACTGCTTTTCGATGATTTTACTTTGGCGTACTCCACTTTAAATGGAGTACGTAAATTGTGCATTTTGCTATAGCACTCCTTGCTCGTCGTGTATGGTCGAACAAGACACACGGCATTTGCAGCTCTTTCGAGTGCCTCTGCGCGCAAGTGTTTATTATAATAGTTTGCGCTTTTCACGACGTACAGACACTGTTCTTCCCTATAAGTACATAGCAATGCTTCCATCGCTTCCCTGGACCACTGCAGTGCCATTACTTGATAATTATAAGAACTTCCTACCGCATGACGGCAACATAACATGTCTCCTCCTACCAGCAAACACGACTTCACTTATACAGCCCATGGATCAGGGAATCATCGATAACATAAACGTCGTTATAGAAAAATATTTATCGAAAGTTTGCTCTCATCTGATGAATCAACATCTGTAAAACAGTTTTGGAGATCTTACAGTATTAAAGATGCCATTTTCAATGTTGCCAGTGCATGGAGTGATTTGTCAGTGTCAAATCTCAAGAACGGCTGGAATAAACTTTGGCCTCAACCTAGAGGTGAAGAATCGGAGGAACCAGAGTGTGTGACAGTTGACGACATGGTCAATTTGTGCAATAACACAAAATTTGTGCAAAAACAAATCAGCACAAATTTGACGTCAGAAGAAGTATAAGAGTGGTTAGAGTGTGACAAAGTGGACGGGGGTTTTCAAATTTTGAGTGATGACGAAATTTTTGCCAGCGTAAGTGCCACCAAAGAAGAAGAAGAAGAAGGGGCTGATGAAGACGAGTGTTCAAACCATGAAGAAAAACAAACTATTAGCAATTCAGAGGCCGAAACAATGCTGCCCAAGTGTATAGAATGGTTTGAAAGTCAAGAAGAGGCTAATGCAACGCAGGCACTACTGCTCCGAAAAATACGAAATATTGCCGCGGTGAAAGCTCGAACATCAAAAAGGCAGAAGAAATTGACTGACTATTTCCAAGCTAGATAAACTATTTCACCTGTAAGCTTATAGTACAGTACAGTACAGTACAGTACGTATTTTGCAACTTTTGTAGCTACTGTACGGATGTTTTTATCGTGTAATAAATAGTTTTATTTGCTATTACAATCGTGTTTAATTCGTTTTCGCTCCGAAATATTATTACATTACTGTGAGAGAGATATGTGTCTATACATAAAATAATTGATTGAGGTTATGTTTTGGAGGAATACAGTGTTTCTGTTATCCGTCTATTCGCTCAGCCGTCACGACCACGGTCCCGAAGATGAAGGTTAATCGAGTTTCCACTGTATCGTGTACGGACAGAGACCGCCTGCATACAGATTTAACTGAGTGCTCCTAATTCGGAACTGTTCCTCGAATAGTGCATCAAGACACAAGATTAGTTTTCTTCCGTCTTTAGTTCAGAGAGCATTAGTTACTTTGTGTTCATAGAACTGTAGTCAACGCAGGACAGATAGGCTAAACCGGCATTCCACAACTGCTGCAACCAGCGTTCCTAAAGTTGACTAATGTATTTTACTGTTCACTATTCGTTGTTGCTTCTTTGCGCGTTTGCTGCCGCAGAACCCACACGTCCGTCCTATCAGGACAACTTTATTAGTCTGTTTCAGTGGCAACAGGATTTTCATCAAAGTGGACGCCCCAAGTCCACAACAGAAGGCACAACAAAAATGTTGCATTCTTTCACGGAAATGTACTTACCAACCACCCTCGTATATACACTGCAATTACGACACTCTAAGTTCAATTATTTATTTTTACTTCGTACATTAGTTTTCGTGTCTAAGAAATCTGCCTTTCTAGCTTAAATGCATAACTCCCACACATAATATCTACATCTACATCATACTCCGCAAGCCACCTAATGGTGTGTGGCGGAGGGTAGTTTCGGTACCACTATCTGCTCCCTCCTACCCTGTTCCAATCGCGAACATTGCGTGCGAAGAATGATTGTCGGTGAGCAAGGTCCGTGTGCCGACGACTTTAGAAAGTATCACATTAATCTGCTGACATGGCTGCGCAGTGACCACTAGCCAGTAATGAGATGCTACAGCGGGCTGAACGAAAGTACGAATTTCGGAATCTGTTTAAGACCTAGCACTTACCACCACAGCCGCATTGACTTTAGAGCCAAGCTTGGAACCGTAGGGAAAGGTACGCGTTTAAACTCACGCAGGCTGGAACAGGACAAGGAATTGAGACTAGCAAAAAAACGTACGTAGCTTCTGGCATACTTAACTTTAATCCATAATTGGTGAACATCGCTCTTGACGGTACATATTTTACAGCATCAGTAGTAACTGGTAACGGCGCCTTGCTAGGTCGTAGCAAATGACGTAGCTGAAGGCTATGCTGACTATCGTCTTGGCAAATGAGAGCGTAATTTGTCAGTGAACCATCGCTAGCAAAGTCGGCTGTACAACTGTACAACTCTAGACCTGCCGTGTGGCGGCGCTCGGTCTGCAATCACTGATAGTGGCGACACGTGGGTCCGATGTATACTAACGGACCGCGGCCGATTTAAAGGCTACCTTCGTTTACATAAAATAATACATACTCATGTCTGCTTTACTAGTACGACATAACTGAAAGTAAGCTGTCAGCTGTCAGTCCAGCTTTAATAATTTTCTTTTACAATGTGTAGGTGGGTAAATTAACTACACATCAAAGTGTCATACAATCTGTGTGGGAACTAAAGATATATTTGAAAAAAATCCGTCACAGGAGCAGAGAAATTGCGTGCTAGAATTAGAAGCCTTCTATTAGAAACGGGGGCAGCTACATTAATATGTTCAGAGATTGTCGAATCATCTTAAGTGAAAAGAAACAAGATAATTTTTATCAAAACCTTTACGACATAGTGCACATCATTGCCCTGAAGATCTTTACAGTCGAAAAAGATGACTGGTTTTTGATCAGCCACCAACTGATAGGGACGCCAAGGTTCATGCATAGAATCAATCAACACTTATTCGAGAAACAGAACTTCTGAGCCGGTGCAGGCAACCATTAACAGATGAGAGTGAAACGAATATAAGACTCAACTATTCATTAAATACATATTAACCCATTTAAAATATAAATTTCGCATGCAAATGTATCTGAAAATTAAAAAAAACTAAAGTTCATTACTAGTAAATGCTGATAATTTTACGCATATTTCGGTCATTCAACTTACTACGGAAAACGACTGGAAGAAGTTGTCCATGAAACTCGTGCTGAATGGTTTTTTGGTTAAATAGTTTCTCTCACAATAGAAATCAGTTTTAGAGGTGTGTGCGTTTTGATTGAAACCATTTTGGATAAAGATCTCTTACACAGAGTGTTACAAAAAGGTACGGCCAAACTTTCAGGAAACATTCCTCACACACAAAGAAAGAAAATATGTTATGTGGACATGTGTCCGGAAACGCTTACTTTCCATGCTAGAGCTCATTTTATTACTTCTCTTCAAATCACATTAATCATGGAATGGAAACACACAGCAACAGAACGTACCAGCGTGACTCCAAACACTTTGTCACAGGAAATGTTCAAAATGTCCTCCGTTAGCGAGGATACATGCATCCACCCTCCATCGCATGGAATCCCTGATGCGCTGATGCAGCCATGGAGAATGGCGTATTGTATCACAGCCGTCCACAATACGAGCACGAAGAGTCGCTACATTTGGTACCGGGGTTGCGTAGACAAGAGCTTTCAAATGCCCCCATAAATGAAAGTCAAGAGGGTTGAGGTCAGGAGAGCGTGGAGGCCACGTAATTGGTCAGCCTCTACCAATCCATCGGTCACCGAATCTGTTGTTGAGAAGCGTACGAACACTTCGACTGAAATGTGCAGGAGCTCCATCGTGCATGAACCACATGTTGTGTCGTACTTGTAAAGGCACATGTTCTAGCAGCACAGGTAGAGTATCCCATATGAAATCATGATAACGTGCTCCACTGAGCGTAGGTGGAAGAACATAGGGTCCAGTCAAGACACACCAACAATGCCTGCCCAAACGCTCACAGAAAATCTGTGTTGATGACGTGATTGCACAATTGCATGCGGATTCTCGTCAGCTCACACATGTTGATTGTGAAAATTTACAATTTGATCACGTTGGAATGAAGCCTCATCCGTAAAGAGAACATTTGCACTGAAATGAGGATTGACATATTGTTGGATGAACCATTTGCAGAAGTGTATCCGTGGAGGCCAATCAGCTGCTGATAGTGCCTGCACACGCTGTACATGGTACGGAAACAACTGGTTCTCCTGTAGCACTCTCCATACAGTGACGTGGTCAACGTTACCTTGTACAGCAGCAACTTCTCTGACGCTGACATTAGGGTTATCGTCCACTGCACGAAGAATTGCCTCGTCCATTGCAGGTGTCCTCGTCGTTCTAGGTCTTCCCCAGTCGCGAGTCATAGGCTGGAATGTTACGTGCTCCCTAAGACGCCGAACAATTGCTTCGGACGTCTTCCTGTCGGGACACCTTCGTTCTGGAAATCTGTCTCGATACAAACGTACCGCGCCACGGCTATTGCCCCGTGCTAATCCATACATCAAATGGGCATTTGCCAACTCCGCATTTGTAAGCATTGCACTGACTGCAAAACTACGTTCGTGATGAACACTAACCTGTTGATGCTACGTACTGATGTGCTTGATGCTAGTACTGTAGAGCAATGAGTCGCATGTCAACACAAGCACCGAAGTCAACATTACCTTCCTTCAATTGGGCCAACTGGCAGTGAATCGAGGAAGTACAGTACATACTGACGAAACTAAAATGAGCTCTAACATGGAAATTAAGCGTTTCCGGACACATGTCCACATAACATCTTTTCTTTATTTGTGTGTGAGGAATGTTTCCTGAAAGTTTGGCCGTACCTTTTTGTAACACCCTGTATGTACCCTGCACGTCCAAGATGTATGAGATGACTATATAGACAGTTTTTTATCCAACTGCGAACTCTCATCTCGAAGAAGCATCTCATAGAGTTTCCGTGCTACAGTAGGATCCTTAGTGCAATGGAGAAAACCATTTATGTATTGGAAAAGTTTATGCTCTTTCATGACATTGTATTACGACTACAAGAAGAGGCTGCAGGTTGTTATATTTGTATTGTCCTTACCGTTATGTAATTCGAAGAGTGATCTTGTGCTGCTTCACAAGTCAAAGCACCGTATTTCGATTTCAGTATTCTTTCAAAATTTTGTGCACGATGAATCACCTAAAGCTTGCGGCGCAGATATTCCCGAAATGGAAAATGCTATTGATGTGTGGATTTCACAGAATGGATTGGTAGTTAGGGACTCGTATTGTTAGTCAATCAACAGATTGTAATAATACTTAGAAAGTGAGGTTTTTTGCCAACATACACTTTTTAAGTAAAACAATGCCTATTAACATTAATAAACTAAAATTAGGGCAAATGAAACTGTTATTGATGCTTGTTGCAGGAGTCTAGTGCGAAACGTATACGAGATATAGTATTTTGAAAAGTTTTCGCAACTACACTTGCTTGTGCCATTCAATCTGCGTAGTTGCTAGATGCGAAGTTGTTATGTTTGTATACAATATACTTGAGAGTTCCTAGAGCGCATCGCGATATGCTTGTCAGTTAATGTGTGACATTCCAACCAGTTAGTCTTGAGTGGACAATAGGATTTACCAATACAGAAAACGCCGACATGCTCATGCTGTATGGAGAATGTAGGAAGAATGCAGATCGTTCTTGTACGGTGTACGCTGCAAGATATTCCAATAGACGTCAACCATCTCGGCAATTAATCAACCAGCTACTTGAAAGTACTAGTGTAACAGAAGCAAACAGGTGACGGCAGATAAGGCGGAACTCAACGTCCTTGCCGCTGTAGCAGTTGATCGACACGTTAGCTCCCGAGAAATCGCACGAAGTAGTGATGAGAGTCAGACAAGTGTCCTAAGCTTTCTCCACTGGTATAGGTTCCACCCCTATCGCAACTCTACCGATCAAGATCTGCATGGAAACGATTATGAGAATCGTGTTAAATTGCTCCAGATGTACCACGTATCTTGTTTACTGACGAAGCCATATTTGCTAGTCATGGCCAGACAGACCGCCGAAACATGCACTATTGGGCTGTTGACAAACCCCGTTGGCTTCGTCAGATGGAATGTCAGTTTCCATATAGTGTAAACGTGTGGTGTGGGATAGTGAACCAGCAGCTCATAGGCCCGTTTCTCATAGACGGAACAATGAACGCGCTCAAGTATCGCAGCCTCCTAAGAGACCATCTTCAACATATGCTAGAAGACGTTCCTCTGTAGACCAGGAGGAACCTGTGGCAGCAACGTAATGGCTGTCCAACCCATAGTGCTCGAAGTAATGCAGCATGTCTTCACGAGTTGTTTCCCAATCGTTGGACTGGATGCAGAGCACCTGAACCTTGGCCAGCCCGTTCCCTGGATTTGATGCCTGTAGAATTTTCCTTTGGGGAAAGCTGAAAGACGCTGTCTACGAGGACATACGAACTACACCCGGTTGTATGC
Organism: Schistocerca americana; assembly: GCF_021461395.2. Taxonomy (NCBI): domain Eukaryota; kingdom Metazoa; phylum Arthropoda; class Insecta; order Orthoptera; family Acrididae; genus Schistocerca; species Schistocerca americana. The sequence continues at coordinate 158,913,897 of NC_060127.1, read as the reverse complement.
AACAAAGTATTACAGTAGCCTGCTCGGACATCTGCACTGAAATGCTAGCATGTGTGTCGCAGTCGTTCCATACCAGAGTGGAAGCGTGTATTCCCAGTGCTGGTGGTCATTTTGAACACAACCTGTGATAGTCAGTTGTCTCGTTACTGGTCAGAATGCACATTATTACGCTGTGCACTTGTGTTGTTCTTTAGTGTGTGCTACCACAAATATTGTGCGCGCCCGGCTAGCCGCACTGTCTAACGCACTGCTTCCCGAGCGGGAAGGCGTACCGGTCTCCGGCACGAATCCTCTCAGCGGATTGGTGTCGATGTCCGGTGTGCTGGCCAGCCTGTGTATGGTTTTTAAGGCAATTTTCCATCTACCTTGGCGAATGCGGGCTGGTTCCCCTCATTCCGCCCCAGTTACACTATCTCGGCGATTGCTGCGCAAACACTTTCTCCACATACGTGTACACCACAATTACTCTACCACGCAGACATTTGGGGTTACACTCGTCTGGTATGAGACGTTCCAGCGGAGGTCCACTAGGGACCGAACCACACAGTAACCCTGGGTTCGGTGTGGGGCAGCGGTGGGGTAGGTGGACTGCTGTAGCCTATTTTGGGATTGTGTCCCACTGAGGGCTACGGTGGGACGAAGCCTAGGTCCCTGGTTTAATACATATATACATAGATGAGGATCCTTACATGAAGTATTTGGTATCACGCTTTTCACAGTATAGCAGATGTTAAAATACGGCTTTCAATGCTCTGTGTTGTGTCTAGTAGCATTCTGTATGAGATATATAAAATGGTAACACACCCAATTCACATCTCATTTAAATACAATTAACAGAAATCTTTAATTACTGGTAAAGTATCTTATTGGTATCATCGATTTCACGAAATGTACAGAAAAATTAATGATTTCATTTGTGTAGCTATCTGACAACAATCACATAGAAATGTTAATGTTAAAATCATTTCAGTCATTAAATAGGAAATCAATGGTCAAAATTAGATTATTTCATAAAATGTGAAACTTAATGTTTTCGGTAGACATCTGGCTAACTGGTGCACTGAAAGTTAGTTTCACTCAAAGAGATTTTCTTTCTATAAAAACTCAAATCGGATTTCTCATGTTATATGATTACCAGCTCTGGAACTTTCTAGACTGCGCGGCTAGCCGGGCGGGCAAGGGTCGCCATAGCATGTGCTTTCAGAAACTCAAAATGACTTGTAGGAAACTCGTCTTAACCTTGTGGCAACAAGACGCTATGACTCGGCTGACAACCCAGGAAGATTTCATCAATGAAATTCTGTGAGGAAGTCTTCATTCGCGTACAATGTATGAAGCGTTTTAAAACGTTGACAGAGCTCGTTCAGCACGCTCCTCCGGCCTTGTTGCAGGAGACGTACACCAAAGCGCTCCCGTACCTGCAGCCGCTCTTCGTGGGCTCCATGATGCTGGCCGTGTGGGGCACCAACATGACGATCCGCGTGCTCAACACCATCCTGAGCGACTTCAAGGCGACGGCCAAGTTCATGTCCCTGCAGCTCATCGTCATCCTGGACGTGCTGCAGACCTCGATAGCGAATCTCATAGCCAAGAACGTGCCCTGCACCGTCCCGCTGACGCCCACTATGTGGGCCAACTGTGAGTACCACCTGTAGCCACTCCTTTGGGCACTGAAAGGGTAAGTTTGGGATGACCGTCAACGTTATCTCTGTTTGTATCAGGCAATGTCCTGACTGACTGGCTTACTCACTCTCTGACTCATCATCGACTAACCCAACCCGCTGAGGACAGAAACTTTTAATTTTGAGAAGGTGTGGATCTTCCATTGTAGGCGTCATTTACGGTGAAAGTTTTTGAAATTCCGTCTCTGAGGGAATGAAATAGGGGATGAAAGGCTTTCTGAAAAATGTCGTTATTGAGGCAGTTTCGAAGCTAGACCTATGAAAACTATTGTTTGGTTTCTCAGTCAGAAATAAAGAAATACGTGTTTCAATATTTTTGGAAATTTAACCCCTGTGGGGGTGAAATAGTCGCCGAAATTTTTTTTAAATAAATCATTATTAAGAACTACTAAAGCTCCATCTATGAAAACTGGTATTCGACTTCTCAGTTGCAATTTAAAAATATACGTATTTCAGTGTTTTGAAAAATTCAAGCCCTAAGGGGGTGAAATAGAGGAAGAAATATTTTATGAAATATTTCATTATGAAATCAGTCTTAAAGCTGAATGTATGAGAATTTTATTGTAGCTTTGCAGTTGGAAAAATTACATCTTTCACTGTTTTTGGAAATTCAGCCCCAGAGGGGGGTGAAATAGGACCAAACTCAATCACTGAGACATCATAGCATAGCCCAAACCGCTAAGTATAGAAACTTGAAATTTCGAGAGGGTGTAGATCTTGTATTGTGGGCATCGTTTAAGAAGGGGTTGTCGAAATTCCTCTCCTAAGGCGATGAAACAGAGGATGAAAGGCTTTTTTGAAAATATGTTTCTATTAAGGCAATTTTGAAGCTATAAGTACAAAAATTGGTATTTGATTTCTCAGTCAGAAATACAAAAATACGTGCTTCAACAGTGTTTGATATTTGAACATTAAGGAATAAAATAGTGGGTGAAATCTTTTTTAGAAAATAAATCAATATTAAACAACTTCTAACGCACTTTTAAAGTTACATCTATGAAAATTGATATTTGACTCCTCAGTTAAATTCAACTCCTAAGTGGGGTTAAAAAGAGGAAAAAAATTGTAGGAAAATATTTAGCCAAAACTTTTAAAGATAAATATACGAAAATTGTTATTTCACTTCTCTGTTAGATAGAAAGAAATATCTGATAGGGGATGAAAGTTTATATGAAGATATCACCAAAAGAACTGATTAACAAAGACTTCAGACTCCGATAATAGAACAGCTATTTGGGCCGCAGTACATTCGGAAAAGATCATGCTTCTACTGCCTTAATTAGCATGAACAGTTTAGAAGTTGTTGCAATTTTTAAACAGCATAAAAATTCGATTAGAGGAAACAAAACAAAAAAAAAAAAATGTCCGTGCAGACTGCGAGCGAAGCAGGAGGCGCTAAGCTAGTTGTGTATAAACTGAGGATGATTATAGGTAGAGTCATAGCAAACAATGGTTTCCAGTATTCCCCTGATCCCCATGGTATGGACCAACTGTGTACCAGATGTAGCCATTCATTTGTGCATTGAAAGGGTAACCTTTGGGATGGTGAGTGTGGTCATTCTGGATAAACTGAAGATGATGACAGCCAAGTTTATAACCAGGAACGTGCCCTGCGCTGTTCCACAGACCCACACACTATGCACCAATGTTGAGAATCAGCTGAACGCGTTTATTTGAACATGGAAATGGTGAGCTTTGGGGTGTTCAGTCAGGTCATTCTGGATGACTGAACATGATGATAGCCAAGCTCATAGCCGACAACAAGCCCTTCACCATTCGGCTGACACACACGTTATGAGGCAACTGTATCAGCAATAGCCATTTGTTTGGATATGGACAATGAGGTCACTGTGGGTGAACCAAGATGATGATGGTCAAGCACATAGCAAACAACATGACCTGGAACATTCTCATTTTTCCTCAGCCTCCCCGTCTCTCTGACACAATCCTATGTGGGTCAAATGCATGTGCATTAGCAGAAATTTATCCAAGAGATACAAGATTCCAAAACTGCCATTATAGATATATCTGATTTGAGAATTCTGAAGGTGAGTCATGCCACTCTTCTAAATATTACAGGACATACATAAAACTTACTGTATCTCAAAGGTGTGATAGGTCCCCTCTCAATATTTCTCTGAAACTAGATTACTTTGATACTAACATGCAAACACATCTATTATTAACAATACCATTAGATGCAGCTTACTCAACACAAATGTATGAAAGATAAGACATGATGTGACTACAGTTTTTTACTGTGACATGAAAAACAGAAGTGAGTAACATTTTTTATATGTTCTTGATTTTAATTTTTGTAATCTTGATGTTACTCTCTTTTGATATTGTTTTACTATCAGGTAGCTTGAAAATGCTGAAGAGACGAAATTAACAAATAGCAAAGTCATGCAATCAAGTGTTTATTTCAAAACATAGAAACAGCCTACCCAGGACAATGACTTCCCTCAAGATATTTTTAGGGTATTAATACGGTAATGGATATTACCTTTTTGAGTTACTAATCCTAAATCACAACATTTCGTATCAATTGAATCAGTAAATGAAACTAGAAAATATTCACAATTATTTACTAATGATGTCAGGTTGAAAGTGAAGTTGGAAAAATTGGGAAAAAAGGGTGAAATTCGTGTTGGATACTAACAATTAACACTAAAAGGAAATACCACTGAGTAATACTCCTCAAAGCTGAAATACAAGAAATAGGTTTAAAATCCTTATTTGAATTTGAAGCCATCTGTGACGGTATCTGTTTACAAAGCTTCACACCTGATCATGCCAATGGATTTCTGGCATTATTTTCATGTCTCCAATGTGTTCTGAAACAACTCGACCTTAAGAAAAGTGTTTTGGAGCTTCTTTTCTGTGTCGATTGCATAATGTGCATCGCAGGCCCAACATATGACTAAATGGATGTCAAAAACTTCCCAAAATTATCTTCACATTAGCCGGTAGAACTGACTCTTTAACAGCCTAGCACTGAAACTAGACTTTCTTCACCTCCTCATTTTAACACCATCTCATGCAGCCATGCGAACTCGTTTGCCGAATTGGTAACACTCTATGAGTGCATGCTGCACTGTGTTGAACCTATAGAGATTGATAAGTCGTCAACTTCTGGAGAGAACATCTTTCTGACCTTAAAATATCACATGTTTTCTCACCCATCTGTCATATTTGGGTATACAGATGAAGCGTGACTGAAGAAACAAGCAGTATAATACGAAAACATCGCCATTCTGGACACCATTCCAGTCCTCCAGACATTGCTGGGAATCGAACCTGGGTCCTCTGCATGGCGGCCAACTATGTTGACCACTCGACTGCGGAGGCACAGTATAATATGGTCATTTCTTTCAGCTACTACGTTACCCCTAACATATAAAACTGAAGAGGAGGCATCTGCTCTCTCTAGCCCCTCGCACCACCCCTGTTTGTAAACACCTATGGCCGAATGTATCAAATATTCTTTGGAATATGTGTCATGTAGGCTCTGAGGTCACTCTGAGAGTGTTTCAGAGATAGCCAAAAATGCATACAGCAAAATTTTGCTGATTCTCACTTTGTGGGTCAACGTCAAACATCAATTTAGGTATCCATTGGGCATGGGAGAGGTGTAAGCTCTGGAGTAATGAGTGATCTCATTCTCAGTGTGCTACAGTTAATGACAAAATTTGCATTTTAGAAATTTTTGGATTTCACCTTTTGCATGTTCAGTGCATTTTGATGACCTGTTGCTAATGTGAGCACCCTTATGTGGCAGTGATTGTGTCGACACTGGTGCTTGTGGAGATGGTGCCACTGAGTCTTTGGGCCCGTTCGTTCTACTGCCGTCCCACGCCACCCATTACAGCGCTTGTGGATCGCCATGGGAACACGTCCAGTGGTCCAGAATCTAATGGGCACATCGAGCCCACACCCATGTACAGGAGCTGTGTCATCCTGACTGAGGACTTGCCGCCTGTTCGCAGCGTGAGCATGGATGGGGTCGACTCATCATCCACGGCCTAGATACTTCCAGTGACCAATCTGTTATTGGTTTCATCGTCAACGATGGTGAGGCAGACGAGTGATCAGTCCCAAAGGGCAAAAGTTCCAGTGTTCTAAGTGTAACATAAAAACTGTGATTTTGTCCAATGTTGGGGAACAATTGTACACTTCAGTGTGCAGTGCACTCTGACAGAAACATTATTACTCCTTGAGAATCATTCTAATTATGTTAATAAACTGAAATGTGACCGTCAGCATTGCATTAGCATTTCAAAACAAATAAGAGATTAGATGCACTGCCTACAATTAATCATAATGCAAAAATATCAGCGATGATCCTTTTTGTCATGCTGATCACTTGTGATAGGACTAATAATTTTATTATTGTTATTATTATTATTATTATCCAATCTAATTTCAAACTAGTGTGACTGTGTATGTACATCTGTGTCAGTGTATATATGAAAAAAGATTGTGAATCTTAATAGGCAACATATCCAGCAACAGAGGTGGTCTTGAAGATGTTGCTGATGGAGAAGGATCCACTGAGGCTTTTGGGCCAGTCCTATTAGTGTCACTGGATGCACACTGCATGTAGCTTTCCAGGTTCCATGGAGCATGTCAAGATTTTAGCTATATGCTGCAGGAGATGCATCGTCCTAACCAATTACCTGCCATCCTAATTGACTCACAACACGTAGGGAATTGACTGGCCATCCATAGTCTAGCTTTCTCGAGAAATTGTAGGTTTGCTGGTTTGATCATCAACTATCTTGTGTCATGTGGAAGAAGAGTAAAGTGTCCCAATGGGCAAAGGTTGCGGTACTCTGAAGGTTGCTTAAAAACTGTGATTTCGTCCATTACTGTAGAACAGTTGAATACTTCACATTGTAGTATGTACTTGTAGCAATGTTTTTACTTACTGAGAACTACCTTTATTAGTTGATAAATTAAAATGTGTAACTGAGTGTTTCAATAAAGAAATAACAGAAGATTCTCAAGCTGCATCGAATTGTGATGAACATAAATTATGAACAACCATTATTTTCATACTGATTATGTCTGTTTGTGATAGACTAATAATTTTCATTTACTATTACTCAATCTGACTGGGTGTAATGGTGGTCTAGTTGGTGGAGTACTGTAGATGCTGCCTTCAATCTTGCGTAGGAGTGGGGATTTTTCCTCGCTCCATTCCCTCCAGAATGGTTCCAGGTCCAATGATCTGCTACCAAACTCAGTATAGGTATCATTCCTGGTACTAAAAGATGCTGGGATGATGGGCTCTCCATCCTCCACATCCACTCCCCCCCTCCCACTCTATCCCATAGTGCTCCAGCAAACCCATTCATGGGTTGAACGCCACATACTTTACTTTCACCACTCTAACTGCAAATCATTACGACTGCATATCTATGTGTCACTGTGAAAGTGGACAAAATTTGAAGATTTTTCATAGGCAACAAAAGTTGTTCCATGATGTGTTCACTGTATTTTCCCTATACATTGCTTGTGTAGTCCACATTGCATGACAGCAGTAGTCTTGGCAGTATCGGTGCTTTAAATGTTTGTATTGCAGCTGTGTGATTTGGTCCCCTCCCTCCACTAATATTCAATGCAACCCTGCACAGTGGTCTCGACTTTCTCATAGTCGCATACTACAGGAGATGTGTGATTCTATCCAAAGGCCTGCCATATGTGTGGGTGCTTAACATGTACAGGGGTAACTCATCTCCACGACCTAACCTCTTCCATGGATTGTTGTCCTATTGGCTTAATCATCAATGTTCCTTTGCCAGCAGAGTAAACATTTCCACTGGACAAAGGTCCCAGTACTGCATATATTGTTCAAAAACTGTTCATAGACAACTTAAGTCTTACCTCTTATTCTAGTCCTCTCGCCTCCTTCATAAAATTCTCTTTTAATCCCCTTGTATCACAGTGTCGGTCTTGACGATGTAGTTGGTGGAGGTGGTTCCACTGAGCCTGTGGGTCTTTTCCTTTTACTGACATCCAACACAGCCCATGACAGTGCTGTTGAAGCACCATGGAAACACCATAGTGAGCCGCCCAAACTCCACCATGCATGTCAAGCCCACAGCCAGTGACTATTGGAGGTGCATCATCCAAACCAAGGTCTTGACTTCTGTGTGAACTCTCAGCATGTACTGGGTCTACAGACAGTCCACAACCTAACCTCTTCTAGGAACGTTCGTGTGCCGCCAGAGTATCAGTCCCATTAAGTAAAGTTAAGTACTGTAAATTGTTTAAAATTGTGGTTTTGTCCACTTTTGCGAAGCAACGAGACACTTCAGATTGTAATGCACATCTGTGGTAAAGTTTTTTCTCATTCAGCGCCATTTCTATTAGCGAATCAATTCAAATATGGAGTAAAGTGCGACTATTATATTTCAATACAGAAATGGGATGAGACGGGACAGTTGCCAGGAACTGGAATGGAGCTATACAAAAACAATAATTTTGTTTTTGATAGCTATTTCCTGGTCTTCTTGCTGCGCCGGATTAGTTTGTATACTCAAGATTTCAACGATTTATTCTATCATCATTGTCAAGAGTCAACAGTCGGTATACCAGTTGGTTAAAATTAAAGTGCAGCTATTCATGGAGGTCCAGTGTGGGCTGTAATTATCGCGTAGCATCGATATTTTGTAAATATAGTAACACGTTAATGCGGAAATAGTTGGCGCTGGAAAAAATTAGTTCGACCACTGGCCCCCCAGGTGCAAATCTGGCACTGTACGACATCTCATCAACGTCTCTGGTGCTCATATTGAGCAAATTATGTAAGCAGCAATTGATAATAAAGTCAATATTATGCCTTCTTCCCTTGTTTGACGTCTTCTGCCCACATGCTGTTCTTAATCTATTACATATGGAAATATTACTATACGTATTTCTTGCATTCACAGCGACAGATTTGCACCTGGTGGACAAACCTGTAACGAATTTTTTCCAGCACATATCGGTTCCGCATTAACGCATTAGAATACCTGCCAAGTTTCACTGTCATACGATAATTACAGCTAAAATTGGACAGCTGTGAATAGCTGCACTCGAATTGATTATAACCGCCTGATAGTGGGTCCTGTCATTATAAAGTTGTCTGAGCATACAGACTAATTTGACGGAGTAAGAAAAGAGAGAAACATTTATCTAAGAATGTCACCATATAAAACTACATTCTCAGACAGTTTTCCTGTCACACTGATTATATCTGTTTCTGATTTGTCTAATAAATTTTACCATCAGAGATCCAATTGCAAATCAGTGTGTCTGTATATTTAAATAGTGGGGTGTATATAAAAAATTGAGATTTTTTTACAGTATTAAGTAACATGTTCACACAAGTTTCGTAACATATTCCTCACATAACGCCCCTGAGTGTCAGTGGTGGTCTCAATGTCGACGATGGTGACTACGGCGCCATGGAAGCGTTTGTCGCAAAGGTTGTGTCACTCAACGTGCAACACGCTGACTTCATCTCCCCAGTGCTGCTGAATGCTGAGAAACAATCCGACTTGTGCATATGGCACATGTGCCTCAGTGTGGTACACACGACTGCAGTGCGCTCCAGTGTAAATTCACGGAGCGAACTACACAGCACATGAGAGTTCTCGAAATGGACAAAGAACTGCAGCGTTCTCCAGCACAGGATGTCGGCTGCATCTGGCTCTCAAATGAAGCAGTTTTTGTACGAAAATCGAAGGGAATAAAATTCCTCTGTTATCTCTATTGAAACGCAAATTTTCTTTCTTGTCCATACGTTGGTCATTTCGTTCTGTCTGCAGTATACATAAATAAAAACATCGATATCTACACTCCTGGAAATGGAAAAAAGAACACATTGACACCGGTGTGTCAGACCCACCATACTTGCTCCGGACACTGCGAGAGGGCTCTACAAGCAATGATCACACACACGGCACAGCGGACACACCAGGAACCGCGGTGTTGGCCGTCGAATGGCGCTAGCTGCGCAGCATTTGTGCACCGCCGCCGTCAGTGTCAGCCAGTTTGCCGTGGCATACGGAGCTCCATCGCAGTCTTTAACACTGGTAGCATGCCGCGACAGCGTGGACGTGAACCGTATGTGCAGTTGACGGACTTTGAGCGAGGGCGTATAGTGGGCATGCGGGAGGCCGGGTGGACGTACCGCCGAATTGCTCAACACGTGGGGCGTGAGGTCTCCACAGTACATCGATGTTGTCGCCAGTGGTCGGCGGAAGGTGCACGTGCCCGTCGACCTGGGACCGGACCGCAGCGACGCACGGATGCACGCCAAGACCGTAGGATCCTACGCAGTGCCGTAGGGAACCGCACCGCCACTTCCCAGCAAATTAGGGACACTGTTGCTCCTGGGGTATCGGCGAGGACCATTCGCAACCGTCTCCATGAAGCTGGGCTACGGTCCCGCACACCGTTAGGCCGTCTTCCGCTCACGCCCCAACATCGTGCAGCCCGCCTCCAGTGGTGTCGCGACAGGCGTGAATGGAGGGACGAATGGAGACGTGTCGTCTTCAGCGATGAGAGTCGCTTCTGCCTTGGTGCCAATGATGGTCGTATGCGTGTTTGGCGCCGTGCAGGTGAGCGCCACAATCAGGACTGCATATGACCGAGGCACACAGGGCCAACACCCGGCATCATGGTGTGGGGAGCGATCTCCTACACTGGCCGTACACCACTGGTGATCGTCGAGGGGACACTGAATAGTGCACGGTACATCCAAACCGTCATCGAACCCATCGTTCTACCATTCCTAGACCGGCAAGGGAACTTGCTGTACCAACAGGACAATGCACGTCCGCATGTATCCCGTGCCACCCAACGTGCTCTAGAAGGTGTAAGTCAACTACCCTGGCCAGCAAGATCTCCAGATCTGTCCCCCATAGAGCATGTTTGGGACTGGATGAAGCGTCGTCTCACGCGGTCTGCACGTCCAGCACGAACGCTGGTCCAACTGAGGTGCCAGGTGGAAATGGCATGGCAAGCCGTTCCACAGGACTACATCCAGCATCTCTACGATCGTCTCCATGGGAGAATAGCAGCCTGCATTGCTGCGAAAGGTGGATATACACTGTACTAGTGCCGACATTGTGCATGCTCTGTTGCCTGTGTCTATGTGCCTGTGGTTCTGTCAGTGTGATCATGTGATGTATCTGACCCCAGGAATGTGTCAATAAAGTTTCCCCTTCCTGGGACAATGAATTCACGGTGTTCTTATTTCAATTTCCAGGAGTGTATAAACGTATTGCCAGGCAAAAACAATGTTCCATGACCAGCCACTAAGGACATAATCTTACACAAGTTCCATTACAAATAGTGCGACACAAATTTATAATAGTATTCCACATAAGATAAATATTATTTCATCATTCTCACTTTTTAGTGGAAAGCTAAGGTCATTCTGACTTCATCACTATTTTTATTCAGGAACAGAATTCTTAGGCTTGAAACAAGAAAGTGAAAAATATCTTATTGTAACTTGTGCAAGACCGCTTGTAGATAAAGCCTATCGAAGAAAACTTACTCGTTCACATTACAACGAATATTACTCAGCATACTTCTGATGAATTAATAAGGTTCCAGAAACTTTTAGAAAACATGGAGGTGAATAAAAAAAATTAGAATTAGCAAGTATAATAAATCAATATAATAATATATGGAATTACAAAGAAAAAAATTATAAGTGTAACGGTTATTAGGTAGTACTTTTAACGTGATAGTCCAAGGCTATGTTGAGTTGTCTATCTTGCGATGTCGCACTCACACAGTCCGCTATCCGTAAATAATGTAAAGTTCGGGTTTTTACCTTTTATTCTTCTGGTGATTTCTTATAAGGTCTATTATACCGCCACTCCTTTCAATTGTTATTCCCGTATTAGCAATAAAGGAGACGAATACTTTTGCTAAGTCTAATTGGTTCAGAACTGACATTTATTACAGTAATTGGTGATGAGTTAATTCATAAACCTGGGCATATTCCACACTGTGTACTTTACACGTAGATTACACAAAATACAGCTTCATCTTCTTATAGAAATCAAAAGGTGTGAACCACTCACATCCTTAACGTTAAAACACAAGGAGTGATCACCTCGAAGAGGTAACAAAAAAGGAGCTTAAAGCTTCATTTTCTATTTTTCAGTCATGGTTCTCTGACGACTTGTGTGATAATATTGTGTTGAAAGGGTACAGTACCGCCCGACATTGGAAATAGGTACAACATTCTTCGTTATTCTTGTCAGAACAACACATTTTTTCTAATAATAACTCAATTTCAATTAATACAGCAAAGCCGGATACCAGTGTGGGAAAGAATGACAATTTATTTATTTAATTGATCACATGTGCACTCCCACAAAATAAATCCCTACATCCAGTTTGGTGAGATCTGTGGAATGAATGTATGAATGTATGGTTGTCTGCTAACCGCAGATAGTGAATGTGAATATATGATCATCTTTGAGACGGTACTTGGGTCACCTTTGGTGGGACCAAAGAGATAAAATTTACCTCAGCTTTGAGTGCCTGAAATGTGGCTGACCAATACGGTAGCAAGGTGCTCCCCCACTTTGGCAGAGGTGCGAGAGGACCTGAAGAACGGCCATATTTCAGCACTCTGCCACTGGATCTAGTGTTGGTAAGACCTGTCTTAGGCGTGCTCCGTAAGGACAAAAGAGTGGAGACTTGGTATGCATGTGAAATACTGAAGAGTAGTTTAGAATAATAATTTCTCTATTTCAGGGACTTTTGTGGGGAGAATTAAATGTCAGGCAGGTAATATTAAGGGAATCGTAGTAATCTTCGGAAGTGACCAACGGTCACAATGAAACCACGTGTAGCAATAAGTTGAAATACTTCCGATTGGTTAAGTTAAGCTGAATTACTAGCGTGAGTACAATAAGTTGGAAATATTTAAGAAATGGCGTGTGCAGGACTTGAAATTAGAGACGAGTACTTCCACGTGGTGAGTACTGTGTGAGTCTCAATCTGTGTATGAGACAAAGGATAAAGAGAAGTACTCGTCCATGGTATCAGTTGAGGACTCGCGTGTGTGATGAATATGTTCTTAATATTACTTTGCGTGTTATGTTTCCGTGTGACGCTTGATTCAAACTATAATACTCTGAGAGAGAAGCAAGGTGAGTCAGCCGTCTATCCAGCAACGCCACTTGGCTTGCATTGCACAGGAAGACGTGTGTATATCGTCCAGAGTTCGTAGTAGGAAAGAAAAGTTACGAAGTGGGGCAGTGTCTTGTGGAACTGGGACGAATACTAATTGAAGTGGGAAAGCTGAAAGTGATGGGATTATAATGTTGTGACTATTCCTATGTTGTATTCCATGTTGCAGTGTGGCGTATGTCATGTTATTTAAGTATGTGTGGTTTGCATGGGAGTGTAGCAAGGTAGTTTCCGAGGTAGTGGGTTATGCATGTTCCTTTTGTACCGCTCGGTCTGGAGGAAAGTTTCGTGATGATGGTTGTGAGAGTCGAAGTGTGAGATACAGCAAAAGATCCTCCATCCTATCCAGAAAGTGCACTGTAGCGTTAAAGAATTACGAGACCATGAGATAGAGAATCACCAATGTAAAGCCATGCCCTCTGGACGGAATTTCTCTTGTGTTATTGTTGTAGGTTATAGAATTTGTGTGTTTAGGTTATAGAATTTATCGGAATAAGTAAGATAGTGAAAAGAAAAAGATTTGTGGCCTTTTCCTTCGAATTGTATGTTGCCATGATATCCAGAATTTATAATGTGTGCGCCATTCATATTCAGTGCGATGGCCACGTGTTGATCAATGCCGTTAAATAAAAAAGAAAATGTGGTATTGCCAGTGCGTAGTGAACAGTCAGAGTTGTGTAAATTACTAATAGTCAGACGTGCGTTTCCGTTGCGTAATATTCGTACAGAAGAATAATTTGTAACTTAATTGTGAGTACTAGAGTTCATGTTAATCAATAAATAAGAATGAATCCACTCTCTTGGCAGACCACTCATCTTGCAGTCCTGACTGCTTGATGCCACAGTATGAGCAAGGCATGCGGGTGCCTCTCATAATTTCGACCCTGCCAGGATTTTGCTGTTAGGGTTTGCTGTTAAGATTGTTTTTTGATGGAATATATTGTGATAGCGCTAAGAAGTAAAATTTTTTTGTTTGCAATTTCTTCTGGATTGGTGAGGATCTTTTATTATTTTTTTTAATTAATTGCCATATCGTCCAAGGCTGGAAGATAGTTGTATAATTTTTTTTTGCGTAATGTCCATAGTAACTAAGTCACAGTCGAAAACTGTAGTCACCATGGAGGAGAGTGATTCTGGGGTGAACGTAGCAGTGGAACAAGAAGTAGGTGTCGACCTTGGGTTAATGAGCGAGAACGGCAAACACTCAGACGGGGCTGAATTGGTCAGCAGACCGCGGCTAGGTGATCCTTTAAGCGGCGGGCTTTGTCCACAGTCGGGGGCTTTTCCCGACGACGCGGGCGAGCCGGGACTTGGTCAGGTATGCAGTGAAAGTGTAGCTACCCTTAGCAAAGCCACGGTTTCTCAGGCGAACGAGGTGAGCGCATCGAAAGTA